>NC_037297.2:9170726-9485726 GCF_000002775.5 Populus trichocarpa | reverse complement strand
ATGGGAAGAGAGAATATTGATGGGGTGTTTCCATGTGATGATGGTAAAGGGCTAGCTCAGGCTTGTTTGGTTCAAAAGTCTGTTGAGTGCTACCATGGTTATGGTGTTGACGAATTAAGTATTGGCTGTCTCTGTACATGGAAGTTCGAGATTGATTGCTTGATGTGTGGAGTTGTTGGTCAGATGAGTCCATGCTTGCGGTTCCTCCTTCATTGCTGACCTTGAATAGATTCTTCTTCTTGAACACTCTGCAGACCACCCAACCATCCTCCTAGACATGCATACAGAATATAAAAGGACGTTGAGCTAAAATATACACAGAAGAGGCTCAAGAGGTATATGATATCCTAGCTACTTATAATGACCTCTCTGTTATTCGAATTTCAAATCATTTATCCGGTTGGTAAGAGATAAGAGTTGTTGCTGCTGCTGCTATAGTTTCTAAGGCTAGAGGTTTTCTCCGGCCAGCTGTTTTCATGGACCAACCACATTTAGAGCAGGTGATCACAGATATATGCATAAAAATGACACTCCTATTCTTATTTCTTTTTTTGCAATGCAAAAATATTGCAGTGATTCTTAAAATAATTTTGTTACTATTTTGGTTAGCTGGGGCAGTGAGGTATTAGCAAGGAGGAAAGACTTACACCAGCGTTTCCTTGAGCATCGTCACCATCTTCAAGCCGATACTCATGCATGATCCAGTCAGTCTTTTGGCCATGAGGAGCTCTTCCTCGATAGAAAACAAGTGTTTTCCTCATACCAATCTTCTTGTCGGTGTTCCTGATGCACTTATCCCTTCCGGTTGCCTTCCAAAACCCTGCGTTTGTTGCCCTATTCGTTCTCGACCCTGTTGGGTATTTCCTGTCTCTGTGACTGAAAAAATACCACTCGTTTTGCGGCGTTGACCCGATTTTACATGTCTCTGCACGCACACGCTCATGCATCACCATGTAGTAATTAAAATCATCAAAAAAGTAATTGAAATCCATTAGAGATGATACAATTAGTCAGCTCATATGCACGTGTACTTGATATAAAATGAATTAATTAGCTCACTCCAGTTTTTCAGGAGTTGTTTATAAGAGATCTTAGTTTGAATGGCTAATCAGCTTTTGAGTCACTGCGCTACTGAGTTGTATTTCAACTCTTATCAGTGTCTTTCTCTCCTTGGGATCATTGCATTAATTATATTGATGGTTGACTTGATCTGATCATATAACCAAATCTACAAGGCGTACCTGCAATTAAATCACATATATAATATTCTAATTAACCGCAGCTACCTAGCATCCCCCTCAGTGATTTCTTGTTTCTACAACATTTTTAGTCGATGAAACCAAAAATATAGCTTTAACTGATTGGTATATATGGACTAATTATAAATATATATTGCAAGTTTTTACTTCTTAAATTCCCTTTCACGCCCAAAACTATCGAGGAAACAAGATGAAATTTTATATCTCGGTGGGGTGAATAAAATCCAGCTGATCAAGAAATAAATGGTAAAGATTATTTTACGTTTTCGCTACAGATCTTCGTTGTTAATATATCGAATTATTTCAAGTTTTTTTTTCCCATAAGCTATATAGGATATATAGATTAAACACACCAAGTGGTTAAGATCACAAGGCGAGAGAGAAATTATTTCAAGTTTAAAGCAAGATCGATGAATGGGAAAAAGAGAGGGTGGGATTATTTCAACCAAAACATACGATCTTAAAGGGAGCTGAAATCAAAATTCTTATATTAATGATCATGTATATGCATAAACTACTTACATTAGGGTTCTATCAAATAATATTTACCTTGTAACTCCCAAGGCTCCATCTTATTCAAGTCCACCTCTCTAATGACCTCCATGTCAAACTTCTGAAAAGAAACCTTCTTTTTCAAGTAGTAATGAAGCAGTTCTTCTTCCGTCGGGTGGAATCGGAACCCTGGAGGCACACCGCCTGTAGATGTAGCCATGCAACTAGTATACCAGTTTGGATGATGAACAGCAATGTACCATTTCTTACTCTTAATTCGTTGTTTTGTAGCTGACACTAACTCCTTATATTTTAGGTTGTATAATTAAATGTGTAAATTAATAGCAATCATTTTCCACGCAAGGGTGGAGCCAACGGGCTTAAATATGATGCTGATTGTCAACGACGCCCTAGTTCTATGGTGATGTGACAAAAGTTGACGGCCGGTGACTACGCCGACGGGCATGGTTATATATATCGTAAAAGGAAAGCATAAGGAGCTAGACTAGCCGTAGCTATAACCAAGTTTCTTTTATTTATTTAGTTTCTATAGCTTAACTTAGGGATGGTTTCATATCTCCGCAAGCTTCTGTGGAGCGTGGCCACACCTTTCCTTTTATCCACGTTTACTAAGCACAAGAATTGCCAAATTAATTAGGCCAAAAATACAAAGTTATTTGTCCATAAATGGGATATTAAAAATTAAAAGAAATACTGAAAATAAAGTCAATCATTTAGATTTTCAAGAAAATTAAAAATTCTGAAATATATACTAGTTCAAGATATCAAAATAAAAAGTTAATTATGCTTAATAGAAGATAAAATTCTCTTGATTCCATTTCTCACTTGTCATCTACTAACAAAACTACTTTATAAGCTTATTTACAAGTAATTTATTATTAATAGATATTCATCTAGTTATCGTCAGTGTCGGATCATCTTGCAACTCAATATTTTTTTTATATATTTATTGACCCTTTTTTTTATTATCATTTTAAAAAAATTGAACAAAATATTACACTCGATCAACGTAGATTTCTACTTTAAAGAGACTCGTAGACTTATTATTAATCTCACTCTATTAAAAACATCATGTTAGACCTTACGTCGATTTTTAAAATTAGAAGATACGATAGACCTAGCAATTAAAAATCAATTTTAATTAAAACACAATGCTAACTTGTTGAAAACTCATTGGCTCCTTCTTGAGCTTCTTTTAAATTATAAAATATCACTCTAAGCCTTCATCAGGCCTTAAAAACTAAAAGACTTATCATTCTAACTGTTACAGCTAAAGCTTTATCAATAACTTGACAAACACTTGTTGATGTCAAAGCCCGGTTTTATGAAATGCAAGCACTAACGTTGACATGAAGCAAATAAAAAAAAAAAAAGCTTGAGTGAATAGTAACCTACTTCTAAAAATAAATATGTATACACTCATTTGCATAACTAAAAAGGCAAGAATGAAGTTTTATAAACAAAGTTAACGTGAGAGAAGTGAGTAAAAATTAAAAAAAAATGCATGGATGATCATAGTAATCATGCAAGAATAGTAACATTGGCAAAATCCACCAGAAAAGTAGAAAAGATAAGGAATAAGGGTTTAGCTTATCTTAGAGCCAGTTGCAGACAAGAGATGAGCTGCTGTTCATGTGCTGCTTGTGTGACAAAGACGATGACAGTATTGGTGATGTGAGGTTTTTTTGGTAGGTTTTCTCTCTGCTCTGTGTTTCTCTCTTCAGTATGTTTCCTTCTTCTTCTTTTTTAATTATTTAGTCAATTTCAACCACGTTCTCAATATTTCTTCTTGATTTCACCCCTAATTAACTGTATTTTTTTTCTTTTTTTCTAATTGTTTTTATTTTTTTTAATATGTTTTTAATTTGAAATATTTTTTCTTTCCTTATTTTAGATATTTGAGAGGCTTCAAAATTTGGGTTATGCAAAAACTAATAAATTAGTACTAAAATCTTGGGGAGGCAAATTTTTGTGTTTATCCTTAGCCATTTTATGTGCATATTGAATATTTTAGATAATGCTTTCTTTCCAATGCTCCCAGTTTTATTATGAAGCATTTTTGCTGGAGTTTAGAGAGATATGCCATGTACATAGATGCAAATACCGTGATTGAAGGTAGAGAAATTAGTAAATGTGATAAATTAAAGTAAAAATCCATAAAAAAAATTTAAGGAAAAGAAATTTGTTTTCATTAAATATTCATGAGAATTTGTTTTCTTATTTTTTCATATTTTTCAAATATTAATTAGAAAAAAGAAATTGCTACGTGCCATTCTTATAAAAAAAACCATTAATATTATAATATTATTTTAGACCCACACACCTATACTTTAATTTTTTTTATAAAAGACATACGCCATGTCATTCACTAGATGACATCTTATTCGCTAGCCCAAATTTTAACCACAAGAGACATGGATGAAAAATGAGGTAGGGATCTTTTTAATTCAAAAAACCCTGTTTAATCTATTTTCATCTAAAAATATCTAATAAAAATTTTTAGAACATTAATAAACTAATTTATCAACTCAAAACACTCCTACATTAGTTTAAAAAACACAAAATTAAATAAAAAATATTTCTTAACTCCAATCTACTTTTTTCATTAATATGGAAGCTCAATAAACAAATTTTTTGAATACAAAACAACATTTTAATCTAGTTTCACCTAAAAACATTAATTTAATAAACACCTTTAGAACCACTAATTTATCAATCCAAAACACTCCTGAATTGGTTCGAAACACAAAATTAAACCAAAAATCTTTCTCTTCCCCAATCTACGTTTTCTATTATATGAAAGCTCAATAGACTAATTGCTCAACTCAAAACACTTTTAAACCAATTAAAAAAACATAATTAAATAAAAAAATCTCTCAACCACAATCTATTTTTTCTGGAATTATAAAAGCTCAAAAACACATTGACATCAAATTTATCTTTTCTTATGAAATTTGGGTAAATCAATGTCTTTTTCTCTCCTTTACTGTTTTTTGGCGACTCTCTCTCATCTCTCATATTTATGAATTGAAATGCGAATAACATAAAGTTTTGGACTAAAATATAAGTGTTTCAAACTAAATGGATCAAAAATAAATTCAAAAAAAATCTTGGGAGGTGATTGTTTTAGAAATGTGCTAGATGAACAGCGCACAAAAAATTCTCTACTTTTTTTTTTTGTCTCATTGTCAATTTTGTTCCCTGCATTTTTTATTTTTCACAAGCAATACAATCAATTTTTTTTATTGTAAAATTGAGCATCAACCTTTTATTATAATGATTTTTTAAAACCATGACAATTAACCTCATAGAAAATAAGTTGAAAAAAGTTATCTAACTCAATCCTGAGCTAAAATAATATAAAATAATGAAATTAAAAAAAAATCATAGCTAGAGTAAATTAAAAAGAATTAAAGGACAAAAAAACATTATTAAATTCCATAGTATTTTGTGAGAAGATAAATAATGAAATCACAGGTTTTTTAAAATAAAAAAAATTATCACTTATATATAAATGAAAAGCGCTAATGTCTCTCCCTAAACTCATCTTTATAATTTCTGAAGTCATCCATCTTCCATGGCTGGAAAAATATGCAAGTAGAAAATTGTGGAAACTTGCAAAGTAGAATTGTTAATTTTTTCTTCATTTTTCTGGAGTAGAGTTTTCTTCTCCCTTTCCTTTAAACACAATAAAAAACTATGGAAATATAAATAAAATTACTGTTGGCTGTATATGTTAATGAGAAATATCTCACATTAAATTCTAGTGTTCTTAAATTCTATGACAGATGTTCATTGCATAGTTTTCTTCAAGCTCATAATATTCATCAACAATGAGCAAGCACAATATTAACAGCTACTGTTTAGCTTTAGCATTGCAACCCACGCGCTAAACATATATTGGGACTTGCTTCATAATTCATGCTACCTAGTTTTCCTGTTGAATAGGATTAATTAAAGCGAAAAGATGCCAAAAAAATAATGAAAATGATAAAATTATGGGATATTTGATGGTTACCAAAGCAAAGGCTTGGGAAAACCGCGACTATACCTTCTTGGGATTTTCGCGTTTTGATTGGACGGACTAGAATTTTGAACGATAACTAGTTTTATTTGCTAGGATTCATAGGTTACCTTCGAGTTTGTATAGTCCTGACTAACAACAACAGTTGGAGACGCAGTCGCCATAGCTTGAGCTTGCACATGCCTGTACGACTTTAAGAGGTTTCGGATTAATTTACTTGATTGAATTGCACGCTTTCCTTCTGTTTTTTTGGGATTTATTGTCCTTAATCTGGGGACTGAAGCATCGTGGCAAGATGTTCAAAAGATTTTAAACACTAGATATACTACTTGAGCAGCTGATCATATGTATCTTTCGTGTAATTTGGTGGAAATTTAATGAAATATTAAAGTTTTGGAGCTATCAAAAGCTAGCAGTGCGCCTTCCAACAATCGATGTATGTGTGATTGCATGCATTCTGGAATATTTTCAGCTCTGAAAAAACTGATCAAAATCAGATCATGTGTATAGCAGCATGGCATGCCAAATATTTCTTCTTGTTGCGCTTGTTAATCTGATGCATGCATTCACACAAATTATTCAGACAACTGTAATTGATGAAGTTCACTTGCGGAGTTCAAATGAGCTAGGCTGGCTGAAAAGCTGTGCTCACACATTAATATTTTCTTTCGGTAACTTGTGATCTTAACAAAGACTACAGTTATTGTATATATTAAAAAAAGCCTAGAAAAATTGAAGCAATTGTTAATTTAAACATCAACCCAGTTTACGAATTATACCGGTCAAAGAACATAAATTATGTTATTCTCTTAATATACTCATTCGTAAAAAAAATTTGGATTTAAAATTTGCACATATTGTAGATTGTGTTGGTGGGAGAAACCACTTGTGGTGGTTTTGAAACACTCGGAGGGGATAAAACACACTGTTTTATTTCCAGAAACAAATAGCTTACAAACATAAAAAGCTTAATACACGTCCTCTCTCTTTCTCTCTAGTGTTTCTCTCTAATCTCTCCACACAGAATAGCATAAGCTCAGCTTGCTATTTATACACGAATTCAAAACAAGATATTTCAACCTTCAAGTGTGAAGGCGGCTGGCGGCATACAGCTGGTGGCTGGCGGCTGGGCGGTGACAGCTGGTGGCTGCCTTCCTTGACCTTCTAGATGGATTGAGTTTAATACAACAAATCTCCCCTTTAAACTCAATCGAGGGATGTCATGCCAAGCATGAACTTTAATCGGATAAATACTTCTCCTTTTAATGGCTTTGTAAAGATGTCAGCAACTTGATCATTTGTGTTGCAAGATATCAGTTGGACTTCTTCATTCTTCACATGTTCCCGGATAAAGTGATGACGTGTATCAATGTGTTTGCTCCTCTCATGATACACTGGGTTCTTTGCCAATGCGATTGCTGATCGATTGTCAATATAAATCTCCGTAGGATTTTCTTGAGGAAATCCCAAAAACTTCAGCATATTCCTTAACCATATTGAGTGGCATACGACTGAGTTGGCAGCAACATACTCAGCTTCACAGCTTGATAATGTTACAATCGATTGCTTCTTGGATGACCATGTGAAAGATGTGTCTCCCATGAAAAAGACAAACCCTGTTGTGCTTTTCCTTTCATCCAAATCTCTACCCCAATCACTATCCGAGTAGCCTACAAGATTAAAGTCTTTACTTGAGGTATAAAACATACCTTCATTCATTGTGCCTTTGATGTAGCGAAGAATTCTCTTGGTTGCATTCAAGTGAGACTGGTTTGGCGTCTCCATGTATCTGCTGACGAGTCCGACTCCATAGAGTATATCCGGTCTGGTACATGTCAAGTACCTTAAGCTTCCTACTAAGCTTTTGAAGTAAGTTGGATCAACATTTCCAACCTTACTCTTCCTCAATTCCACTCCATTCTCAACTGGAGTTGATACCGGATTGCAGCTTTCCATCTTGAACCTTTCAAGAATATCTTTGGTGTAACCGCTTTGGGATACAAAAATCCCTTCTTCTTTCTGCGTTACTTCCAAACCAAGAAAATGTGACATTAGACCAATGTCAGTCATCTCAAACTCATGTACCATGTTTTGTTTGAAGTCGTCAAACATGGTAGGGTTATTGCCGGTGAATATCAAATCTTCAACATACAGGCACGCAAATAAGATGCTGCCATCTGCTCCTTTCTTCACATATATGGCGTGTTCATATGGACATTTCTCAAATCCATTATCTTGAAAATACCTGTCAATTCTGGTATTCCAAGCACGCGGAGCTTGCTTCAAACCGTAGAGAGCTTTCTTCAACTTGTATACTTTGCCTCACATTGATCATCCAGATGAAGTCTGTGAAAGTTGTGTCCTCGGAGAAACCACTTGTGGTGGGAGAAACCACTTGTGGTGGTTTTGAAACACTCGGAAGGGATAAAACACACTATTTTATTTCCAGAAACAAATAGCTTACAAACACAAAAAGCTTAATACACGCCCTCTCTCTTTCTCTATAGTGTTTCTCTCTAATCTCTCCACTGTGGAATGATCAAAACTTGTTTTTGACAACTTTGAAAATTCAGATATCTCCCAAAACACTTCTGTTTTCTGACGAACGGGGCTCTGATACCAATTGTTGGTGGGAGAAACCACTTGTGGTGGTTTTGAAACACTCGGAGGGGATAAAACACACTGTTTTATTTCCAGAAACAAATAGCTTACAAACACAAAAAGCTTAATACACGCCCTCTCTCTTTCTCTCTAGTGTTTCTCTCTAATCTCTCCACACAGAATAGCATAAGCTCAGCTTGCTATTTATACACGAATTCAAAACAAGATATTTCAACCTTCAAGTGTGAAGGTAGCTGGCGGCTGGCGGCTGGCGGCATACAGCTGGTGGCTGGCGGCTGGGCGGTGACAGCTGGTGGCTGCCTTCCTTGACCTTCTAGATGGATTGAGTTTAATACAACAGATTGTACAGGTTTACTACTGACATGTACTATTAATTAATTTTATCAAATAAAATGAGGTATTAAGGTATTCAAACTCATAAATCTTACGTCAAGAATGCATCACGATGATCCAATGTTATCCAGCATAAACATGCAAGAACGCAACATAAACATGCAAGAATGCTACCTCCATTAAGATTGTAGAGACTTGGAATTTAAAGCTTCTTTTCTTCCCAATGGGTTGTTGCAAGCCTTATACTCTTGTGGAATTTGAAGGCTTCTACCTCACAAATCTTACGCCATTACATCTCAGAGACAGTAGATGGAATATTACAAGAAAACATTCTTCACCGATTGATGAACTGCAGAAAACATCACACTGTGAGTCCGATCAAATTCTACTCAGCAGAAACTTGCAGCTGCTAACTTGTCTTTTCTTAATTAGAGTGATTGGGAGTTTATTGGAGTTAGCATGCTGCTTGGGGAATGGTAGGTATTATAGAATGTACTTATATAGGAAATATTGTATATAGAAAATATTGTAGACATACTTTTATGTGGTAACCTCCACCATTACTATTGTATATTGCCCTACATATATATATAAAAAGGGTTGGCTAACCATTAGGTTAAGCCTTCCAATTATTCTCAACTTGGTATCAGAGTATTCTGCCGTCAGAACTCTTTTCTCCCTTCCTCCCTTTGCAGCCGACCCTCTCTTTATTTTCTCTACATGGATTCTACTGCTGCCGCCGACTTCTCCCTCTCCACAGGTGGTGCAGCACAGCCGGCCAACCATCCCCAAGCTGCTGCCGCCGGTGCTTTTTCTTCCCCACATCAGCCTCCACTTGCAGAGCTTGTCTCTGATTCTTCCTCCCAAGTCCCTGTCGTTCCTTTACCTCTCATAGGAACCCACACTACAACTATTGTTCCTTTAGTGAACACTCACCAAGTTGTTTCGCTAAAACTTACGAACATAAATTATCTCTATTGGAGAATGCAGATGAAGCCATATCTCCTTGGTCAATGTGTTTTTCACTTTGTTGACGGCTCAGTGTCGTCCTCCATCTCATATTTTTGACAACTCTGCTGGTTCTTCCTCTATCATCAACCCTTCTTTTTTTCATTGGAAGCAACAGGATCAACTTATTTTGAGTGCTTTGCTCTCCTCTCTCTCCGTGGATGTGTTGCATCTCGTGGTAGATTGTTCTACTTCGTATTGTGTTTGGCGCACTCTTGAGAAAGCGCTTGCCTCTCCGTCTAATTCTAGCATCATGTAACTCCATGGCTCCTTTCAAGACCTTCGACAAGGTGACTCATCGGTTAGTCTATACATGCAGCAAGCCAAATCGTTATTTGATGAATTGGCTGCTGCTGCTGGTCGCCCCATGTCTCTTGAAGATTTCAACCTTTATGTGTTTCGTGGCCTTCGTGGTGAGTTCAAAGACTTGGTAACGAGTCTCATAACCAAGGCAGAACCGTTATCCTATGCTGATCTTCACAGCCACCTTCTTACCCATGAATTTTTGTACAAGAACTCTTTCCATTCCATGGTTATCGCTCCCTCTCTGCTGTCTTCTTCTTCTCTGCCGCAGCAGCTACCTCTGCTGCCAACACCCCAGTTTTCTGCACACCATGCTATGTCTCATCACAGCCTCAACTTCAGCCGCAACAGGGGTTGCTCTAGAGGTAATTGGCGTCCCCACATCAACCGTTCTACTCCCAGAACAGGGGCTACTTTGCTGCAGATTGGCAGCCAAACCACTGGCAGCAAACCAGACACCATTCCAGTGCTGGGCAGTGGTCTGGACAGCAGCATGTACACTACCAATTGTGCTCCGGATTTGGCCACACAGCTCCCCATTGTTCCCAGTTTCGTAGCAGCTCTCCGCAGCCCTCTGCTCATCTTGCTGTTGGGAATATCTCTGCTGCGACTTGGTTCCCCGACACCGACGCAAATCAACACGTCACACCTGATCTTGGAACTCTGACCGATTCTGCACCCTATCTTGGTAATGATTATTTGCATGTTGGTGACGGTAAAGGCCTTGACATATCCCATATTGGACATACTAAATTACATTCCCCAAAACGCATGTTTACATTATCTAATGTTCTCCATGTGCCTCACATTACCAAACCATTGTTATCTGTTCAAAAATTTTGTCGTGATAATCATGTTTATTTTGAATTTCACGCTTCTATGTTTTATGTGAAGGATCTCGTCACCAAGGAAGTTCTCCTTTCCGGTCAGAGTCATGATGGCCTTTATGTCCTCTCCGAGTCTTCTGCCACGTCAGTTCCTCAAGCTTTTTGGTCTCCTTGCATCTCCGCGACTGCCGACCTGTGGCATCGTCGTTTGGGTACTCCAACCCCTCGCATTTTCAATTTGTTAGTTTCCGACAATAAAATCATATGTACTTCTAGACATTCTCTCACTCAGTGTCAAGCTTGTCCTTTAGGAAAGTCGTCCCGTTTGTCATTACGACCTACGGGTCACAAAACTTCTGCCCCACTTGAATTAATTTTTAGTGATGTTTGGGGTTCTGCCCCTATGTTTTCTTCTGATGGCTTCCGCTATTTTTTTATTTTTGTCAATGCGCATACCAAACATATATGGTATTATCCGCTTGTTGTGAAATCTGATGTTTTTTTCACTTTTCAACGTTTTCAAACACTTATTGAGCGTCAGTTTTCTCTTAAAAATAAATCTGTTCAAACTGATTAGGGCGGTGAATATCATAAATTAAATAATTTTTTTTTCAGACCATTGGTATTCATCATTGGTTAATTTGTCCTCATACTCATGAACAAAATGACACTGTTGAACGTCGTCATCGACATATTGTCGAAACTGACCTAACCCTTTTAGGCCAGTGTAGTGCCCCATTGTGATTTTGGAACTATGCTTTTGAATCATCGGTCTACCTTATTAATCGCATGCCTACTCTTGTTCTCCAAAATACATCTCCGTTTGAGTGTCTGTTTCGACGCACTCCTGATTATAACTTCCTACGTATTTTTGGGTGTCTTTGTTTTCCCTTTTTGCGTCCATATCATGCTCATAAATTAGATTTCCGGTCTTCTCCTTGTGTGTTTTTAGGTTATAGCTCATCTCATCTTGGTTATCGTTGTCTTGACTTAGAGTCTGATCGTATTTATGTCTCCCGTTATGTTCGTTTTCATGAAAATGTCTTTCCTTTTGCGAAGTCTGAACAGGTAACATCCTCACCGGTACCTCCCACCCCACCAACCTATCTTCCATCCTTGAACCCTCCTCCATCCTTTCAGCCTACTACTTACCAAACTGGCCCCAACCATAACCCAATTTTGCCCTCTGCCGCACCCCACCAGCCTACCCTTTGGCCCATAGATTCTACCACCCCTTCATCACCATCCCACATTGTCATACTGTCACCACATGCTTGTCTTTCCAATGATCATTGTGCAGGAACAGGTTCTCCATCATCGGATGCGCATGTTCTCAGGTCTGCTGCAACAGAGCAGCCTAGTTCTGTAGCAGATCATCCCAGTTCTGCGGCAGCCTCACCAGTGTCTGCAGTGCAGACCAGTCCCTCCACTGCTTCTCCAGCTGGTCTGCAGCTCTGTGTAGGGGAACTAACAGAACTATGCTGCTGCCAAGGCTATGATTTTGGAACATGGCCTAACCATCAATGCTCCACTCTACAGGTTTGCTTTTCTTCCAGCATGGTTGATAATATTCCGAAGTCGTATAAATATACAAAATTCAATAAAAAAATAATAATGTAAATATGCTAAAAACTACATGATATCCGTGGAATTTAAAGACTTGTACCTCACAAATTTGAAAAAAAAAACACAATACCCATTGAAATAACATTCAAAAGTAAGAAGATATATATTTTTTAATTATTATTAAGGAGTTTATTTGAATTTTTCACATATTTTTAAATTAATTTTTTTTCTGATTTTTAATTATCTTAAAAATCAAGATTTTGATTTTGATTTTTTTTATAATTTTTAACTCAGAATCAATATAGACACCAATTTGATTATTCAGAAGAACACCAATTTGAGGATAAACTGGTTTTTATACAAATTACTTTGGTGACCCATGTTATGTCACATTTAGGATTCAAGGTTAGTTTTTAATACAAGATAATAATGTGCTAACATTATGGATGTATTTTGGGTATCATTATTTTTTTGTAATTGAGAAATGAAATAATATTTTGTATGTTTAATAGAATAAATTTAAAATATATGAATTAATAAATTAAAAACAATTATTACTACTAATTAAATAAAAGTTGATATTCTAGTAAAAACAAAATTTAGTTGAACATGCAAATTAAGTTATAACCCGGATTGTCCTATTTATTTCATATATTTTTATTTATATTTATCATAGAGAATAATTCTAGTTTCTTAGAATAAACAATTAGAGGTTAATTTTTGGTTGCTAAGAACAAATAATTCTTATTTTTATAAATACACAATGTAAATTCAATTTATTTATATAAATTTTTAAAGGATGAAATTCATAGAAAAATTACAATAATCTTTTTAAATTATTATGAAATTGAAAAGGTCAATTACTAATTTTTTAAAGGAACTAAATAATTCAAACAATAAAAGATAGGTTATTAATGAAAATCCATATAAAAATAAAATAAATAAATAAGAGAGGGAATTAGTTATGATTTAAATAAAAAGATTAATCAAATTTTATTTTTTAGAAAAAAGGCGAAGTGGTGTTGGGTCTACAAGCCAAGTGATATGATCTATACAAGGGTTGAACAATCAAATTCGGTCTTTGACATAACGTTTTCTACTATTCAGTTTAATACTAACGAGCATAACTCTCAATCCAACCGTTGGATCGAGATGAAATTTTACTAGAAGTTTCCAGATGTATTTTTCTATAGTGGGTTAAGATTTCAAGTTAATCAAAATTCAAAAAGACCTCATACTATAGGTCGAAAGGTGGTGTACAAGTTTTGTTATTTGTTGCCTCACAACTTATGGATTTTTTTATTTGGAAAAGATTCTTTTCCTAATGATCGAACGATATTCAACAATTTATTTTGGAGAGTTTATAGTCATACAATGAGGATTAATGCGAACAACAACCTTACATACTTGAAGAGGAAAAGCTACAATCTTAACCAATGAAGGCAACAAAGGGGCGACAATTTCATATTTGATTCCCCTAGCTTATATGAGATTTCTAAGGGGTAGAAATTTTTATACTAGCCTCTCCAGGATATAATTTCAAATATAAGACTATTTAAGTTAGTGTATTATAATATCTTAGGTTCTTTTATTCCTATATGTGCGACAACTTTGGTATAAGAGTCACACTTGTTTATAAATACTCCTTTGTAAGAACTATTTTTGTGTGGAATGATTATTGTTACTTTTATCGCAACCTTGTGTTTGTGTGTGTGGGGATACTCGTGTTTTTTAGGTCTTGAAAGAATTGAATATAATTTTATCAAAGAATATCTATTTTCGTGATATCTTTCTTATACTTATCGTTCATGATTCGCTAATCATTGGGTGGGGGTTTAAATTCCAATAGTTCTAGTGCACAGTTCAAGGTAATTATTGTGACACACTATCCTATCAAATCTTATTTTTTGCCTTCTAGGATTGCGTCAATCTTGCTTTTGGATTTATGGATCTTTATATCCACGATGTTGCATCAATTGGCAATAGAGCTTGACTTTATAGATTAGGTTATATCCCTTTTTAATTATTTTGTTTAGGTTTTATTTTCATGTCAAATCTACTTGTTTCTATCCACCTTTATTTTAGTTAAGTTTGTTCTATTATGTTTTGTTTTTTCTTTGTCTTTGTTATCCAATTAGTGTTTATTTTGATCTTGAAAAAAAAAACATTATTAATTCTATCTAGATTAGTCTACTGAAAAGAAAAAAAAAAGGTGGAGAAAAATGGAAAATTTAGAGGGGCTATTAGAATAAGTTATTTGTTAAAATTACAAAGTTAGTTCGTTGACTCTTAAAATCAGTCTTTTTCATTGCTATTTGGCTTGGTTTTGGGTTATTATAAGATTTTTCACCTTAAATCAATTTGGGTTCATCGATTGAGATTTAAAATTTAAAATTATGATATGTATTCTAAGGAAACATTAATACCAAGGGAGAGAGACAAACATATAAGGGTTCTAGCTAAAGAACATAAAAGTCTATCTCATATTGATGTGAAACCCATGAACATAAAAATCCAAAAATCCACATCGAAGTAGATGATAAACTTGAAAAACTAAAAATCAAAGTTCGTGAGATAAACCTTGACACAAAGATAACCCTGTACCTGAACACCAAAAATATTAAAAATTGAACTTGAAGGATGTGTGTTAATTGTCATGTCATCAACAATATTATGATAAAGTATATACACCCAATTCTTAGACTTGATGATATGTTAGATGAATTGCATGGGTTTTGTATGTTTTCTAAGATTGATTTGAAAAGTGGTTATCATCAAATAAGAACGGAAGATAGAGATGAATGGAAAACTACCTTTAAAATATATATGGTTTGTATCAGTAGTTAATTATGCCTTTTAGACTTACTAATACATCTAGTACTTTTATGAGATTAATGAACCATGTTTTATGCTATTTTATAGGTAATTTTATTGTGGTTTATTTTGATGATTTTTTAATTTATAATAAGAATTTAGAGGAGCATGTTAAACATTTAAAGAATGATTGGTTGTTTTGTGAAAAAAAATTATATGCTAATCTAAAAAGGTGTGACTTTTGCGAGGAACATATTGTGATTCTTAGATATATTAATGCAAAAGGTATTGAGATGAATGATGAAAAGGTTAGCGTTATTCAAGAATGGTCTAAACCTAAGTCAATCACTAAGGTAAGAAGTTTCCATAGTTTGGCTAGTTTTTATACAGGATTTGTTAAGGATTTCAATACTACAGTCACACCTTTAATTGAGATAGTTAAGAAATATATGGGTTTTAAATGAGGCAAAGAACAAGAGCATACTTTTAATTTATTAAAGAAAAAATTAATTTTGGCTCAATTATTATCATTGTATGATCTTACAAAAACTTTTTAGATTATATGTGATGCTTTAGGGATATGTATTGGAGTTGTTTTAATGCAAGAAAAAAGATCCATAACTTATTTTTGTGACAATCTCATTAGTGCAAGATTGAAATATCCTACTCATAAGGAACTTTATGCTTTGATAAGAACTTCAGAGATTTGGCAATATTATTTATGGCTTAAGAAGTTCATAATTCATACTGATCACGAGTCTTTAAAACATCTTAAGGGACAATAGAAGTTAAATTGTTGGGATGAGATCAAATCTCTTATGAGAAGGAGATTTGTGCCTAACTATTATTATAGAGAATCGTATCAAATAATGCAGAGTTTAAGTCAAGGTACAAAGAGTGTTGATTGGTACTTTTAGGAGATGAAACTTGTTATAATATGAGCTAATGTTGAGAAGGATAAAGAGGTTATTATGGATAGATTTATTAATGGCCTTAATTGTGATATAGATCATATTATGTGGAGTTGAAGGTATAGTGCACATGGCCATAAAAAAGGAGAAACATCTTAAATAGAAGGGTACCATTCAACAAAGCCAACCATTAGGCCTTTCAACACCTTGGAAACCCAATTAGAAGGTTAACATTGAAGGTGGTCCATCACAGCCAAATAAGGAGGGTAAGGCTAAATACCCTAGAGAGAAGAAAGACATCTTAGTCATTGTTAAAAGTAATAATGTTACTCCTACTTCTCGTAACTATGACATTGAGTACTTTTATTATTTGGGTTTTGGTCATGTTGCTTCATAGTGTCCAAACAAAAGATTCATGGTTATAAAAGATAATAATGAAGTCGAGACCAATGGGGAGGATGAAAAGGAGAAGATGACACCATTGAAGGATGCTGATGATATTTGTGTTGAAAATTTGGTTAAGGGAGAGGCACTTATGGTGAGGAAAGCATTGAATATGCATGTCAAGGTGGATGATTTAGAAGGTTAGAAAAAGAACATATGCCACATAAGATGTCATGTTCAGAATAAGGATGTAACTTAATTATAGATGGTGGTAGTTTCATTAATGTAGCTGTACTGAATTGATGGAAAATTTAAACTTACACACTACCAAACATCTCATACCTTATAAATTATTGTGGTTGAATGATAGTGGTGAAGTGAAAGTGAATAAGCAGGATTTAGTTGCTTTTTCTATTGGTAAATATTGTGATAAGATGTTATGTGATGTTGTGTCAATGCAAGTTAGTCATTTGTTACTTGGTAGACCATGATAGTATGATATGAGAGCTATACATGATGGAGTGACAAATAGTATCCCTTTAAGATGAATGGAAGACCTATAACTCTTGTATTTTTGACATCTAAGCAAATATTTGAGGAGAAACTGAAATTGAAGAAGGAAAAGATGGTTGGAAATAAGAGCTTGTATATTAAAGGGACCTTCTTTGATAACAAGGTTCTTCTTGGTTTTAATGATGATGCTATTTTTTGGATTTGTTCTAATTTTTTGACCTTATAAGATGTTTTTCATGATACATATTCGAGCTTAAATCTTTTTAAAGAATAGGAGGATGATATAAACTAAGTCATGTCCGAATTTGATCTTAAAATTTTTGCTGACTAGTTTTGCGATATTAGACATATCTCTCAAACTGTACATCAGATTGAGCTGACATTATAAAGGGAGATACTAGACATATGAAAATATATTATGTTACATGTCCAGTTCAAATGAAGTTCGGGAACATATTATTTTAAAAGGTTAAATTACTAGACAATCTTGTCAAATTTGTCAAACTAGACGTTCGAGTACTGTTTGGAACATATCTGCAACTATAGGTGGAATTGTATTGTGATTCAAATTGGGATACAAACTAGATATCTCAATATTTCCAACCATATATGATAGGCCCAATAATTTATCCAAATAAAAAAGAACAACATGTTTGAAGTAAAGACTGAAATTTGTCATGAATGTGCTAAAATTAAAGATTCGGGCTGTATAGAGAAATTTTAACATAAAGACTTTGTTTTTATTATCCTAACCATTCTAAGATCTAAATCTTAGTATCACATTTGTTTCTTTGTATCTTTAATACCTGAGGGTATACTCTACTGTGTAGTTTTACACCCCTAAATATTAAAGTCTACAATTAAACCCTAACACTTTAAATATAAAATGAACAAAATGATTGGTGAAGAATTTTTTATATTTTGGTCAAACCCTAACTGATAATCATAAATTATTTACGATATTTATTTTTGTATTTTAAAACATGAGAAAGATGCATTTTTTTATTTTTTATAAAAATATGTTTAGAAAAATTTTAGGATTTAGCCATATGCACGAAAACAAAAAAAAAATAAAGAGGAAATTAACTTATATTTTTTTAAAAAAATTAATTTTAAATTTTAAATTTTTTTTGAAGAAAACCGAGTATTTTTAATGTCGGGTCAGTATCTTATAATGTAAATATACAGCCTGATATTATATAAAATTATTAGAAAAACATACGGAGGGGACCATAAATATTTTTATAATGCCATTTGAAAATTTTGAAGTTTTTTTAATTTTTTATATATTAGTATTATAATAATATTATTATTATTATAAAATATATTGGGTTGGGCCGAAACTAGTCCAATTTGACTCAGTCAGGTTAGGTCATCTGGCGACCTAACAAGCATTTTTATAGGCTGGACCCAACCCAGACATATGGGTTGGGCTGAAACGGGTCAATGCCCCGAGCCACATGGTTGTTGGCTCGCCCAACAACCATGTTAATTAATTTGTCCTATGCATGCACAACGAATTCCTGTTCTGCATACAGCGGCTGCTCTTATGGTGGGGGGAGTTTTACATGGAGTAGGGGTATCGTGGCTGGTGATCCTACTGGTGGTGCACGGCGTAGCTGGAGGAAGTAAAACCGGTGGCTGGTGTTGGTTGTTGAAGGTGGCGCTAGTGGAAGAAAGATCTATAGTGGAAAGAACAAAAAATCTACAGTGGTTATTCCTTATATGGAGGTTGTCGGCTGGTGGTTGTGTTGACGACTCATGGTGGAGTTGTTGGTGGAGAAGCAAGTGGCGAGGTGGTTGGTTGTTGTAGAGGCCAAGGTCGTCATAGCAAAAGAGAATAAAAACAATAATGGCATATAAACTAGGGGGAAGGCTAGTTTTTTTTCAAGTTTGACCTCAGATTTTCTGCCCCCTCATGGCATGGAATCAACCCTTATTTATAAAGAGTGGAAGATGGACACTTTATCTCTTTTGGGGGCAAATCTTGGCTCTTGATTCGAACCGGAAGGATCTCAACTGTTGGCTCAAAGTGGTCATCATAAACTGTTAATTTTGGCAATTGAAGGCTACTTGAGTTGGTCTCTTTGGGTCGGCACCACGACTGTCGTGGTGTCAAACAACCAGAAAAGATCATACCAGGGTGTAATCAAATGTCAGGCCATTATTTTTGTGCAAATTTTGTCAAATTTTATGGAGGGATAGAACATTAAATGCCCCTGAAAAGTAGCTCCTGAGTAGTTTTTTCAGGCTCAAACAAAGAAAAAAATGAATAGTAACCAAAACAGAGTTTTTTTGGTAAAGTTCAATTTGGTCATTCAATTTGTGATTTCTCTCAATTACACCCTTGATTGGTTTCAAACTTTCAATTTTGTGCAATTTTCCCATGTCAAACTTCAATACCAACCCGAATTCTAGTGTCGTTTTTTCAAATTAGTCATTGGTTTTGAATTTATGCAAATTGACCCTCAATTACCATTAAACTTTCAATTTCACCCCTGATTTCTATCAATTGAGCACTCATAGTTTGATGCCTTTTGCAAAATGGTCCTTAGTTACGAATTTCTTTAATATATTCCTTAATTGACCCCAAAACTTTGATTTTCTTGCAATTTTACCCCTGATTTAAACAAATTGACTTGGTAAAAATTAAATTTGGTCTCCTAAAATTCTAATCTTCTCAATTAAACCCAAATTTGGCTCACAAACTTAATTTTTCACCAATTAAACCTCTAATAAAATTAATTTGACTCATTTAAAGTATAATTATGTTCTTGTACCTAATTAAATTTTTTAATTGGATCCAAATTAATTCTTTAACATAATTAAAGTTTTAATTTGGCTCTGGCCTATTAAAAATTAAATTATATCCTTGGTCAATTAAAAATTAATATGATATTATTGTAATGAATTTTTTGAGTATTGGAACAAGTTTTTTAACAATTTAGACCCACCACCGAAGATCTTTATCCACCGAGAAAGCCCATATGATCCTTATAGCTTCATCACAAAGATTTCTAGCCAAAGGAAATACTGGCGGAATTGAACATGTCCCCTTTTATCTATGTAAGAATCAAGAAATAAAATAAATAAAAATGGGGTTGAGAAGAAAGGAAGGACTGAAAAAGAGATCATAGGAAAAAAAAAAAAAAAACTTGTAAAACTGCTCTTCAACCCACTTTTCAACCGTTTCCTTTAACGATAAAACAAAAATCAAGACATTGTGTGAATGCGATGTGACTAAACCTAGCAGGCAGTCTTCTCTCTCTGCACAGCCAATAGCTCTCTCTCCTGGATTTGTTGCTTGAAGAAGATAGGTTTCCTTACAAACCCTCGCCCCCTTTTTTTTCTTTTATTTTTTTTTAACTTTTGCTTCTTTCACAATTCACCTTTTAATTAAAATTTTTGTTTTAGGGAGAGAAGGAGAAGAGGAAAGATCATCATTATCTTAGCCGTTAATTCTAAAAGGAGCTGTATTGATTGACAATTGATCCAATGGACACTGCAGCGAGTCAATCACCATCGTCTCCATCAATTATGTTTTATGATTTTCTTTATAAAATGCGAAACCCTGCTTCACTCAATCTTGTCAAGTCTATTAAAAGGTTTCTTTCTTCTTCTAATTTTCAACTAATTTGATTGTGTTTAATAGAATTGTATTGCTAGGGTTTATTATTTTTTAATTGAATTGTGATCGCCAATTCTGCCTTCTTTTATATATATATATGTATGTATATATATATGTATGTATTTCTGAGGAATATATATTTTGCGAGATTATATATTTTTAATGGAATCAGAATTGATTTTTTTATTAGGCTTTATTGATTTTTGTATCTTGTCCGAATCGGATTTTGATGGTGTTCTCTTTCTTATATAGCAATTTGTACCGAATTTATTTTTATTTTATAAGTTGTTTTTGCAGTTAACATTTTTTATAGGAGGGTTTTTTTTGTAAGTTCTCGAGATGGTTATAGGTTTTAATGAAGGAGATTTAATCTGTTTCAGCTTCATTGTATCATTCCTATTTTCGTATGCCAGCCCTGAAAACAATAGCAAAAAGGTACAAGAGTTTTTCTGGACAATGGAAGCAGCTATCATTGAACATCCGTTATGAGCAGGTGCCCCTGATGATGAATTTGATTCCTCAATGAATCTCTTACAATTCCTATGCATATGTTTTACTTGGAATGGTATTTTAATTGTTTTAGTTCAAAGATACGATAGAAAACATGGTTTGGGACTTGGCAGAAAGGAAGTGGTAGGATATGGAATGCATAAATTTCCTTTGAAAGAAATAGAATTATTTGAACCAGAAGTGGATGGAAACTGGGAGGAAAAACTACTTCCATGAGTTTTCCCTTGACTACTTTTTCCCTCCCTTCCTAAGTTCAATCTCTTATTAAACAAGTGTTGATGAGAATAACACCCTTTCCTTCCCATATCTTTCTGTTGTTTGCCCTCCCAAGCTTCTACTGATTCAAGCATACAACCCTTGCCATCTGCTAGTAAGTATGATGGATTGCGTACCCTTGCTGCTTGAAGCTCTAAGCCAACTTAAGTTCATCGAGGTCATCGTGGCTTGTAGCATCTGACTCTGACATTAGATGAAAACTTGATATGATTTCTACTAGCTTTTAGTGTATATAGATAGATATGCCTATTATTTTATATCTCATATCTTCTACTTATGTATTGTGTTTTTAATGTATATGCATATTATAATGTAACAGTTCCCAAAGTATTGGAATGCTGTCTGTTATTTTACTTTTAAGTTTTTGCGTCTTCTGTAAATCTTTGTAGCTTTGTGCTGCGCTCCGCAGAATATGTTAACAGATTGTTTTATTTTGAATTTCAAATGCATGCAATTTATTTTGCTTGTTGGTCATCTCTTGCATTTATATAACACAGGGATTGGAGAAATATGTCATGAAAAAATTGTTCTCCTGAACATTTGCTACTTCTCCTGAGGATTTGGAGATTGACCAAGAGATCTCAGAGATGATACACTTTTTGCAATCCTTTTTGCGGTCTGAGCATTTGGATATTCCTGCATTTCTTCAGAATGAAGCTTCATGGCTGGTATGCGTGCTAGCCTATTTTGACTGTTAGGATATGTTATCACATTCATATTGATGCAAAACTGCTTGATTTACTTCCATTAACTGTCAGTAATCTGATTCTTGGTGCACAGCACGATGCCATAAAGTAAGAAGCTTTTGACTGATGATACTTCTGTGGCCATGCTGCAGTTAGTTTTATATTGACCGCTTTTATATTCTTCTTTCTCAGCCTGACATGTTACTCTTGGGCTGAACTTTGCATTTTACTTGCTTCCATATAAACACATAAATTCAGCATTAATAGTTAATACATATTTTCTCACTACTCATTTCTTTAACAAAGCTATTCCTTTATCATCTAATGCATTGATATTGTCTGTCCATGGGCTGAGACAGATTGCTAGAAATTTTGTTGTACTTGAATTTGCAGTGCAAAAAGTTCCAGATATCTCTTTACTTTAGTTTGTTATTGTGAAAAATGGAACAACCTTCGGAACCAAACTAGTTTTAAGACCTTATGTGTCAAATTCAACTTATCACTTCGCCTAAAACACTGTTAAGGATACTTTACCAGTAGCAAATGATATTCTAAGCTTCCATATCTTCTTCATTTCATCACCAGGGGGGTCTTCTTTGTGCCGAATGTTTTATCTTAAGTCTCACAGAAAGTCTACTTTGGATAATATTGTTACATTTGATGATTTTGTTTTGTTTGGACAATATTGTTGCATTTAGTAAAGAGCAAATAAATCATGCTGAGAAATGAATAGCTATATGTGGCCTTGTTTAGTGGGAGAGATTAAAGAGTTTGTTGGCATTTCATTGATCTCACTGGACGCCTACAACTCTAATTTTTTTTTTTTAACCTAATAGATATTATTAAAAAAGAGAATATAACATGCAGGAGCAATGCCAACTTACTGTGTGGAAGTGATCTCATGAATGTGATGTTCAGATAGAGCTAAGATATGCAACTTCTGTGACTAGTCAAGAAGTTTTTGTTATTGCTGCTGTACTGGTAATTTTTTTTCTAAATAGTCCGGGTTGAATGTATTGTTTCGAGAAGTTTCTCTCCATCTTGGAAGTTTCAAAATTGTTAATTGGCATGAGTGCAAAGCCCACAGTTGAGTTCATAATGTAAATGTTTTGTTTTATGACTTTGATGTCTACCCCAATACATTTTTCCCTTCTTCCATCAGTGGTGATACATGCTCCTCTTAAATCATAACAATTTTGTTCCTTCTTTTCCCAGCTTGCAGAAAAGGAATTGCAGAAGATCAACGCTTTTGAAGCTCGGGAGAAGCTTCTCTGTATTATGAGTTGTTGCATGATCATCAACAATTTGCTGCTCAATTCAACAATGTGAGAAAATCAAGTAGTAGGAGGGCCTAATGACTTTCTTCCTGTTCTTATACATGTTACAATCAAGGCAAGATCTCCTTGGTAATAAGCAACTCTTTCTATTGTTGTTTGCCTGTTTTGGACTATCGTTTCTGTGTTTTGATGTGTCAATAGAAAATTGGATAACTAAAAAGCATACTGCAATCATTGTTTGGCATTCTATTTTTTTCCATGTCTTAATTGTCTTTTTTTGTGACATTAGCCCATGCTTCCATACCAGAGAATATGACCGTAATTGGTAATAAATTATTAATTCACATAAAGATACATGGTTGAATATCTTTTCTAGCCTACGTTGATACGCTAATCTGATCTATTTACATAGAATTGATTAAACATTTTTTCCAGAAACTATAAAAGATTTTCAAATTACCCTTATTGTTTTAAAATTCATAAATATTTTTTTAATGACAATATGTAGGTCTGTTATAGCATCGTCAGATCATGATTTGGTTAAAACTAACAATAATAATAAGATAGGCCATGGTGTATCCATACAAGGAACACACGGAAATAGCTATTATATGCTGGAAATAAAACAAAGAAAAATGACGTTAAATAAATTACATGTTAAATATTATGGGTGGAGCTGTAAACCTCCGAATAAAATCTGAAGATATGAGATTCAGCTATTCTTAAAATTCAGAATCTTTGTCTGCATGTTGCTGTTTGTTAAAGAATAAGTAAAATTAACAATTTTCAATTGAACTACCACCTACAGTCATGAGGGTATTTCTTTTTCCTAAGAACTTTCCAAATTTTTGAAAAGAATGTATGACCTCAAACTATTGGTGAATAAATATATTATGAAATTTTGATTTTTGCAGAATTGGTTAAATTTTGTTTGTATATATGTTTTTAATTTAAATACTTGTAGAAAAATACTTCTTTTTTTATGGTGGCATATCTTATATTTGATGGATGGACAGAAATTACTAGCTTATATACTGACATCCACGAGTTTAATGCATAAATCTGCAATAATTCTCTGATTCATAATCAGCATTCATATTCTTGCATTGTCATGGGTTCAATTTCTTCAACACTAGCGATAAAACTAATGCGGTGTTTGCTAGTTCCAAGATTGTTTTGTAGTTATAAAACAGAACAGCATAAAGGAAATTAAAAGTATCAAGACTTTTAGGCATAGTTTAAAGCAGCATCCTGTATTTTTTGTTATGAAATGTCCGCCACAGGCCCGGCATTTACATAAGATGTCAAATAGGCCATTTTTTCTATCAGGATAAACTATTGTTGGAAAGCAATAACTTGAATTATTCTCGTAGTTCCTGAAATGCAATGAAGCATTTTGAATACATTTTTAGTTCCTGAAATGCAATGAAGCATTTTGAATACATTATTTCTCAATTAGCCTCCTGTCGCAACATGTGCACTTAAGATTCCAGTTAAATTAATGCCCTTAGTTGACATAGGGGGGTTTATTCGGAAAAATCGTGGTGGGAAAATGTGTCTATGATCATAAGGAGGCTTATTCAGTCATCTAAGGAGCTGGTGGTAATTTGTAAAAATTATCCAGTTAGTGTCCCACTATTGTAGAGCCCAAGATTCTGGAATTAACTAGCCTCGATAGTTGTTAAATAGTTTGTATATCAAATTCCTGAAGCATTCTGCGTCATTGAGCATGAATGCACACTGTATTAGTTCTTTTTGCTGGTTGAGTCCGAAAGAGCTTCAAATATATAATTGCTTTGCAACTGATGCTCTCATTAACAATAGATGATGTCATTTTGATTTTTGTGAGGCCTTGAGGGACTATGAGGTGATTGTGCAGTTTTAAACCAAGTACCTGGTGAATTTTAATGTGCCCGTCTGATCAAGTGGTGGACTTTTCTGCATGCAAATCTCTATATCTTCTCCTCTCTTTCTTTCCTCACTTTTCTTTTGTCAAAATGTTGGCTTCGCTTGGTTGTCCAATTCTGTGGTGAGGGTATGCTCAAATGGAAATATATGCCAGTATCTTGTTAACTGTGTTCTTGAATCAGCTTATTATTTCACAAATCTTGTTTCATCTAAGTCCTTTATTGTCGAGTTAAATGCCAAATCTCTTTCTTTGGATGTAATTGAATTTGAAGAGAGTATGCGAGCAGCTAGGTTGGACAGCAAGGTATCACAAGTACAAGCTTTACGAGCACAGACAGGTCATGGTCCCCCAACAAGAATGTGTTGCGTGGAAACAAATATAGATGGTGAGATTACGAACTGCCAAATTGTTGCTTACATGTGTAGACTTTTTAGTCAATCGTACTAACTTTCCAACTGGCATTGGTTTTGACTTGTTAGTTCAGTACTTGCTAATTTCCTATTTTTCATGCGTTGAGGTCCTCTTGTTTGGGGGACTGATGCAACTTTCCATCTGATTTGATCTGATTCATCTTTACTGCACCAGGCAGATCAAATTATCCATACATGGAAGCTGAACCTGGTGAATTGACAGTTGAAGATGTGGAAAGATTTCTGAGTGGTACAAAGATGTAGTTACAAAGTACCACTCACCTCTGCAGGGCCGTTTGGCATCCCTCTGCAACCAGAACAGAGCCATCTCATCATGAGATGAAATTTTATTCCAACTTGAGGGACAACTGCAAATGATCCAAGAGGAGAATGAGGTGCACAAATTTGTAAGTGAAATCTTTTCCAGTTAATAGTAATGTGTTTTAATACCCTTAATCTCCAATGCTTTTGATATATATACATATAGCCATCAATGCTTCAATTGCAAAAGGAAATAACTTCTTTCACATCTCTTTTTTTTCTTTTGATAATCCTTGTATGAAGGTCGAAATACAAAAGATTAAGGAACTACATTGGTCAAAAGAGAGGAGAAATCCTAAATAGGCTTTCCAAGAAAACCCCATAAAAAGATACTCGGGACATGGGATTTACAAGTAATATGTACACCTTAAGGTACAATAACTGTCATAGGTGGTCCAGATCTGACACTGACACCATCGGTTCCAGCCCCATCCCTGCTTGTAGATGTTTTGGATTGAAAAATTCTTTTAGATGCCTCTCAGATTTATTGAGGTATGAGTTGATACATCTCATGCACTCAAACTTTTCAGGAATTTCATCACAATTGTCAATCCCAGCGCACCTAGTATGCTGCCAAACACCGCAGGTATCACAAGCTAACATCCTCTCACCATCATCATCCTTAGCTCCACACATGCAATCCACTATCCAATTCTCCTGTCCCTTCTCCATTCGGAAATGGCTAAGTGCATATTTTGATGGGCATGTCCCTTTAATTCGGACAGTTCCACTTTGTCCAACCAGAAACTTAATAGTAATGGAATCCTCAAGAGGCCCATAGTCTACCAATTCACGAGCTTCGAATCTCTTAAGCATGGCATATACTTGTTGAAAAGCTTTGGTGGCTTCAGTTTTTAGGTCAGCAACAGTGGCATTTGAAGGGAGGACAATTAACTCTGGCGGTATAGTTGGGTCTTCTTTTAGATGCTCTGAAAACTCTACATAGCACCAAAGCTGAATGGCAAAAGGGTTATCAACCATCCGCTTATCTGGTCTACAGTAGTCCTTCACGAATTGTTTGCAGTCGAGAAGCTTGGTTGCTGAGTCAATCACATCTTCCCTAGTCACTAGAGGTCTATAGTTTACCATGGTTTCGGGGTGAACCAGGGAATCAAATAAAAATTTCAGATCACCTATGATATGTTCTTTTGATGGCTGATTTGAGTCGAGCCCATTTCCATTGTGTTTGAAACTCGGTGGTTCTAGCCTGTTACATTAGAGAGATGACAGATTGAGTAATGTATTTAGCAAATTTGGAGTGAAAAACAACTGAAACAGTTTGGTGTTAGCATCAACTACCTGAATTCAATATCAAAGGAATTAGGATTGCATCGTGCCCAAACCATTGTGCCGCTAGCTGCCAACTTCCCTCCCAAGTGTTTAAGGCAGTAATCAAGAAGCTCTGGAGATGCTGTTTTACACATGACACCTTTAAGAGCATGCCTTGTAACCCAATTGGTCTTGCCAGATGCCGCAGCCAGTACCTTGATCATTGCTTGTTGTACACGTTCTACATCATCCCTTGTCCACGCACACAATATATTTGCAGCAGGTTTTAAGTTCTTGAGTGTTGCCTTGGATGCTAATGACTCATTGCTTGCATGGATCAGACTAGACAAAAAGGAGAAAAGGTCCTTTATAGTAACAAGCTCCGAGTCTGACAGTGATCGGTAAAATGAAATTAGAGCTTGTAGCCTAGTTTGTGGTCCTCGCCACCGGAATAATAGGGGGGCTAAGGGCACACTTGATATGCTTTCCACTGCTTTCTTGTAAGCATCCAATGTTATTGCAAAGCTTCCACATCCAAATTCATAACCCCAACCACCATACCATGAATGACCCTTGGTGATTGCATTGAGCAATCGGTACTCCATCCCATATTTTCTTGACACATCCATGACGGATATCTTCCTATACAGCAAATGAAGTTAACACACAGTCAGATGCTTCCAATCATAACCAGATGTGAAAAATCTCATCTAAAATTTGTTTGTCCTGCCACCACTAGAGACCTCAAGTGCTCTGTTAATTAACCATGTTATTTATTTGTTAAACCCAAACTCTTTGCTGATTGTTTAGCTAATTATGTATGTTACTAACAGGTCAGTGGTGCACCAACTTTCAGTTCTGATTCATTAAACCAATGAAAGTTGAGAAAAATACTTTAAATATCAAAAGCAATAGTTCAGTATCAAATTTATTGCGCCATTTAGCTGTAACGCAAGACTTGCATGGATGGCAGTGCAGTGTTTGCAAGTTCAAGGTGCGTACCCTTGGCTATATTCATTGTTGGATTCCTGAACCACCATCTCTTCTCAAAAATAGGCATAATATATGTTTTTTTTTTTCATTTTTCATTTTTTTTTAGTTTGTAAAGCTATATACTGGCTCGCATTAACTACTTAGCTACTCTTTTCTCCAGCCAATATTAAGGTTCAATAAAGTTCATGATTGAGTGGAGACTGAGGCGACAAAAAGTGCTCATACGGTAGCAGCAAAGCAAAATACACAAATCAGTGAATTATATAGATCAACAAGAGTACAAACCTTACTGCCAGAGTCTCGCACAGCCTATCCCAAAAGTTCATGATATCAGAACCAGTCAAAACACTGGAACCACCTTCCCTTCCATTAACCAAAAGCAGGTGGCCAAATCCATTGGAGTGAACAACCCCGTGAAGTAGATGAGTGTTATCTTCGAACTGAGAATACACCCAATCTTCAATATCATCTGTGGTAATCACGGTGTCACACCCCTTGCACCTACACCCACCACAAAAACAGCTTCAATCTCAAGATCACAATAAAGAGATTAGGCAACCCAGTAGTGAGTTTTACCTGGATTCTGACGATATGTGCGACCACCGATTGCCGCATCTGTTGCATGATCTCTGATATCCATCAGCAGGGCTGCTGTTGTTAGCTCTTATGATAAAATGGTACCGTTTCTTGCAAACGGGATGTCCACCCCAGCCTTTGGGAAAATAAAAGATAAATAAATAAGAATTTAGCATGCTTAAGGATACGTCTGATTTATTTATTTAATCATTTTTTAGAATCCAAACTTTCAAATACTAGTTCACATTATTATTATCCACAATGTAAAATCTGAGTCAGCATGGGGTTTATTCTTTTATTTTATTATAAATTAAATGTGACGTCATTGCTGACTCGGGTGGGTGGTGAGCCGACTCACCAACGACTCGGCACTGGTTGCAATACACGGATCTAGAAGATCTGGTAACGTCCTCCTCAACAATATCGAGAGCCAGAACGACCGATGAGATATCCGGACCGTCGAGCACCAGATCTCCTATGCGAAACAAGATCTGCCACGTCAACAAGGAGGGAAACAGTGAAGGTGGGAAGGTGACCCGCGCGTGACGTGACAAAAACGCCTTGATGTTGTCCCTGAAGGGAACAGCGGGGGAGACGGAGTCGTCGGCAGACGGAAAAGAGAGGATGTCGTAGAGATTTGCAGTAACCCTGTTATTTCTCCTGGCTCGCTTCATCGGCCTGTCGCTCACTACCGTTGTTCTGGGCTAGTAAGTACGGCTGCGTTTCGCTTCAAATCCGTTCGATGTGTCTGCGTTTTCTTCTGTTTTGTGTGTTCAAAGTGAAATGAATAGCTGGCACAGAGAGAGAGGGGTTTAAGAGAGTGTGTGTGAGGGGAGGAGGAGGAGGAGTGAGGGTTTATGATTTTCGGCTTTGTTTGGTATTCGTGTGGGGAAAAAATAAAGAGGTGGAGGCGAGATGAGAGAGATCTGTTTCGTGTTTTAACTCGTCGTGGTGGTGGTGGATCCCACCGGAAAAGACGGGTCTTTTGGCTGTTCTGCTTTCCTTCTTTTTCTTTTCTCTTTTCGTATGGCGGTTCGAGGATTTTTTTTATTTTTATTTTTCAGATCTCATCTCTTTATTATTTAATTTGCAAATATCACATTTTTCTTTTTATAAGAACAGTATATCCTACTGTATATGTACACAAAAGCAAAGCCATTTTGGATTTACTTTCTTTGTTTTGCCTTCTTTTCATCCATGTGCGCATTTCATTTAAAGGCTACATTACCTTCACAACTCAAAGAAGTGGCCTTTTTATGGTCCTTTCCACTCCCTCTCTTTTTTTTCTTTTCGTTTTCTTTTCTTTTTTCTATCCTTAACTTTTTTTTATTTAATTTTATGAGATAAAGTTTTTAATTTAATTAGAAAGACAAAATTGAGAGTGAGAGAACCAAAATATAAAACACAAAAGATTCTTGGCCAATCTCAAGATTTTTAGAATTTTTATTTTGGTTTAAAAGTCCACTTCGCTCATTTTTCAGTCTCTTAGACGGGGAGAGGAAAAATAATGCAAGAGGAAGTTAGAAAGACAGTAAACAATTACAAAAGACAGATTTTTTATGCATAAAAAGTATTGCAAATACTAACCCTAAATTCACAACTTTATTCTTTGAAAATAACTTTAACAATGGAAGCAAAATTGAAATCTAAAAGCATAAAGGAAAATTACATAATATCCGAAACAAAACAATAAATTCAAAAAAAATCAAGAAAAATAACAAAATTGGCTCAAACATGATTTTTTTTAAGTCTAATTTCAAGAGGTCTAAATGGCACATGATCGATGAAGTTGGCTCCTTATGGAATTAGGCCTCGAGAACCTTCTATAAAAATTTGAGTCTAATCTAACAGTTAGATCTTCTGCTTTTTTTTAACCACTACTTTGACCTAGCACGACTAAGCCTTCTCTTGGGCCTAAATCTGTCTCACTGGTTCATAAAATTATTTATTATGTCATCCACGTAATCTATTTATAATAGATCCTCATCTGAATGGTCAGATCTTTCAGTTTCCACAAGCTCGATCACAACAAAAAAGAAACTTATTGGAAAACAAAGGAGGATAGAGAGTTATCATTTGGTCACAATTTGACCACCAAAAAGAAAGATATTTGTGTTAATGGATTTCTCTTCACGTGAGAAATTCATTGGAGGTGGTTTTTTTCTCTAAATATGACGGGGAAGTTAGATCGATTTTTTATTTTGATTTTATTTAGATCGATTTTTTATTTTGATTTTATGAATTCAATTTATTTATTTATTTTTGTGAGTGATTTTGTGGTGTTTTGGAGTTGTTTGGTTGTTTATATAGGTTTCTATAGTGTTTTTGGGTGAAAATTGATTGAAAAATAAATTTTAGGGCAAAACCTCCTCCTTAATTTTTCAAGCATCACAATGGCATGCAAATTATGGGCTTGCCACCATAAACGACTTGTTGCCTGCTTAATAATAATAAAAATAAAAATAAAAAGGAGTGTGGATGATGTGTTGTCTACCTCTTTAGTAAAAAAAAAAGAAAAAGAAAAGGCTTGGGCACACGGGCTTGCCTTTGCATGATTATGAGTGAGGCTCATATCTCTTAATGGGGCGGGCACTTAGTCATTCAAGCCCAAACATTTGGCTTCTTTTCTTTAGCTCATTTTTATGTTTTTGAGATTTTTTTTCCAAAGATTTGAAATAAATATTTTTTATATATTTAAAAAATATCTTTTTTAATATTAACATGATATGTTTTAAAATAAAATTATCAAGTGATTTTTTTTCAGTCTTTCAAGTTTTGTCTTCGTTTTTCTTTTTAAGTTTGATTTTTTGACTTTTGTCTTAAATTTTTTATTTAAGCAAGATTACATTGAAAATCCTTTCCTTTGGTCTCCATTAAAGGATGGTAGCTTGAGAAATCAATGTAACATGAGAAAATAATTTATATCAGATCTTATAATCATAATTAATGTTAATAAAAAAGGCTGAAAAGAACAAGTTCTTCAAAGCAAAAGGGTTTCCTTGGATTTCTTCCACTGAATAAAACTGACAAAATTTAATAAGAAATACCTTACTTCATAATACATACCATCATTATCTTCTTCAAATTACTAGATATGACCTTATATGGCTAAAATAGTTAGTGGCTGAGAAGGTAGATATCAAATAACTAGTAATAGCAGGAATACTACTGCTGGTGGTAGTAGTAGCAATGATGTTAGACTTGAGATCGCAAAAGATGAGCTTCTTGTAACAACAATTGTGGCCATGTTTCCTTTGCTGCCACATAAAACATACCCCTTTTATACTTGTTAATGAATAATGCAAGGGAAGCTCAGCAGCTACTATTAATGCCAAGATGCCTATTTCTTCCTTAATCCCTTCTTTTAGGGTAATAAAGTCAAATGCAAATGATTGCTACTTCCAGGCTATAACTATTATAATAAAGGAGAGTATAACCATTTGTTATTAGCCAATGAGTAATTTAACCAAAATTAAAATAAAAAATGATCTTCAACATGCTTATCGAAATGAAATTCTTGCAGGTTACTTTTCTTTCATATTTATCATTCATAAAGTTAGTTTCTTTCTTTTTTTTTGTTCGTTTCTTTTTTTTATTAATTTTTCGAGACCTTTTGGGTTGGTTTTTTTTGTTAAGACCTCTTCTTAGTCTTAACTACTTATTCAAGAGTACAATTTTACTGCTCTTTCTTCACATCATGTGGCAATCTTGTAATCTTCTTTTTAGCCCACATGCAACTTCTACCTCTCCCTTCCTCATCACAAATCATGTGTTGTAACAATTTTTTCTCCTTGCCTACTAAGCTCATCTCATCTAGCATCTTCCTCGAATAAATTTGACCAATGTGTCAAACCTATTGTAGCAGTTTTATTGCTTTTCTTCATCAATATCCTGTTTAAGATTGTTACTGGAGTCACCTTGGCTTTTTCATACTCATCCACTACTAGTAACTTAGAATATAGTACTGAATTATCTCCAACCTTCCTCGTAAGTAATGGATGAATTAAACATCATCCAGAAACTATAATTTATTAGCCATAATTCCAACCTTTTGAATCACCTTATAATGGCCATAAAGTCTAGGATTAAGCTTAAAATCATTTCTTAGAACTACGCTTATCTATCTTTAAGGTTATAATTTCAGGTAGACTATATCACCAACCTTATATACACTTTTGATCCTTCCTTTGTCAGCTATATGTTTCATCTTGTGCCTTGCTAACTTTAACTTATTTCAAAAAATGTGATCCATGTTCACCCTTACCAACAATAAATCTTTCATAAAAGCTATTGGTGAAACTTCTTGTGTTATTATCTCCCTATTAGAAGGAGAATAATCATATAATGCCTAGAAGGGACACGTTTTGATGGTTGAATTGTAGCTTGTGTTATACCACCACTAAGCCAATAACAACCATGAATGTCACCTCTAAGAATTATATATTGACATACATCATAAGTATGTTTTGAGGCGTTGATTCACTTTCTCAATTTACATATCTGTTTGAGGGTGGTAAGTAGAACTCATGACAAGTTTAACCCTAAGCCTTTTAAATAGTTATTTCCATAACACACTTATAATTATCATGTCCCTGTCAGTCACAATTGAAGCTGGTAATCCATGAGATTTGTATAAGTGATCTAAGAATACTTTAGCAACATCTTAAGCTGGAAAATGATGAATTAAAGCAATGAAATAAGTATAATTTATGAATCTATCTACTACCACCATAATTGTGTCTTTGCCTTTAGATTTTGGTAGAGATTCAATGAAGTCTATAGTGATATTTCTTCAAATGCCCTCTAGTAATGAGAGAGGTTGTAATAAGCCTAGATATGTCATCTTTTCCGATTTCTCCATTTTACAAACATCTTATTCTTCCACCATCTGCTTAACCAATTATTTTATAGTTAGCCAATAAAACAACTCATTTAACCTCTTAAAGGATTTTTAAACTCCTAAATGTCTTTCAATATAAGAATCATAGGTAGCACCAACCAATCTATTCCTCAACTCCATAATTTTTGAACTCCTAAAATGTCTTTCAATATAAGAATCATAGGTAACACCAACCAATCTATTCCTCAACTCCACATCACTTTCAATCATAATATTGCTCTTGTACCTTAATATTCCATTAGCAAAAGCAAATTATGGTTAACTATTAGCATCAACTAGTTTCTAAGCCACAACATTCAACTTAGGATCATGCTTTATAGGATTTGATGATTTCCTTATACCATGTTGGAACTACTGTTATTAAGGCAGGAATACTATTGTTATGACCCAAATTTCAAGTCCATGACTGACAACGCAGGAGTAGTGTCACGGGAACACCTCACCTATGTTAAGCCTTAGAACATACATATCATAAAACAAATATATATAAAATTGGCGTGGCATTTTGCAGTGTTTCAAAAATTCCTCGAAACCAATAAAACAATTCATAATTCAAAATACTTATTACATTTAATAAAGTTCAATCTTTGAAATAAAAATCTAAACTTAAATGAAAATAGTGTGATAGTAAAATGTCTAAAACATCGAATCACAAAGAATAAGAAAGCCTTTCACAAACAAGCAAGGCATACCAACAAACAAAGTAGTAGGAACTCTTAATCAAATGTCAACCTGCTAACTAAAGCTAAAAACCTAAAATAATATTAAAATGAAAGGGTAAGTTTAACCAACTCGGTGGGGGAATAATATTTAATATACATTTTAACTATTTATAAGTATAAGGATTGAAATACACACACACGCACACATGTACATTAAGCATAATAACATATGATAATAGAATACATATCAAAGATCAGACAAAGCCATTAGCTTAGATAACAGATAAAACCCCAAGGTTTCGATAACATACTAGGTTTACAGCCTCGATTATTGTGGGAGGATCAATCATCGTAGGCTGGTGCCTCTCTTACCAACTAGTTATACAAAATATTATATGCACATATATTAACTACTTTTCGTTAGCATGGAGTTACTTACAAGTATATCGATATCAAGATTAATAGGTACTCGTATAATTATCAGAGCAAATGAATGTCATATTAAATAGAATTTAACTCAACAGAATGCGAGTGCAAAATCAAGAATGGATAAGTAATTAGAAAATAAAGCAATGTATATGGATATTCAAGAATTTATCAATTGTACTTATCATATAATCAACATACATATATTATTTATATTATATATATATTAAAGATTATCTCACTCACCCGAAAAATAGAGCAAAAGACAAACAGATACAAAACTGAAGATTATTGAGGATCATTAGTAGGACCGTTAGTAGAACCTATAACAGATACGAAAAAAACACTAAAAAATGACTAGAAGAAAATAATATAAGAGATTGAAATTCTAAGCTTAAAGACCAAAACATAATTATAAAGCCAAATTGATTCACCCAATTAATCCCGAACATACCCTCGAACTGATTGAACCTAACAGACTCGATTAACCCCTACTACTAGGTCAATTGATCAACCAAAATGAACAACCATTCAACCACCACCATAAGCCAACCGGTCGGCCAACAACATCGAGTTAATCGGTTAGTCGGTTCAGACCAGCCAGTCGATTAGGATTTCCAAAATTCTGATATGTCAGTTTCAAATTCGCAGATCTCAATAACAATCGATCTGTTTTTCAAGACCCATAATTCCAGACATCTAATCAGTTTGTTTAAGCCAACTAACACCCTAAAACATTAATTCAATCTCTTAAATTGTTCAATCATCAAATCATAATAAAAATCCTAAACTCTTCTTTAATCATTCAACCATTAAATCCCTAATCAAAAAATAACAAAAGAGGGAGATATTTACTTGTTTCTTCAACCCTTATTAAAACCAAAATTTAAGCTTATAATTGAATTCCTTGGTATTTAGGGGAAAATTCATGGTAAAGGGAAAGAAAATAGGAGAATGGTAAATCAATTATTTGGCTAAATTATCATTAAATACATAGGTTAGGTTAGGTTCTTGGGTTTAGGCTAGACTTGGGTTTGGATCTGATGGCCAAAACATGGGTCTTACAACTACCATGTTTCTTTTTATTTGCTTCTTCACAAATTGTTGAATTTTTATACAAATCAACCTTTCTAGACAAAGAATCTGCAACTGAATTCTCTCTTCCCCTTCTATATTGTATGATATATTTTAATCTTAACAATTTTGTCAAAAATTTCCTTTACATTAGAGTGTGTATTTTTTGTTCTAATAAATATTTCGAACTTTCATGGTTAGTCTTTATGATAAACTGATCATATTCTAAATAATGTTTCCACCAGTCAACTATCATTAAGATAGTCATATTTTTTTTTCTCATAAATAGATAACTCTATTTGTTAAGGACCTAAAGCCTTACTGAAAAAAGCTACTAGTCTTCCATCTTGACTCAATATTGCCCCTAATCTAATACCACGAGCATCAGTTTCAAGCACAAACATCTTGTGAAAATCTAGTAAAGCCAACGTTGGAGCTTCTCACAAGGCCTTTTTAAGTTTATCAAATGTTTCTCATTCCATTTAAAGTTGTTTATCTTAAACAAATTAGTAAGTGATTTACTAATGCCAAAACTTTTAATGTTTTTTTGTAATAATATGTCTTAGATTCTCTATTTTCTCCTTATAAAATGAACATTTAGACTACTTTGCAAATATATGAATGTTCATTAGTGTTTCCAAAATAGTTCTCATGTGCAATTCTATTGTGTAGCTATATATCAAGATGTCATCGAAAAACATTAACACAAATCTCTCCAAATAAGATTTTCAACACACTATTCATTAAAGCTTGAAAAGTAGTTAAGGTATTAGTTAAGTTAAAAGGAATTACCTTGAACTCATAATATCTATGATGAATTCTAAATGTTGTTTTCTCTATGTCTTCTACATATATCCTTGCTTGATAATATCCTAATCTCAAGTCCACTTTTGAAAAGTACTTGGATCCATTGAGCTCATTTAACAATTCATTTGTTAGAAGTATTGAAAATTTATTCTTAATGGTAAGGCCTATAATGCACATAGAATCTCCATGTATTATCTTTCTTTTTAACTAAGAGGACTGGAGATGTAAAGGAGGTGGAACTATATTGGATAACCTCATTTGACAATATCTTTTTCACCTATTTTTTTATTTTTTTATGAATGAAATAACTTATATAGGGCCTAATATTTACTAGTTTGGCCTCTGGAATAAGAAGGATTTATGATCTAGCTTTCCTATTGGTGGTAAACTCCTTAGTTCAGCAAATATAGATTGAAATTCCTCCAACAATGATTTAACTTTTGTATTCTCAATTCTTGCTTGATTCCTTTAAGATTGATAGAGAAAATAACTTACCAACAGAAAATAACTGACCAACAAAGCCATATATGGCTTCCTTCAAGTTCTTATGGATTTCTAGCGTAGCCATCATTTATAATTTGACATCTTCAATCATTTTTTTCAGCTCAATTATCCTCCCTTATTTTTTAAAGAAAATCTTCATTTTGATAAAATCAAACATGACAAGAAAATATCTTATTAACTAGTATCCCCAAGACCATGTCACACTCTCTAATTTTAACAACCTCATGTCAACCTGAAACTGATATCCTTCTATGAACCATGAGAGTTTTGGATATAAGCATTGCATTTCATTATAATTTTTTTGGTTGCTATTATAGCTAATATAATAGTTCTTTTTAAAACTACCTTAACTTTTTTAACAACTTTCTTGACAATGAAGATATGAGTACTTCCACTATCAATTAAGATCATTAGATTCCTTCTAAGATAACTTTCTTTGATCTTGATAGTACTATGAACATAGATCTCTACCAATGCATTTAGAGATAAGTTATATTCTTCAATATCTTCAACATCAATCTCATTATTGCCTTCTTACATAGCTTCCACAAATTCTTCCGCATCTTCATCATTTCCCTTCATTAGATGTACCCTTTTAGCTGCTTAGATGACCAAGACTATACTTTTCACCACACTTATAGCATTGTCCAATGCGTCTTCTCTACTCATGCAAAGATTCAAAAAGTTATCTTGATCCTTGAATTGTATCATTCTTGACTTGGTTATAAGGCCTTGAAGGTTGAGTGTTTGTCCATCTACTCATGCCAACAAGAATAGTTGATTTTGTCACAATCCTACTTTTTTTACCATAACAAGATTTGATTCTTCCTGCCATTTGTTTTGTTCAAAAGCCTACATTAAAGTAATAGGCTTCAAGATCTTCAACATTGGTTTCACATCTTTTTTAAGTCCACTAATAAAATTAAAAATTAATGTAGTAAGATTCTGGTAGAATAGGATTCTTAACTTTCATTAGAAATTTAAGTTCTTCAAACTTCTCTATGTATTCTTCCATCCTTTTCTTTTATATCAACTTATTGAATTCTTCAACCACATTTTCTTTACTATCCAATCTCATACAAATTCCCTTCATAAAGTCATCATGATGTGCCACATCCTTATTATTATGAATATACCCTTCAAACCATACCTTAGCTCTTCCTTCTAAATATATGAAAGCTATTTCAACCCATTGACAAATTGGGGTGAGATGTCGCTTGAGATATTTCAAGCACTTCCTTATCCAACCTCGTGGATTCTCTCTATAAAAGGTTGATAACTTCATTCTCAGTATAGCCACATTATATCTCAGCTTTTGACCTTAATAAGAATTCACCTCCTTCATTCTTGTATGAACTTTTGGATGTAGTAGGATCCCGTTAGATATTGAATTGTTCCTCACACAAGGGAATGGAGTGTTTCTTCCTTCCTTCTCAACTTCTTGATTGTTCACTATGGTTTGTAAGGTAGCCATTATTGAGTCAGCAGTGGAATGAATTGCTCATTCTTTTTGTTTTGTTCCTCTCACTGTTTCTGATTTAGCAAAATCTCTCCATGCCCCTACTCTACAGTTGATCTTGAAGTTCTTCATGCATTCATTGCATTTGTTCCTCCATTTTCTTTCCTTGCTCTTCCAATACTTTAACTTTATTATTTTCCACCATGTTTAATTGTTAAGTATGATAGTGTGGATCTTTTAGGCTCTGGTACCAATTTATTAAGACCTCTTCTTAACAAAAGGAGATAAAAGAATTGAGAGGTAGAAATAGAAGACGAGAGAGAGATTGAACTACTATTGCAGACTTTTCTTAGTTTTATTTCTTGATTTACATGTTACTGGTATCGTTCCTTTTATACATTGAATTTCCCTTAAATTCTAACCTGTGCTTCTACTAATAATTTCAAACTGTTAACCAATTCTCCAACTGTTACTAACTACTCCACGTGGCAATTCTTAATTGCTTATTCAAGAATACAATTCTGCTCTTCTTTCTTCATGTCAGATTGTAATCCTACAATCGTCTTTTTAGCGCGCGTGCAACTTCTGCCCCTCCACTTCCTCATCAAAAATCAGGTGTGGTGACATTTTTGTAAGTAGATTGTATAGAGTATAGAATTAGTTGTACTTGTTTCCTATGTTGGTTAGGCTAGAGTGTGTTTAACTTGACTTCTTACAGGTTGATTTGAATAATATACCCATCTATCCTTGAAATGTATAAAATTCTGCTTCTTGTCGAGTAAAAATCCTGCTAATAATCCTGGTTTATCTTGGTTCTTAATGTAAGCAAATTAGCTGCAAAACATCCATGTAATGAAACATAAACAAATCTGCATACATTATGTAAACATAACAAGTTAAACCTCAAAGATTTCAAATTCAATATCATATAATGAAGTGAAAAAATAATACAGCCAAACAAATAGGTCAGTTGTTAATGGATTCGTTTGCGTTTGACATCCTCGCAAGAATCCATATGTTCTGCAGAATACTGATACTAGACATCTGTTGTTAATGGATTCAATATCATACAATGAAGTGAATTAATAATACAGCCAAACAAATAGGTCAGTTGTTAATGGATTCTTTGGCGTTTAACATCCTCCACAGGCACAGAGTTTGTAAAATGCAAGAATCCGTATGTTCTGCAGAATACTAATACTGATACTAGACATCTGCTCGATATGCAATACCCTTGGTCAGTGTAACATGCGGAAACACAAGGATGGTCCAGCCCTCTGAAATGCGTGCAGAACCATACAGGAACTGTGAGTGAAGATGAAGGAAATTTTTCCCAGAAGCCAAGCGTAGCCTTGTATGTGGATTCTAGGAGGAAACAAATGAATGATATTTTACATTCATCCCAATATCAATGGAACTTGGTCTCATTTGGTTTGCTGCCCCTAAACGCTGAAAGAGAGAAGAATGACCTTGTTGCTGAGACAAGAATATTAGAGGACGTCAAAGTCTACTTAAATTCACCACTAAAGAAGTGAGGAGAGAGACAAAAAAAAAAGACTATAAATTACTCTAGCGTACATGCAAGGAGGAAAAGCCAATAAAGAACACAGCACAGAGAACATGGATATCAACCTTTAGTTGTAGAGGCTGCAGTTGAGAAATGACCCTTATGCAACTGATGCGAACTCTGGGCATTGAATTTGCTTATGTTTGATTGAGCTGCAACCAGAATATTCGATGCATGTTATATGTAGCATTTTGGTTTTTTTTTTTTGCCGGTAAATTAAGCATGCAAGGGGAGGAAAGAAAAGATCACTTCTAAAATATCCAGCTTTTATTGAGAAAACAAAAACAAAAACAAAAACAAAAACAAAAACAAAAATAAAGAATGGCTAAAGCCAGGAAGCAAAAGTACCCAATGGAAGTTCGTGAGCTTTCAAATTTCTGTCATATCCTTCAAAGAAAGAACTCTGTTGCTTCCCATGGTCATTCGAATGAAGGGCTGCCTTTCTCTGTAGATTGTCAGTGTTTCTCTTATTGATAGCTTTGGATTCCTCACCATCATCTTCTCCTTCAGAAAAAACATATGGGCTAGACCAACCTGTCATATTTGCATCTCCTTTACTCTTCCGAGCAAACTTCAAAAGCCTCTTCAACCCTTTGGGAGCATCTTTTTGATATACCACTGCAGGAGGATTTTCAGCATTTCCCCACTCGACAGTATCAGGTTCACTATTATTGTCTTCTTGCAGCATCTGTGAAAGAGAATGACGAACACCTTGACTAGGCAATCCTACAGGTGCAACAAGGACTGGAGAGCTATGTTGAGTTGTGTCATCATTCGTGCTAGGCAGATTCTGTTGCTCTTCTATTTCCACCCATGCACTAGGGGAGATAACTGAATCTTCATGGAACTGGAAACTTGCCGAAGATTGAACCATATATTTGAAGCTATCATCTGCATCAGTGACAAGCTCGTTGAAGTTCTCCATCTCACCAGAATTCTGATGGCCATTTTCCACAGTTTCCAACTCCGTAGCAGCATCAAAATGACTCGCTGGCACATCATCCTGATCTTCATGCTCGCTAATCTGGACAGAAGCATTAACAACCACCTCATTCTCTTTAGTCACTTTCTCTTTAGTTTCTGACTTATTCCCACAGTTTACAGAAGACTCCAGCAGCTGGGAAGCTCTTGTCTTTTTCACAATGGGAGGGCCACTTCTAGATCCCTTGCGGAGGAAGGGTTTCAATTCCACTGGCACTACACTGCTTTTTTTGGTAACCTTATTATAGAAACTAGGCTTCGATGGAACGACATCAGAACAATCTTCAGCAACTGCAGCAACTTTTGTTTTTTTTGTTTTTCCACTTTTCATTACAGTTTGCTGCATCTTCTCTTTTACTCCCTTCAACCTCCTGTCAGCTTCAGTTCTTGTTTCCTTCACATTTCTGTGCTGTGGCTGGGATCTTTCAACTTTAGGATTTGATCGAGGAAGTGATGTTGTAGGCTGGGGTTTCCGACTTCTTAGTGTGGCACCAGCAGATGAGATCCCTGAAGGAGTTTTTGATAGAGATGATAATGGTTCTCTGATTGGTGGTGTTGATGGCCATGATTTACGATTGGCAGGCAAGTTCGATGTTTTAGATGAAACCTTTTTTGTGACAGAAGATTTTGGGCTGTCTTTTCTGAGATTTGCAGGTTGAGATGGATTCTTGATAGATTTTTGGGCTGTGCTTGGCAGATGCTTCTTACCAACATCCTGTACATCTACCGCAGCTATTTCAGCTTTCCTCCCATCAAGAATTTGCTGCATCACTCTAAATTCCGCTTCTTTTTCTGCTCTCTTTTCAGCATTCTCTCCTCGAAGTTTCCTATCCCTCTTCTCCTTGTAGTGATCATAAAATCCACCCCTCTGCTCAGATGGGATATTTTGGTTTTTGACAGTTTTAGGCTTTCGGGTTTTCACAGGCCGGCTTTTCATCATTTTCATCAACATCTGGTTCAGTTCTGCTTCCTTTTGTCGACTCCATTCCACCGAGTCTGGTGTCCTTCCATTTCTTTCCTTTCCATGTGCAGCATTAGCATCTGTTTCAAAATCCACTACATGCTGTCCCTTTTCTTCCCATCTTTCCAACTCTCCATCAGCTTCAGCAGTATCAACAGGATTTTGACATCCTGATGTAATATCAGACTCTAATTTTTCTTGGATCAAATTCTTCGAGATTTCTTTATCTGCAATATCATTGCAAGGCAGAGGAACAGAGTCTTCAGAACTAAGTTCTTGTTGGCAGAGACTGGAACATTCTGCGACACCAGAACTCCATCTTCTTAAAACAGCTTTATTTGTACAAAGAGAAATGTTCGACGATGAGCTCTTTTTTTGGGCATCTATGCTTGGATCCTTTTGTCTTCTTTCAAAAAGACTGATTGCATCTTGAACACTCATTCTTCGGACATTACTCTCAGGTTTCTTATTGGATTGTTCTGATCCTTCATCCTCCCTACTAATTTCAGCTTCATCTCTATGAGATGATGTCCTTTCTCTGTTAGGATAAAAATTGAGGCTCTTAATTGTTAGTGCAGCTGCCCTGTGTGATCCAGTTCTCCCAATTTGAACCCTCCGCATTGGGGATGCTGACCTTCTGGGTGCTGCTGATCTTGAAATAGCTCGACTTCTTTCTGCAGATTTTTTATTTTGATCACTAGAGTCTGAAGACTCCTCACTATCAATTGAGCTCTGTCGCTCAACCTGGGCAGCCTTGGCTGGTGAAACACCATATTTTACAGGTAGTATTGAATATATCGGTCTTGAAATTCGAGTATCTTCATCCATCTTACTTACTTCGTCAATTGTTGATGAATTTTTGTCATCATTTAGAAGTACAGCTGCCTCACCCTTTTGGCTCAATTCTAAGATTTTGCATAAAGAATTCCTGATACATACCAGATGAAATCTAGAGTCAGAAATATAATATTCTATACATTTAAAAACTAAAGTAAACATTATAAGTAAGGTGAGGCTGCAACTATAATTTTTTTTGAAAACTAGGAATTTAGATCACCAATGCACAATTTGTTTTTGTGGGTGACTTACTTAAGAACTGTTGCGCCAAAATATTCACAAAACTCTACTAAATAAGTGATTTCTTTACAGGAGCAGATGTCACCAAAAGCGCAGTTTAGGGCTGTAGCCAATTCTCTTTTTAATGCTGTAAGCCTCAGATCCATAGCTCGCAGCAATTCATTCCTGGAAATATAGTCATTAATAGCTTAGAGGATATGCAACCAATATGGAAGAAAATTAGAAAAAGCAAGCAATCAGAAGAACTTACTTTGATGTATCTGATAATGCAATTTTCACTTCAGCCTAAATAGGTCCAAACAGCCTATTTTAGTTGTTATAACATTTAATATAACCTAATCCAATTTACAAATAAGAGAGAGCTCATAAAGACAGAAAGGTAAAAGAAATTACTTTGAGTGTTGGTTCTGTCTCAATTGAGTCATTTCCATCTGTCATATAAGGAAAGATACACAATAAACATTTGATAAAAACTGAACTCAGAAGATCTCAGCAGATTCAATACAAGCACCACATTGTTTTAAGCCAATATGTCCATAAAGCACAATAGCTAACTACTACTAACATGACAACAGAAGTCGACTTGTATGCTTGAACTTCCTATGATGCAAACATTATATATTTTTTCAAACATAAATATGGCATGAATTGGAATCACCTGTGAAAACAAGTTTAGTTCATGGAGACCATATTGTTTACGATTTTAGATGAGAGAGGGCATCTCTTGTTTTTGATGGAGGTGGAGTGACCAGCCAGAGTCAATGAGTATTTAAAAATCATCAAGTTGATGACTATATCTCGCACATTTTATACTTCCTTGTAACTCACTGCTTATAAAACAACTTTATGACTATAATTTTGCTACAGATGAAGTGATAAAAACCATATAGCATCTTAAACTGATTCATTTGAGGAATTCCTTTGTTAGTAATGGAAAATTACCAGTACAAATATTGGATCATATTTAATAAAACTCTACTTTCTAGAATCATGAGTAACAATAGCAAGTATCTACTTTCCATGTTTCTTTAAAAAACTTACCTGTTTCCCCACTATGAGAACGATCCTGATGCCCCTGACAACATCATTTTTTTTGTTAACAAGACACTGTAGACAATATAATATCACAAAAGAAAGGGTACAACTGACCTGAGCATATAAAGAATGATGAAATTTTCTGGCTTCCTCCAATTGAGAAATCTCACCCTCGATAATCTTGCTGGTATTCACTAAATCAGGCGAGCCAGCAAGTTGCAGGAATCTGACAAAATTACAAGTGTTTTAGTAACAGGAGAAGCAAGCACCCACATTTGCAATAAAAATCAACAGAAAGCAAGATGCACATCTAAATTACAAGAACCTGTTCAAAGTTGATTTTGTGAACCATGGTACATTGCTGAGTTCTCCTGTTACTTGTAGTTTGAAGATAGCATTAGATCCTTTAGCATACATTTTATGTACTTCTGGCAAATGTGGCAAGATTTGCTCCAGTAGGCCAACAGCTAATTTCTCGACTTCATCATCACCACAAACAAATATCTCATACCTAAAATAACAGTAGGCATGTTAGAGAAGTTCACCACCAACCAAGATTTACCAAAAAAAAGAACATAGAAAAAACTGAAAAGAAATGCCTCTATATACTTAGTGATGAGAGTAATATCTATCAAATTTGAAGGATAAATGCAATCAATGGCGCCAAGCTTAGGAAGCACAGGAGAGAGCTAACTAACAAAGGAAACTAGAACCATGAATGCTTTCACCCCCTTCCACCTAAAAAAATGAAAAAATTTAGCTCAACACTCCCCCCCGCCCCCTAAAAAGCCTGGATCCATTCAAAAAGTGCAGATCTCCTTAATTAGTAAACCATAATCATATTTATTTCATGCACGAAAGTGCTAGCATAGCATTTTATACCTCTTAAATATTGACAGGACATTAATCAATATTTGTACTTCTTATATGGGGTTTTTTGAAGGATAATCTTAGATATATAGTAGTTCCATTTCTCAATGAGTCGACATTTGTGCCCCCTACTTTGACTTTTTTTTTAATGAAATGGTTGTTCTTGGAGCAAAGCCATGCACCAGAACTGGGAAATCATTTTTTGCCGTTGAGCTGAAGAAAAAATTGGCCCGTGTAGCAGATCAGTTTAAATTATTTAACTGTTCAATAATATAAAGCATCTAGGTCAAAATGCTTAAACTATGTTTTAAGGGGGGGGACTAACCTGTTTTTGGTTGGAAAAATCTGAATGGTAGCATAATCCAAAGGTGCGTCAGCATCTATTCCACTGGCCATCCCAACAACCTAAAAGGAAAGGAGAGTTTATCTTTGCAGAGAACAGGAGATCAACCTCACATCATGCAATGCTTCAACTTACTTTACATGTTCAGGTATAACCATTACTTTAACAAGCATAAATTTTAAAATATAAAATGAGTGTTTGCTATGGTTCTAACAATATGCACATCAATGAAACGAGAGTTCTGGATCCTCTGTTATATCGACTGCCAGTTATATTTATTGACGAATACCAAAACTGAAGGCTGGCAACACAGCAAGCTTAAAGAAAAAAACAAGGGAAAGGAGGTGCAAGAACAAGAAGAAGGATAAAAAATAGTTAAAGCTCAGGAAATTATTGCAAGGATGATGGAAGTGAACAAGAAAGAAAAAAAACGTTACCCAATAAAATTATGAACTGGGTTAATCAGATTGTTAAAACATTCAACCGAACAGAGATAATAAAATGACGGGCGGATTGACATAAACACAGATGTAGAACCCAAATTAAAATGATACAATATGAATTATTCAAAGCAGACATATAAAAATGAATGTTGCTGTAGTTAAGGAGAGGGAAAAAAAAAAGATGTTCAGTACTTGCATAGAGTGTGTCAAGAAATAAAAGTGACGTGGAATCCAATATGTTTGTCAGTGAAGGATTGTTTCCATTCCAACTTCATCATCTACTTGCAAAATGCTCTCAACCCCCAAGAACAAAATTCAAAATACTTAAATCAGATTCAGCACTCATTGATACAGAGACTTGAGGCTGGTTGAGCAAGAAATAACCCAGATGATATATATATATATATATATAAAGATTTGGCAAACCAAAACAAGTGATGGGTGCAATTATAACAGAAGAAGACTAAGATTTGTTAACATATTTGATTTTGAGCCGGCATTATTAAGAGCAAACAAAGGTTCTTTTACTAGAAAAATAAGCATTGAAGCCAGCCAGCCAGATCTAGGCAATGAAATGCCTATCCTACACTAGACAACTGAAGAAGAGAAAGAAAAGAGCAAAAGTTGAAAATAGAAAAGCAGAGCCATCAAAGCCAATCTGCACCGACAGAGAATTTTACAGTAAAGGCAAAAATCACTTAAAAACTAGAGAGAAGTTGAGTGCCACAACAATGCATAGAGATAGAGTAGTAGGAGGTGTAATGGGGAAGAGAAGGAACCACCAACCGAAAAGAAAAGGACCCATAGGAGTAGAAATGAAAAGGAAAGCAAGAAGTTAACTCACCTTGAATGGAGAAGAGACAAGAGACAAGACAAAGGGATGAGACCGAAATCTCAGTTAGAGGTTTAGATAGCAAGAACTAGGAGAAGATATCTTGATGGAGGAGCCTCGCTCAAGAATCATGTCATGTGTGGCTTTTCTTTACTCTTTATTATTCCATTTCCAATCTAAAAGAGCTATAAATAAAAAAATAAAAAATACTAAAGGAGAACGCATATTCATTATTCACTGCGGCTATATACTCGGATTAGTATTCTCCCTATTTTTTTTTTAATTATTATTATTAACATAAACGGTGTTTGGGCTAGCTTATGCACACTTTGACTAATCCCACGAGTCCTAAAGTTAAGGACCATGTAAATTTCCAGTAGCTCTAAGAAAACTCGAACTCGAACTCGTGACCATTAGAAAGCAAACTCAATGTCTGACCAGTTGAACTATCCCTAAGGGTTACTCGGATTAGTATTCTTTTCAATAGAGTGAAATAACACCTGTAATCTTCAAGAAGAAAAAAATGGTTTGCCTTTTATTCAGGGGCATATTGGTATTTTTACAGGGTGGTTTGTTTAAGGGTATTTTTGTATTTTTAATATTTTAATAAACAATAAAACAACAAAAATAGTTTTGAATAGGGATATATAGGAATTTTTATTCTTAATATATATAGTAGAATTACACATGTACCCTTGGATCTAAAAAATTAATTCATTGGGGTTAGGGGTATTAGGGTCTTTTGCTCTTGATTTTTCTGTTAATTGTTAGTTTGGTAGAGGGCATTCATTTAATTTAATATTAAAATAATATTTTTTTTTATTTTAAAAAAACTACTGGCAGGCACATTGGAGCCGCCGCGTACTTTGAACGACATGTGCGGCGGCTCTTAGTGGTAAAAATTAGCTTTCTGCCCTAACATTTGATGCCTCGTCGTTTTCTCCTCCATAATTAGTGGCGTGTGTAGTCAAAATATGACCGGTTTATCGTCGATGACATTTTTTTTCTTTTCTTCCCTTTGATTCTCTCTGCTATCCCCATAAAAGAATGATAATCCTTATTGTTATTAGTATTTCAAATTCAATTCTTTTAGTATTGATTTTAGTATTTTGGTCATTTTCCCTCATGTGAAAGGTCTTTTTTTTATTTTCAATCTAACCCTTAATTCCTAATTTGTATATATAATATTTTTTGATTTGGTCATTCTTCTTTTAATTTCTTTTTTTTCTTTCTTATTTTTTCAAAGTTTTTATTACTTTAAATTTTATCATTTAAATCAAGTTTATGATTTTTTTTTGTTTTTTCAATAATAATAATAATAATAATAATAATAATAATGATTTCAATTTGATTCCTTTTTTTTATTTCTTATTGTTTTCCTTAGCTCTTTTGTCAAGGATTTTATAGTTCTTAATTATATCCTTCAAATCAAGTTCGAGGTTTTATTTTTTTTCAATAATAATAATAGAAGTAATGTTAATAATAATAGTTGTCATAACTCAATTTTTAAATTTTCAAATAAATAAATAACAAAAAAAAATGATTGAATATAAAAATATTTTGAGAATTGAGTTAAGAAAATACAAATTGAAAATTCAAGGATTGATAAGGATGAAATTATAAATTTAGGAGTCAATTTGGTCAAAAAAATAAAAGAATTAATAAGTTTAGAGGCTTAATTAAACTTTGATTTAATTAATTGATGCAATCAAGGGCTTAATTGAAAAAATATGAAAGCTTGGGGCTGATTTGGGTTGAAATTGCAAGGAATTAAAGTCCAATGACCAAAATGAATAGGCAATGATCTATAGGGGGTTAATTGATTTTTTCGAGGATAATTTTGAAAGAATTAAAAGTTAAAGAGTTTTTTAAGGACTGAATTGATTAAATTGGAAACCAAGGACTGTTTTGTAAATGACGCCGAAATCCAGGGGTTCAATTGCAATTGATCCAGGGGTAAAATAAAAATAAAAAACAAATTCCTTGAATAAGGTCCCAATTGCTAAATGTCAGAACTTCAGGGGGCAAGTTGAAATTAGCCATATCAGTCAGGTGAAAACGGCGTCGTTTCACGAAACTACTATTCATTACCCTCTTCCTCATCCAGGGAAGGCCAATTCAGAAGCTGCTCCAAATCATGGGTCATGTCCCACACGATGCATTACAGACTCCCCAGTTTTTCCTCAAGCACGCATGGACGGACGTGACTCCCAAGATCATTATCCACGTTCTCTGGCTTTATAAAAGCCAGAGAAAGAACGACACAGGGGGGGGGGGGGGGACAGAAGCATTAACAGACGAAAAAAAGAGAGGGAACACAGAGACAAAAGAGGAAAACGAAAAAAAAACCAGACGAAAACACAGAAATAAGAACAACACAAAGAGAGACAGAACAAGAAAACACACACAAGAGAGAGGAAGAGGAAAAACAATAAAAAAGAAACAGAAGGAAGATCTGGTGATTGATTCACCCGATCCAACCAAAGAAAAAGAAACGAAAGAACTTTTTTTTCTTTACAAAAAGGGGAAAACCATCATCTTCTTCAACCTCAGCATTGCTCAGAGAGAAGGAAACGTAGCCAAAGCAGAGCTCCCAGGCTGAGACAGAAACGAAGAAGTTTGCTGGGAGTGAAAGGTAAGTTTCGCTTTCTTGCTTGTTTGACGGAAAGTGAAGGAAAACTTTTTTATGTTTATTTGTTATTATAAAAGTATGTTAATAAAAAATAACTATAAATTTGAATGGAAAATATTTTTAAAAAGTTGTGAAAAATTTAAAAATATCATATTATTTACTGATTATATCAAATTTGATTTTCAAATTTTTGATTACTATGTATATTTTGTTTTGAATATTTTTTTTTCAATTTCATCCTTTAGAATTTGATTTTTATATTAATTTTGGTCTTTATTTTTATAATTGTTATTTGTTTTTTTCTTATTATTTTTAATTGAAATTTTTTATCTATCAAATTTGGTACTCATTCTTTTGATTATTACTTATTTTATTTGAAATAATTTATGAAATGGTAATTATTATTATTTTAATTTCTTCATCTTTTAATTTTTTTATTTGTTAGATTTGATCTCTATTATTTTTATTATTATTTATTTTATTTGAGATAATTTATAAAATTATATATTTTTTTCAATTTTATTCTCATTCAACTTTTTAATTTGTAAGGTTTGTTCCTCATTATTTTAATAAACTTGAAAAAAATAAACATTAACAAGTTATTTTCTAGGTCATTTTCTATGACATAACCAAACACTGGAAAATATTTTTCAATTTATTTTCCATTACACTATCAAACATAATAATTCACTTTCTCGGAATTCACTTTCCCGGAATTGACTTTCCAAAAGAAAACTATTTTCCAGCAAACAAACGGGATCTTAATTCACTCCTTGTGTAGAAGGCAATTGTTCACGCCTTTCAAATTTAATTACTCCCCTCCTGTAGCAAGCATGCGTGAAGGACTCACACGTGCAGTCCTGCCCGCTTGATAGACTGGGTCGGCTAGGTCCAGACCAGCCGTACAAAGAAAAATCAGAAAATAGCTGAAACCGGTCCGGGCCTGGGCCTCAGCCCAACCGACTCAATTTTTTTGGACCAAAGGTTTGTTTTGCAAAACACACCCTTATATATTACCTTTTTTATTCCATCCCATTTTGTTTTGATATCTAGCCAAATAGACTTTTCTGGATATCAGAAAATTCCAGAAAAAATCAGGAATCTTTTTTGATTTATTTATGGGTCCTTTACACTTTATTTTTGATGATATATATGTGTGTGCGCGCGCGCGCGCTTTGCTTTCAATTCATTTTATTGGTTTATTCACTAGTGCTACAGTCAGGCCATATTTTTTTTTTTTTGGCTACGTAATATTTATTAACGCCAGAGTTGGAAGTATCCATAGTCGAATATTCACTGACGCTAGAGTAAAAAATATTATAACAAAACTATCAAAAACAAAACAAACCCTTAGCAATTTAAGATAATATCTTCCCTTTTACGTAACCAGTCTCGTACTATAGAATCTATGTTGACCAGTTATGGTTTCTAGTAACCATAATACTAGGTGACAACTCTTTAAACAAGATTTTTTTTTTCTATCTAAGAACTAGATGCCAAATATCTGTTCTTTTCCACAAATTTGATTTTTAAAGGTCGTCGCGATGTCGGATGCGATAATAGTAGTAGTAGTAATGATGATGATGCTAATAAAATAATAATAATAGTAACAATAATGTTAGTTATGAAAATAGTGATGATAATAATAATAATAATAGTGGTGGTGGTGGTAAAAATAAAAATATTAATGAAAATAATAATATTATTATAATTGATGATGATGATGATGATGATAATGGTGGTGGTGGTGGCAAAAATAAAAATAGTAATGAAAAAAATAATATTATTGATCATAATACTAATAATGATGATGGTAGTAGTAGTAGTAGTAATAATAATAATAATAATAATAATAATGGTGATGATAGTAATGATGATGATATTAATAGTGATGATAATAGTGGTAATAGTAATAGTAATAATACTGTGCTAAAATGATAATGATAGTGGTGAAAGTAATAATTATAATGATAATGGTAATAATAATAAAAAGTATGGTTATAATATTAGTAATAATGGTATTAGTAGTAGTAGTAGTAGTAGTAGTAGTAAAAAATATATTCTTGACGTATTTGCATTATTTTTAGCATTTTTAGTGTTTTCTCAAAAGAATTCAGAATTCTAAGAATTTTTTTTTTAACGCATTCAACTTTTAATGTGTCATTTTTAAAATCATTGATTAATTTTTCTCAATGTCTTTTTCAAAAAAAATCAAAATTAAAAAAATTAAAAATATATATATATATATATATATATATATATATATAATAAATGTTTAAGGGGACAAAACGTGAAAAAAATGAGAGACTAAAGTAAATTTAGGTTGCTTGGGTACCAAGCAATTAAAAGGAAGAAAATAATTTTTTTAACCTATAAATAATGAAGGAATCTCACACAAAAAAAGAGAGGGAGGAAGAAAAAAGTTAAGGAAGGAAAAGAAAAAACAAAAAAACCTTTTCCCACATTCTCTCTGCCACTCACTCACAAAATACCTTAACCCTTTTTCAAACACATTTGCCAACAACCACTAGCAATTCCTACCACAACCATCAGATCTAGCTCTCTAAGTTCTCAACCATCCATCCAAGTGAGCTCACCAAACTCACTACACACTCAACCATCTCTCTGCCACTCAACCATCCAAGTGAGCTCCAACATTCTCTCTGCCACTCACTCACAAAATACCTTAACCTTTTTTTCAAACACATTTGCCAACAACCACTAGCAATTCCTACCACAACCATCAGATTTAGCTCTCTAAGCTCTCAACCATCCATCCAAGTGAGCTCACCAAACTCACTAGACATTCAACCATCCATCTAGCCATACACAAAAAAAGAAACAAAAAACACCTCTCTACCGCCTTCCCTCACTGTTCCAACCAAGAGCAACCCATCTCCTCCATAGACCACCACACTAATCACTCATCATAAACTGTCTACGCCTCCTACTTCATCGTTTCTAAAAAAACCCAGAAATCTCCACTGTGACCTCCATTAATTAAAGAGTAGCAACGTCATCTTCTCCTTCCATCAGCGGCGTCCTTAACAACGTATAATCACTGAAGATCCAACAACTAGAACCAGCGCCACCAGACCTATCCTCAGTCAAAGATGCACTCTCCTCCATTACTGAAACCAACAAGCCATCAATGACCCCTCTCAAGTAGCAGCCTCCTACACCAACAACTTACGATGACCATCGCAAAGCCACACCACCTTTCCAATAAACCTATAATAGTCCATCATAGATGAGAACATTAGATGAAAATGTAGTAAGGAAGGAAAAAGAAAAAAACGTGATGAAAAAGAAGAGAGAGGAGGATAAAATCTTCAATCAAGCAGATCTCCTCCCTCGGAGGTCCTTTTGCCTCACCGCCGGTCCAAAGGTGAAGAGAAAATGAAAGAGCATCAGATCGACCAGCTTACTCACCTCCAAAAGTGGTGGCGCATGAATCCACTTGCCGGTAGTGGTGGTGGCACATGGATACACACGCTAGTACTATTTTACATAGTTTTTAAACCCGGCCCGGTGGTCGACCGGGTATAATGATCGGGTCACGGGTCAGATGGGTTGACCCGGGTCAACAAAAAAAAATCCATATTATATTTATCATATTATATTCACCTAATTAACAATAAAACAAGCATATAGTTTAGTTAAAATATTGGTTAGCAACAGCCCTTAAGGAATGCTAACATGGCAAGATTACAAAGCAATGTCTTTTACTCAGTGTGTAAGTGATGCATATTATAATTGTCCTTAATTAATCCCCTGCTATGCAAAACACCAACATCCTCTCTGCTGTCATACTCGATACCAAGGTCTCTGCTCTTTTTTCCATCCCTTACTCCCCCCATTAATTACTCCTACTATTAACCTTAATTTTTATTTTTTTTTATTGCTGCTAATCTTAATCATTGTAATTCTTCTTTCTTTTTATCCATCCACACATCCATCTATCACTCTCTGCCTGCCTTTCTAATTTGTACTATACGCAGTTGATGATGCATTTTTCCTTGTCAATTAGGCATCTATAATCACATCAGTTTTATTACTTGGTTTTCATTTATTAAACCCACTTGAATCTAATTATCTACTAATTATAATCATAGCTGATTAGATTCTCTCAATCTATTGTTAACAAGAACATAAACAAGGCAAGAAACAGAGCCCAGATTCAAGCAAAACACAGGCAAGGAACATAAAAGGATTGACATATAAACTGGGCAGAAACAGGGTAAGGAACAGAAATCTATCTTACATAAACGAAAAGCCAGTGAATTAAACAACTTATCTTACATCTATGAAGAGAAACAAAACCAGTGAAGAACATAAATCTAAGAGAGAAAAAAACCGAAGCGAAACAAAAAACTATCTTATATCAAACTAGTGCTTTCATAAACAAAAAACTAAAGAGAAACAAGTAACAACAACTTCATCTGACATTGATTTGTAGATCTTAACTGAAGAGAGCCAAATCAAGAAAAGAACACAAACACCCCGCAAAAACAAATTTAGAGTTTGTTGAGGGTCTCTACTTGTTATTCTAACTAAAAAAGAGACGGGGACTTACCTAGTATGGCTTGCATGTAGCTTAAATCCCTTTGCAAGTGATATGGCTATGAACTTTGAAGATGGAGATTAGGTTTTCTAATTTTGTGAATTGTGATTCTGTGTCTTCACGTTGCAATGCAAACGGTTTGGTTAATTGATAGTAAAAAGCTAAAGCCAAAAACAACGTCGTTTTACTTATATATATATATATATAACAGTCGGGTTTACCCGGGTGGCCCCGGTCCCGGGTCGACCCGCTGGGTTGACCGGGTTTCACCGGGCCAACTCCCAAGCGAGTTTTTACCTCCACCCGGACCGGTCCCAGGCCCGGGTCAGCCGGGTTGACCCGCCGGGCCGGTCCAGGTTTTAAAACTGTGCTATTTTAGCACTCTTCATGCTTCATTTTAATATTCCCCGGACACGGCAAACACCTATAAAGGTCAATCCATAAACTCAATTTTTTTTTTAAATTGCTAAAATACTGTGAAATTTGAGGCAATGTTTATTGTTGTGTATAATTTTAGACTCTTTAGACATTTATTTGGTTTTGATGTGTGTTTTTATTTTGAAATGATTTGATCATTTTATGGTGGATTTTGAGTTTATATTTTTAGAATCATGATTGCTAATTGAACGTTAATTCTTGATTCATGATTTGTGCTTAGGCTTATGTTGATTTATTTGAGTTGACATGCAATTTGAATATAATTCATGAAGTTAACAAGACTTGATGTTTGATTTCTTGGTATTGTTGTTTTTTTTTAATTGTTGAGTGATTGAATAAATAGTTTGCATGGAGTTGATATCGTGGTCAAAATAGCTTGATTAAAACGCATTTGTATGCTTTTGCCTGACAAGCCCTAAATGGTTTTCAAGAATTTTGAAAAAACTCATGGATTATTTTAAAATTATTTGCGGGTCCCTCGTGTTTTTTCCAACAACTATGCCTAATATTGGGTTGTAGATTTACATTGTAAGATATGAACCCGATATTAAAAATACCTGATTTTTATCCGAAATTTCAAAAAATTAAAAAATTTGAAAAATTCCTCATTTGAAAAAATACAAAAATATTTTTAATTTCTGTGCATATGGTCAAATTCTAAAGGTTCTTCATGTATATTTTCTAAAGAAAAAAAATGCATTTTTATTATGTTTTAAAAATATCAAAATGGATATCGTAATTGGTTTATGATTATCCATTAGAATTTGACCAAAATTTCAAAAATCCCCCCAAAATTAATTTGTTTAATTAATATTTGGGTATGAATTTTACAACGTAATGCATACTCTAGGCTTTAAATTAAATGAATTAATAGCAATAAACATTAGGAATTAGTTATAGACTTTGATATTTGAGGGTATAAAATTACATTGTAAAGTATAACTTCAGGTATTAAAAATACAAAGTAGAAAATAAATGCGATGCTATGATCTGAGCTTTAAACAGTTAGGATTTATCCCAATAAAGTAGAGATTTTCTCACGAAGAGAGATCTATCTTGAACCCTAGATGAGACCAATAAATGGAAATATGACTTATAATAACAATCAATCAACAATGCAACTTATCTTAGGTAGGGTTCACTAGAGTGATGCGTTTTCTTCTTGTATAACGAGTCCCCTTACCTAAACTCTTGCAGACCATAGGCTTTTTAGTGACTATGATACTAGGTGGTGACTCTCTCAAATCATAACTTTATGATTAAATTCAAAATTCCCTTTGATTTAGGAGGCAGACCTGCCATTCAACGTTGTGCACGCCACGACAATAATGACCATAATAATTGTAGCAATAATACTAATAGTGATGATGATAATTGTAATGGTTGTGAAAATAGTAATAATACTAACATGACTGCTACTATTATTACTAATAATGATAATGCTAGCAATAATTATGATGATGATGATGGTAAGAATTTTAATATTAATAGTGTTAATAATAGTGATTATATTACTTGTTAATAATAGTAGTAATAGTTGTTTTGATCCTCATTATTTGAATTACTATTTTTTAAAATCCTTTTATATGATTGATTTTTTTTTCAATTTCATATTTTAATATTTAATTTTTTAGAAATTAGATTTCATAATTTTTCTAGAATGAATGCTTTAAGTCTAATGACTCGAGTCACATATTTAAAAAGTTAACACATTTTTTTTAAAAAAACTTTATAATTCTCTTTATTTTTATATCAAGTTATTCCAGTTATCTAATATGAACTTTGAATTTGACAGGATATCTCTAATTAGTATTTTTAAATATTTATTGTGACTAATTTCTTATATTATTTTTAACCTCATTCCAACGATTTTTTTTTTATATAGAAAAATAGTATGCTCAAAAGCGAAGCGGGGAACCAAGACTAGTTGCTCTTCTATACAAGGGGGGCCCACATCAAGAAGGAAAAGATTTAAAAAAAAATAGTTGCTCTTCTATAACACCGGGGGGGGGCTCACATCAAGACGGAAAAGATTTAAACAAAAATTAAGTAATTTTTTCTTATGTTAACTCAAAAAATTTGAAATATAAAATAAAATTAAAAAAGTAAAAGTTCTTGACTATTCTAGATCAATTATTTTGGAGTTTTCAATTAAAGAATGGATAATACACAACAACAATAAAATTTGAGAGATATAGCTCAATTAATTAGGTTTTAATTTGTTCCCTAAAAATCACCAGTTCGAGTCTCACAAACCTCAGGTTTATTGAAGGCTTACATAGTCGTTAATTTCAGGGTCTGTAAAATTAATCGAGGTACACGCAAGCTAACCCGGACATCCACATTAATAATAATAAAAAATAAATAAATAAAGCCCGGCACCCTTGAACCACTGCTCCATTTTTATGAAAGGTAAATAGCAGCGTATCTTTTATTTTTCATAGGCAAAAATACTAAAAGAGAGACCGAGAGAGTTGATTGCTTACGAATCAAATTAATAATGATCTCGTATTATGGTAATGCTTTTTTAAAAAATATTTTTCATGAAAATATATATTTTTTATTTTTTAACTTTATTTTTAATATTATTATATTAAAATAATTTTAAAATATAAAAATAATTAATTTTAAAAATAATTTTTTTAAAAAACATCATCACAAAAACAAAACGATGCTACTGACGAGGCGTGATGCCACTCTCTCCCCTCCTCTGCTCTGCGTACTTCTAATTTTAAATTATGTATTATTTAAAGTTTCACATGACTGCAAACTCTCCTTTTCAGGCACCACTTGTTTCTCTTTTTAGACACGGTTTATTTTTGTGGTATAAATTAAAAAAAATTAATTTTTTTATATTATTTTGATGTTTTAATAAAAAATAAATTTTAAAAAATAAAAAAATATTATATTAATATATTTCAAAATAAAAAATATTTTAAAAAACTTCATTACTATAATCAACCACATCGCAGCTGCATAGAAACACAGCCTGAAAAACATAAGTACTCCCTCTCTTGTAGAACAACTAAAATTCTCTCAACCACAAACCTTGTTCTGTCTTCTAACATTGATTCTCTTAACCACTCCAGGTCGCGAGTCCTATCCATGGAGTGGGCCAAAAACAAACATGTCCGAGTCGTTCATGAATCAATAAAACTAACTTCGCTCGCAACCCTCTTTTGTTTTATAAACTGGACTAGCTACCCTGTTCTTCCACGACAGAAAACATAACGACGTTTCTCCTCAAATGCAGGAAACAAGAGAGAATTTATCATACGAGGAGGTTGGGAAATCGTAAAGCATTCCCTCTTCTCCATGGTTATGCTTTCCTTCCAATCCATGTGAAATGCATAGTAAACTAGTCTTGCCTTCATACGCCACCTGACCTAAACTAAACTACATGTTTGTGGTGATCAGAAAGAACTTCATGCGGTCCCACCACTCCAACAATGACCCACCCACCCTCCCTCCCTTGGACGCTTAGTTCAAAACTTCCAGCATTCACTGCTCCAGAGACCTACCAATGTGACATTTGAAAACAATGGGGTTGCAGAAAACGAATGCTATGAGAGAACCATGAAGTGCAATGGGGAGTGGGAAGCTCTCGAGGGAAACAGACACAAGGAAATCAATTTCCAAAACCAAAAAGAAATATGACATGGTACAAGTGTGGTAAATGTTACAGTTTCAGGGAACTCTCACATCCAGGCAGCATGCTCATTCAACCTTAAACATTAACAACCTTAAGCAAACAAGGATTTGTCAAAAAATCAGTTAGACCACACATGAACTAGACCAAGCCTATTGCCTGTATAGATCTCATTGCGCTCTTCATCATAGAAGAGAGCAGTGATGTCTTCCAAAGCTTCTGCGGCTGTGCTTCTCACTGTGGAGGCACACATGTGCTTCTTTGAACTCTGACTGCATTCATTCTCATTTGGGAAGCTGTTGCCTGCCTTTATTTTAGCAAGACATTTCCCAGTCAAGATATTGCTGATATTGATGGATCCTGCGGCATATGGATGCAAATATTGTTGAGCGGCGTTCATTTTTTCTTTATTTCAAGAACTCGGTATCAATATCATTTATTTAGTGTGGAAACTTTGAACAACTTACCATTGCCTTCAGACAAGGGATCGTCAGAATCAGCCTTGCAGTAAGAAATTATAAGATCCTGATCACTTGTGATGTAAATATTATTAGTATTGCAATCAGGATGCCACAAAAGGTGATCCTCAAAAGAAGTTACAAGCTCTCCTCGGAAGTTCCAAACAGCCACAGTTCGATTTCTAAATGTCAGGAATAGCTGGTTTTCATAGAGAAATATAAATGCTGATGGTGTCATAAACTCAGTTCTGCTAACTTCTATTAGCTGAAAGTCGCGGACCTACATGGCATAGAAATCAGATTTTTGTGTATGGATGAAGAAATATTTGAAGATAACAACAGTGATCCTTACATCAAGAATCTGGAGATTTTCATTTTCTTGCTTGACAAGAAGCTTCTCATTGAACTGTTCAATGAAATCCACCTTCTTATTCCGATGAAGGAGATGATTGAAAGATTTGAGAACAGTGCCATCCTCTATCGAAAGAATCTCAAGAGGAACATAGCCACCACTTTTAGTTAAAATCAACAACATGATCCCTTGACTGCAGAGAAAAAAACAAAAAGCAAACCAGAGAAACTCTAAGCTCGTGGGAAACAAGGTGAACAGTTCATAGAAATTAAACTTGTGCACATGCATAATTAAATCTGACGACTAATCTCAAAGAAACAACACTAGACATTCAGAATCATGAAGTGCATAGCAGTCCCTGAGTTACAATGTATGTGTATAATCTATTAATCTCAAAGAACCTGTAAGCTCATTCATGCAGCAATCCCAACCACTCTTTTTGAACATTTTCATTGAACAGTTTAATCTATTAATCTCAAAGAAAAATGTATGAGTTTGCGCTTGTGTAACTGCACATTATCGTGCACTTGAGAACATGGTGCTAAGCAAATGAAAAGCTGCAAGAATGTAAAGGAACATACCTGATCTTAATCTCTTGAACATTTTTGTTTGCTATTGAGTATAACATTGTGTAATTTTTTAGGTCAAACACCTTGTATATACTGATGAAGGAAGGGAAGATAAAGGGGAAATGAAAAGTCAAATTGAGAAGAAGCTACTAGGGTAATAATAATAATTTCAATTGAATATAACCATATGATGGAGTAGTTACCTATCCTGTGCAGAATATGTAAGTACTTTACTGTTTACATCATCAAACTCTACAAAACCAGGCCATTTCAGTGACTCAGACTCAAAAAGAGCAAAGCCAGCATCTGGCTGACCCCTTTGTATGTATCTGGAACATAAAGCATTATTAGTAATTAAAGTGATGGGATAAATACATGGAAACCACTAAATCTACAAGCTCTTATTTCCTCCTGGTTTATACATATTTTTTGGAGGTGGGAGGTGAGGTTGGAAGGGGGATGAGAGGCAAAGACATGTGTAAGAAGATTCACATACTCAATCCTTGTGCTTCTACATTTCAAGGAACTGAAATTGTCTGAGGCATAAACTGAAACTGTGATGAGTGAATCATTGTTTTTATTATAAAACAAGCTTCGTATAACTTCATCAGGAGTGACATTCAAAAAGCATATCCTTTGGTTGGTCTCTGCATCCAACAATAGGAACACATTAAAACCCCTCCATCCCACTTTTTTATGCAAATAAAATCCAGGATCAGAACTGAAGTGAAAAGATGAGCAATACCTCGGCTAAATGCTGCACAGACACCAGACTGTGCAAGAGCAAACACCATGTCACGAGCTGCTACGATCTCAATAATCTTTGATCTCTTTCTTAAAAATGGCAGTACCATGGTACAGTGACCTTTTGGATCATGAGTATCATATTCCTCCTATTCATGGATCACATCCCACAGCAGAAAGAAGGAACATAAACAATATGAAGCAGAATGCAGTGTATATGCAAATAACTGTTGAGGAGACATATATAGGAGAAATATTATTTGCAAAATAGTAGATCATGCTTGTAGTGCCCTACTTACCACCAGAAATTAAAGTGGTCAGTTTATTTCCCAGCTTCACTATTATTAAGCATATTATATAGAAATGCAGTATGGCTAACAATAAGCCATCTAACGGTATTTTTTTTATTAGCAAGACTGAGAATACTTTTATATTCATGAAAAGCAATAATGGATACATGTAAGGAGTCTAACACCATCACTATCAACTAGCAAAAGAAGAACTTTCCTCTTCAAAAACCAAGCAACAAAGTTGGGATTCTGTGAAAACGCAATGTTAAGATTTGTACCAAGAACCAGCCAACAAGTTGATCGAAGAGTATTCCATAGCTAGTTAGTCCAGCAACATCCTTAGTTCTTTCCCTTAGCCTTGGCTGAGGCGTAATTGTTTGGTTACCAGTTAAATTATTACATTCAGTTAATTTGTGAAACCACAAGCAAGCAGCTTCCAAGTAGGCAAGCAGAATTACTCATCGCAAGCCCTCAAAGGTTGGGCTAGAAAATTCTAATTTAGAAGTTCTAGTTTCAAATCACACTGGGAAGATGACACAAGCAAGTAGATTTCCAAGTAGGCAAGAAAAATTGCTTCATCACAAACCCTCAAGCATGTCAGCAAAGGTTTGAACAAGGAAGTTCTAATTTAGAAGTTCTAGTTTGAATTGCACTCAAATGGTAGGGGGTTTATTGAAGGGGGGAGGTGTCAAGGATTTCCTCTACCCTTCTTCCTGAATACCTGCAGATTCCAATCCCACCTACATTTAACACTCTTTATTGAATTTCTGGCTCTTTATGAAATTTATCTCCAATTAAAAGTTTTGAACTCCAAATATTGTCAATTGCTAGGCCTGTATAACAAGAAGTGAAAGGCAAAGAGATTGGCACTGTCATGTCAATGCTTAGAGCAAATTTTAATCCACCTTCATCAAACAAGAAACTACCAAGATCAAGAATTCGCTAGACCACTGTGTCCTCACTGCAACAATCTGCCAAGATCAATATCACTAGCAACACCTAACAGTATTGCCACTATACTTCTTGGTGCTTATAATGTTATTGGTATATAGCTCAAAGGAATCTAGCACCCACAAGACGCTAATAAATACGAATGCGACGAAGCACTTAATTATCCCTCAAAACAAGAACTTTAAGAACACATGTGTTAAAGAACAAATACCCTATACTAATTTAACCTCATGTCCATTCTAACTTTGATCGATAAAACCCATTAACAACCATAGATTTCTTGCTTAAAATATAAATTTTTTATCATGAAAACGATTAACACAGATGCAGCAGAAACAATAGACACATTGTGAAAACACCATTAAACAAGAACAGGCAAATCAATAATCAAAACCCAAGATTTCCACAGGAAAAAAAACGGTAAAGACAAATTTAGGAAACCAAAGCCAAAAGGGTACCTGTAACCGGATGTTTCTAAAACGTTCTTGGGCATCAGTCATAGTAAAGGTTTTGGCTTTACCTAGTATGGCTTGCGTGTAGCTTAAATTCCTCTGCAAGTGATATGGCTATGAACTTTGAAGATGGAGATTAGGTTTTCTAATTTTGTGAATTGTGATTCTGTGTCTTCACGTTGCAATGCAACGGTTTGGTTAATTGATAGTAAAAAGCTAAAGCAAAAAACGACGTCGTTTTACTTTTATATATATATATATATATAATAGTCGGGTCTCAGCCGGGTTTACCCGGGTGGCCCGTGTCCCGGGTCAACCCGCTGGGTTGACCGGGCTTTACCGGGCCAACTCCCAAGCGAGTTTTTATCTCCACCCGGACCGATCCCAGGCCCGGGTCAGCCGGGATGACCCGCCGGGCCGGTCTAAGTTTTAAAACTGTGCTATTTTAGCACTCTTCATGCTTCATTTTAATATTCCCCGGACACGGCAAACACCTATAAAGGTCAATCCATAAACTCAATTTTTTTTTAAAATTGCTAAAATACTGTGAAATTTGAGGCAATGTTTATTGTTGTGTATAATTTTAGACTTTTTAGACATTTATTTGGTTTTGATGTGTGTTTTTATTTTGAAATGATTTGATCATTTTATGGTGGATTTTGAGTTTATATTTTTAGAATCATGATTGCTAATTGAACGTTAATTCTTGATTCATGATTTGTGCTTAGGCTTATGTTGATTTATTTGAGTTGACATGCAATTTGAATATAATTCATGAAGTTAACAAGACTTGATGTTTGATTTCTTGGTATTGTTGTTTTTTTTTAATTGTTGAGTGATTGAATAAATAGTTTGCATGGAGTTGATATCGTGGTCAAAATAGCTTGATTAAAACGCATTTGTATGCTTTTGCCTGACAAGCCCTAAATGGTTTTCAAGAATTTTGAAAAAACTCATGGATTATTTTAAAATTATTTGCGGGTCCCTCGTGTTTTTTCCAACAACTATGCCTAATATTGGGTTGTAGATTTACATTGTAAGATATGAACCCGATATTAAAAATACCTGATTTTTATCCGAAATTTCAAAAAATTAAAAAATTTGAAAAATTCCTCATTTGAAAAAATACAAAAATATTTTTAATTTCTGTGCATATGGTCAAATTCTAAAGGTTCTTCATGTATATTTTCTAAAGAAAAAAAATGCATTTTTATTATGTTTTAAAAATATCAAAATGGATATCGTAATTGGTTTATGATTATCCATTAGAATTTGACCAAAATTTCAAAAATCCCCCCAAAATTAATTTGTTTAATTAATATTTGGGTATGAATTTTACAACGTAATGCATACTCTAGGCTTTAAATTAAATGAATTAATAGCAATAAACATTAGGAATTAGTTATAGACTTTGATATTTGAGGGTATAAAATTACATTGTAAAGTATAACTTCAGGTATTAAAAATACAAAGTAGAAAATAAATGCGATGCTATGATCTGAGCTTTAAACAGTTAGGATTTATCCTAATAAAGTAGAGATTTTCTCACGAAGAGAGATCTATCTTGAACCCTAGATGAGACCAATAAATGGAAATATGACTTATAATAACAATCAATCAACAATGCAACTTATCTTAGGTAGGGTGCACTAGAGTGATGCGTTTTCTTCTTGTATAACGAGTCCCCTTACCTAAACTCTTGCAGACCATAGGCTTTTTAGTGACTATGATACTAGGTGGTGACTCTCTCAAATCATAACTTTATGATTAAATTCAAAATTCCCTTTGATTTAAGAGGCAGACTTGCCATTCAACGTTGTGCACGCCACGACAATAATGACCATAATAATTGTAGCAATAATACTAATAGTGATGATGATAATTGTAATGGTTGTGAAAATAGTAATAATACTAACATGACTGATACTATTGTTACTAATAATGATAATGCTAGCAATAATTATGATGATGATGATGGTAAGAATTTTAATATTAATAGTGTTAATAATAGTGATTATATTACTTGTTAATAATAGTAGTAATAGTTGTTTTGATCCTCATTATTTGAATTACTATTTTTTAAAATCCTTTTATATGATTGATTTTTTTTTCAATTTCATATTTTAATATTTAATTTTTTAGAAATTAGATTTTATAATTTTTCTAGAATGAATGCTTTAAGTCTAATGACTCGAGTCATATATTTAAAAAGTTAACACATTTTTTTTAAAAAAACTTTATAATTCTGTTTATTTTTATATCAAGTTATTCCAGTTATCTAATATGAACTTTGAATTTGACAGGATATCTCTAATTAGTATTTTTAAACATTTATTGTGACTAATTTTTTATATTATTTTTAACCTCATTCCAACAATTTTTTTTTTATATAGAAAAATAGTATGCTCAAAAGCGAAGCGCGGAACCAAGACTAGTTGCTCTTCTATACAAGGGGGGCCCACATCAAGAAGGAAAAGATTTAAACAAAAATAGTTGCTCTTCTATAACACCGGGGGGGCTCACATCAAGACGGAAAAGATTTAAACAAAAATTAAGTAATTTTTTCTTATGTTAACTCAAAAAATTTGAAATATAAAATAAAATTAAAAAAGTAAAAGTTCTTGACTATTCTAGATCAATTATTTTGGAGTTTTCAATTAAAGAATGGATAATACACAACAACAATAAAATTTGAGAGATATAGCTCAATTAATTAGGTTTTAATTTGTTCCCTAAAAATCACCAGTTCGAGTCTCACAAACCTCAGGTTTATTGAAGGCTTACATAGTCGTTAATTTCAGGGTCTGTAAAATTAATCGAGGTACACGCAAGCTAACCCGGACATCCACATTAATAATAATAATAAATAAATAAATAAAGCTCGGCACCCTTGAACCACTGCTCCATTTTTATAAAAGGTAAATAGCAGCGTATCTTTTATTTTTCATAGGCAAAAATACTAAAAGAGAGACCGAGATAGTTGATTGCTTACGAATCAAATTAATAATGATCTCGTATTATGGTAATGCTTTTTTAAAAAATATTTTTCATGAAAATATATATTTTTTATTTTTTAACTTTATTTTTAATATTATTATATTAAAATAATTTTAAAATATAAAAATAATTAATTTTAAAAAATAATTTTTTAAAAAAACATCATCACAAAAACAAAACGATGCTACTGACGAGGCGTGATGCCACTCTCTCCCCTCCTCTGCTCTGCGTACTTTTAATTTTAAATTATGTATTATTTAAAGTTTCACATGACTGCAAACTCTCCTTTTCAGGCACCACTTGTTTCTCTTTTTAGACACGATTTATTTTTGTAGTATAAATTTAAAAAAAAAAATTAATTTTTTTATATTATTTTGATGTTTTAATAAAAAATAAATTTTAAAAAATAAAAAAATATTATATTAATATATTTCAAAATAAAAAATATTTTAAAAAACTTCATTACTATAATCAACCACATCGCAACTGCATAGAAACACAGCCTGAAAAACATAAGTACTCCCTCTCTTGTAGAACAACTAAAATTCTCTCAACCACAATCCTTGTTCTGTCTACTAACATTGATTCTCTTAACCACTCCAGGTCGCGAGTCCTATCCATGGAGTGGGCCAAAAACAAACATGTCCGAGTCGTTCATGAATCAATAAAACTAACTTCGCTCGCAACCCTCTTTTGTTTTATAAACTGGACTAGCTACCCTGTTCTTCCACGACAGAAAACATAACGACGTTCCTCCTCAAATGCAGGAAACAAGAGAGAATTTATCATACGAGGAGGTTGGGAAATCGTAAAGCATTCCCTCTTCTCCATGGTTATGCTTTCCTTCCAATCCATGTGAAATGCATAGTAAACTAGTCTTGCCTTCATACGCCACCTGACCTAAACTAAACTACATGTTTGTGGTGATCAGAAAGAACTTCATGCGGTCCCACCACTCCAACAATGACCCACCCACCCTCCCTCCCTTGGATGCTTAGTTCAAAACTTCCAGCATTCACTGCTCCTATTAGCAGCATATATTCACCTTCCATCTATAGATTATTGTACAATTATTAGCATATATATTTCAGCTTGATCTTTGGAATCATTAGCAGATATTCAGCAATTGTTAGCTGAGATGTAGGATCGTGTTTTCCTTCCTCATGTAATATATACTACTGTAAATGGAGAATGAAATGGACAGAGTAGAACAATTCTCTTCTTCTTACATGGTATCAGAGCAGGTTCTCTGCATATTTCTATAAGCATATTTCTTCAACGTTTTTTTCTGCAGCTATGTCAAATACCACATCCCAGGCAGCCTCCTCTTTCATATCACCATCCATTCAAGACATATCCTCACCATATTTCCTTCATTCCGCTGATCATCCTGGTGCCATTCTGGTCTCCACTCTCCTTAATGGTGACAATTATCCTACCTGGAAAAGGGCAATGAAAATGGCCTTGAATGCCAAGAACAAATTGGTTTTTGTCAACGGTTCTCTCTCCAAGCCAACATCTTCTGTTGCAAAAACTCAACTGTGGGAACGTTGCAGTGACATGGTCTTGTCATGGATTCTCAATTCTATTGATAAATCCATTGTTAGCAGTTTAATCTATCATGCTTGCCCCCGTGATGTCTGGCTCGATCTTGAGGATCGGTTTTCTCAAAGCAACAATCCAAGGATCTTCAAACTGAAACGAGACATTGCTACTCTCACTCAAGGCTCCATGACAATCTCTGCATACTTTACAACACTCAAAAGTCATTGGGATGAGCTAGCCATGCTCACTCCCACACCACAATGCACTTGTGGCATCTTAACAGAATTGAATCACATGCAAGATACTGAACGTGTTTTTCAGTTTTTAATGGGGTTGCATGACTCATATGCTTCGATTCGTAGCCAAGTTTTGGCTATGGATCCATTACCTCCTGTTAACAAGGTATATTCAACCTTGCATCAAGAAGAGAAACAACGCCTTCTTCATATTCCCAGTTTTCCAACTGAGTCTGTTGCTACGATGGCTCCTCGTCATCTTTCTCATCGTTTTGACAGTAAAGGACGAGGGCGTGGGCGTCCAAAATGTGACTATTGTGACCGTGATGGTCACTGGAGAACACACTGTTATAAGCTCAATGGATATCCCAGCAACAGACCTCAACCTCGTGGAACATTTGATAGAACATCTGGTTCGTCAAAGGCAGCAAATAATGTCATTGGTTCTTCCACTCCAGCTGGTTCCTCAAAAACTGAAAATGTTGTTACTGGTTCTTCAACTTCTACTGAGATAGCTATCCCTGGTCTCACAAGTGATCAATACAATCGGCTCTTGGAATTTTTATCACCCGTGAACACCAACTCTGCCAATTTTGCTGGTAACTCTGTCTCCTGTAACTCTGTTTTTTTTTTTCTAACCGAGAATGGATTATTGATTCAGGAGCCTCAGATCATATGACTTCCAGTTTTTCATCCCTTGATAACACTCAACTTCTTAATCAACCATGTCCTATTTCACTTCCAAATGGTGACATCGTCTCTATCACTCATACTAGCACATTGCGTATTTCTCCAGAAATTTCTCTTCCTAATGTTTTATATGTACCATCATTTAAATTCAATCTATTGTCCATTAGCAAACTCACCAGTACTCTTAACTGTGTTGCTATTTTTTTTTTCTGACTTTTGTGTTTTTCAGGACCTATCAACGAGGAAGCTGATTGGAACGAGTGAAGTACGGGATGGACTTTACCACTACAAACCTTTATCTGCCTCTGTTTTTCATTCTCAACGCATTCCTGACTCTACTCTTTGGCATCAACGACTCGGTCACCCTTCTACTTCAAGTATTCCAACAACTTTAAATTTTCCAAAATCACATTTGCCTTGTGATGTTTGTGCTAGAGCAAAACACACTCGCTTTATGGATGCCCGTGTTTGTCATCTTCAGAAATCGCTTTATGGCCTTAAGCAAGCCTCTCGCAATTGGTTCTCCAAATTATCATCTGTTTTACTTACTGCAGGTTTCGCCCAGTCACAAGCGGATCACTCCCTCTTCACTCGCTATCGGGGACAGTCCTTCACTCTAATACTTATTTATGTTGATGACATTCTCTTGGCAGGAAATGATCTCTCTGACATCAATAACTTCAAAGCCATGCTTGCTCAACGCTTTAAGCTTAAGGACCTCGGCCAACTCAAATATTTCCTTGGCCTTGAAATTGCTCGCTCTCCCACTAGCATCTTCCTCACTCAACGCAAATATGCCCTTGACATACTTGCTGATAGTAGTCATCTTGGTGCACGTCCATCTTCTTTTCCAATGGAACAACATCTCAAGCTCAATAATTCTGATGGTGATCTGCTACATGATCCCAGTTCTTTCCGCCGCCTCGTTGGTCGTTTGATATATCTCACGATCTCTCGTCCTGACATTGTGTTCCCTGTCAATCTCTTAAGTCAGTTCATTCACCAACCCCGACAATCACATTATAATGATGTTGTCCGTGTTCTCCGTTACCTCAAAGCTTCTCCAGGCCAAGGCTTATATTTCCCTTCTACCAATACTCTTCAAGTGTCAGCTTATTCAGATTCGGACTAGGCTAGTTGCCCGCTCAATCGTCGTTCCACCACCGGTTTTTTTATTCAGCTTGGCACCAGTCCTATTTCCTGGCGCACTAAGAAGCAACATACGGTCTCTCGTTCATCTGCTGAAGCCGAATACCGCGCTCTTGCTTCCACCACTTGTGAACTTACATGGCCCAAAACACTTTTACATGATCTTGGTGTCCACCACTCCCAGCCTATGTTTTTACATTGTGACAACCAAGCAGCTCTTCACATTGCTCAGAATCCTGTCTTTCACGAACGTACCAAACACATAGAAATTGATTGTCATGTTGTTCGTGAGAAGCTCAAAGTCGGCCTTATCTCCACACAGCACGTCCCTAGTCATAGTCAGCTGGCAGATATCTTCACAAAAGCTTTAGGCCATGAAGCTTTCCAGGCATTATCACGCAAGTTGGGCATTACGGATCTCCATGCTCCAACTTGAGGGGGAGTATTAGCAGCATATATTCACCTTCCATCTATAGATTATTGTACAGTTATTAGCATATATATATTTCAGCTTGATCTTTGGAATCATTAGCAGATATTCAGCAATTGTTAGTTGAGATGTAGGATCGTGTTTTCCTTCCTCATGTAATATATACTACTGTAAATGGAGAATGAAATATACAGAGTAGAACAATTCTCTTCTTCTTACAGCTCCAGAGACCTACTAATGTGACATTTGAAAACAATGGGGTTGCAGAAAACGAATGCTATGAGAGAACCATGAAGTGCAATGGGGAGTGGGAAGCTCTCGAGGGAAACAGACACAAGGAAATCAATTTCCAAAACCAAAAAGAAATATGACATGGTACAAGTGTGGTAAATGTTACAGTTTCAGGGGACTCTCACATCCAGGCAGCATGCTCATTCGACCATCTGATTAAACATTAACAACCTTAAGCAAACAAGGATTTGTCAAAAAATCAGTTAGACCACACATGAACTAGACCAAGCCTATTGCCTGTATAGATCTCATTGCGCTCTTCATCATAGAAGAGAGCAGTGATGTCTTCCAAAGCTTCTGCTGCTGTGCTTCTCACTGTGGAGGCACACATGTGCTTCTTTGAACTCTGACTGCATTCATTCTCATTTGGGAAGCTGTTGCCTGCCTTTATTTTAGCAAGACATTTCCCAGTCAAGATATTGCTGATATTGATGGATCCTGCGGCATATGGATGCAAATATTGTTGAGCGGCGTTCATTTTTTCTTTATTTCAAGAACTCGGTATCAATATCATTTATTTAGTGTGGAAACTTTGAACAACTTACCATTGCCTTCAGACAAGGGATCGTCAGAATCAGCCTTGCAGTAAGAAATTATAAGATCCTGATCACTTGTGATGTGAATATTATTAGTATTGCAATCAGGATGCCACAAAAGGTGATCCTCAAAAGAAGTTACAAGCTCTCCTCGGAAGTTCCAAACAGCCACAGTTCGATTTCTAAATGTCAGGAATAGCTGGTTTTCATAGAGAAATATAAATGCTGATGGTGTCATAAACTCAGTTCTGCTAACTTCTATTAGCTGAAAGTCGCGGACCTACATGGCATAGAAATCAGATTTTTGTGTATGGATGAAGAAATATTTGAAGATAACAACAGTGATCCTTACATCAAGAATCTGGAGATTTTCATTTTCTTGCTTGACAAGAAGCTTCTCATTGAACTGTTCAATGAAATCCACCTTCTTATTCCGATGAAGGAGATGATTGAAAGATTTGAGAACAGTGCCATCCTCTATCGAAAGAATCTCAAGAGGAACACAGCCACCACTTTTAGTTAAAATCAACAACATGATCCCTGGACTGCAGAGAAAAAAACAAAAAGCAAACCAGAGAAACTCTAAGCTCGTGGGAAACAAGGTGAACAGTTCATAGAAATTAAACTTGTGCACATGCATAATTAAACCTGACGACTAATCTCAAAGAAACAACACTAGACATTCAGAATCATGAAGTGCATAGCAGTCCCTGAGTTACAATGTATGTGTATAATCTATTAATCTCAAAGAACCTGTAAGCTCATTCATGCAGCAATCCCAACCACTCTTTTTGAACATTTTCATTGAACAGTTTAATCTATTAATCTCAAAGAAAAATGTATGAGTTTGCGCTTGTGTAACTGCACATTATCGTGCACTTGAGAACATGGTGCTAAGCAAATGAAAAGCTGCAAGAATGTAAAGGAACATACCTGATCTTAATCTCTTGAACATTTTTGTTTGCTATTGAGTATAACATTGTGTAATTTTTTAGGTCAAACACCTTGTATATACTGATGAAGGAAGGGAAGATAAAGGGGAAATGAAAAGTCAAATTGAGAAGAAGCTACTAGGGTAATAATAATAATTTCAATTGAATATAACCATATGATGGAGTAGTTACCTATCCTGTGCAGAATATGTAAGTACTTTACTGTTTACATCATCAAACTCTACAAAACCAGGCCATTTCAGTGACTCAGACTCAAAAAGAGCAAAGCCAGCATCTGGCTGACCCCTTTGTATGTATCTGGAACATAAAGCATTATTAGTAATTAAAGTGATGGGATAAATACATGGAAACCACTAAATCTACAAGCTCTTATTTCCTCCTGGTTTATACATATTTTTTGGAGGTGGGAGGTGAGGTTGGAAGGGGGATGAGAGGCAAAGACATGTGTAAGAAGATTCACATACTCAATCCTTGTGCTTCTACATTTCAAGGAACTGAAATTGTCTGAGGCATAAACTGAAACTGTGATGAGTGAATCATTGTTTTTATTATAAAACAAGCTTCGTATAACTTCATCAGGAGTGACATTCAAAAAGCATATCCTTTGGTTGGTCTCTGCATCCAACAATAGGAACACATTAAAACCCCTCCATCCCACTTTTTTATGCAAATAAAATCCAGGATCAGAACTGAAGTGAAAAGATGAGCAATACCTCGGCTAAATGCTGCACAGACACCAGACTGTGCAAGAGCAAACACCATGTCACGAGCTGCTACGATCTCAATAATCTTTGATCTCTTTCTTAAAAATGGCAGTACCATGGTACAGTGACCTTTTGGATCATGAGTATCATATTCCTCCTATTCATGGATCACATCCCACAGCAGAAAGAAGGAACATAAACAATATGAAGCAGAATGCAGTGTATATGCAAATAACTGTTGAGGAGACATATATAGGAGAAATATTATTTGCAAAATAGTAGATCATGCTTGTAGTGCCCTACTTACCACCAGAAATTAAAGTGGTCAGTTTATTTCCCAGCTTCACTATTATTAAGCATATTATATAGAAATGCAGTATGGCTAACAATAAGCCATCTAACGGTATTTTTTTTATTAGCAAGACTGAGAATACTTTTATATTCATGAAAAGCAATAATGGATACATGTAAGGAGTCTAACACCATCACTATCAACTAGCAAAAGAAGAACTTTCCTCTTCAAAAACCAAGCAACAAAGTTGGGATTCTGTGAAAACGCAATGTTAAGATTTGTACCAAGAACCAGCCAACAAGTTGATCGAAGAGTATTCCATAGCTAGTTAGTCCAGCAACATCCTTAGTTCTTTCCCTTAGCCTTGGCTGAGGCGTAATTGTTTGGTTACCAGTTAAATTATTACATTCAGTTAATTTGTGAAACCACAAGCAAGCAGCTTCCAAGTAGGCAAGCAGAATTACTCATCGCAAGCCCTCAAAGGTTGGGCTAGAAAATTCTAATTTAGAAGTTCTAGTTTCAAATCACACTGGGAAGATGACACAAGCAAGTAGATTTCCAAGTAGGCAAGAAAAATTGCTTCATCACAAACCCTCAAGCACGTCAGCAAAGGTTTGAACAAGGAAGTTCTAATTTAGAAGTTCTAGTTTGAATTGCACTCAAATGGTAGGGGGTTTATTGAAGGGGGGAGGTGTCAAGGATTTCCTCTACCCTTCTTCCTGAATACCTGCAGATTCCAATCCCACCTACATTTAACACTCTTTATTGAATTTCTGGCTCTTTATGAAATTTATCTCCAATTAAAAGTTTTGAACTCCAAATATTGTCAATTGCTAGGCCTGTATAACAAGAAGTGAAAGGCAAAGAGATTGGCACTGTCATGTCAATGCTTAGAGCAAATTTTAATCCACCTTCATCAAACAAGAAACTACCAAGATCAAGAATTCGCTAGACCACTGTGTCCTCACTGCAACAATCTGCCAAGATCAATATCACTAGCAACACCTAACAGTATTGCCACTATACTTCTTGGTGCTTATAATGTTATTGGTATATAGCTCAAAGGAATCTAGCACCCACAAGACGCTAATAAATACGAATGCGACGAAGCACTTAATTATCCCTCAAAACAAGAACTTTAAGAACACATGTGTTAAAGAACAAATACCCTATACTAATTTAACCTCATGTCCATTCTAACTTTGATCGATAAAACCCATTAACAACCATAGATTTCTTGCTTAAAATATAAATTTTTTATCATGAAAACGATTAACACAGATGCAGCAGAAACAATAGACACATTGTGAAAACACCATTAAACAAGAACAGGCAAATCAATAATCAAAACCCAAGATTTCCACAGGAAAAAAAACGGTAAAGACAAATTTAGGAAACCAAAGCCAAAAGGGTACCTGTAACCGGATGTTTCTAAAACGTTCTTGGGCATCAGTCATAGTAAAGGTACGGTCGCGCTTAGAACAAATTTCCCTTCGCTGAAGCTTCTTGACACTGTTAACAAACCCATCTCCTCCGCCAAAACCCCTTCCCCGTTTCCTCGCCACCACTCTTTTCCCATTACACGGCCTCGGACTAGCCGTTATCCTCCTCCCTCCTCCTCCATCCATTTCTGCCACCCACCCTCCCTCCACCTAAACAAAAACTATACTTTTGCTAAAAAAAAACCAATTTTAGCACATATCCATCTCCTGTTTTCCACTCTAAAGCTTAATAATCACCCAGAAAAACAAAAATCCACAAAGAACGATTCTTACGCTGTTGCTAAGCTAGAAGAAACCTGAAATGCTTGTTTTGTTTTGTTTAGTACTTCTAGTGCTTGTTGCCTCGAATTTGAGCGAGTTTCCCAGGTGAGTTCGATTTCGATCTGTTTTCAAAAGAATCACAAACAAACTTTAAATTTCTGTTAAGTAAAATGTTTACTTGGGCTTTGGACAGCTATTATACCCTTGTATTGTTTTTCAACTTAGGAGTTGGATTTTATAATTGGGCTCAAAACCCATATTATTTCTGGTGAAATGGCAAATTATTGATTGAATTACTTTTGGTGTGGTTCAATAATGGCCTTAAATAATCGAATCATCTTTTTTCATGGGTTTATCTATAAAATCTTGTGACAATCCAATTTTAACTTTTAATTTCAAAATATATTTCAAAAATTAAAAAAAAAAAAACTTCAAAAAAATGTTTTCGATTTATTTCAGTTATTCACACTTTTATTTTATAATTTTCAACTATTTTTTCTTGTTAATGTCTTTTTAAAAAATTAAAATTTAAAAAATATATTTTTGACGCATTCTTATTTATTTTGCAATTCTTGATTTCTTATTGAATTGACGCTAACATTGTTTTTCAAAAACAAAATTATATATATAAAAATGAAAAAATAAAAAATAAAAATAAAAAACAATATAAACAATAGGTTAAAGTGAAAAAGAAACTTGGGGTCAAATAACAAAAGAAAAGATAATAAAATTTATGGGTTATAAATAGATGGATGAATTATAGAGAAAAGTAGGACTATTCATCATTTTCCTCCCCTCACACTTTCTTAAAAAACCCTAACAAAAAAACCTAAAACCCTAGCCACCATAGGAGAGAGCTATCATATTTTTTTTAGAATATGACCTGAAATGTGAAGAAATAAACTCTAGAAGAACATTATTCATTTTCTCCTACCTTTCCTCCTATAAAAAAAGCCTAGCCTTATCTTTCTCTCTCTAAAACTAAAACTTCTCTCATTGATTTCTTTCACCTTTGACCTCTATTTTTGATGAGACCATCACCATTCTCTTCATCTTGAAGCCCTCTAAAAAACCGCTTTATCAATTGAAGCCAATAACCCCTGCATCGTCGTCAATCAAAGAGAGAGAGAAAACAACCCTAAAAACTTCTATATTTTAGTTTCTCTCTCCTCTAACCTGTAAACAAGGCAAGACCACTGTCATTCTTATATTTAGTTTCTCTCTCCTCTAACCTCTAAACAAGGCAAGACCACAGTCATTCTTCTCCTTTTGATGAGAACTACACAACTATATAAGTTATGTAATCCAATAACATGAGCATATCTGAAAGTTAGAAAACAAACTAATTGAGAGAGAAAAGACCACCGGACCTTCAACTCCTTCAATCTCTCTCCATCAATGGTGGTGGATGAAACCATTGATACCATAAGGAAGAGCATAGAGTGGTATTCCAGGCAGTGTTTTAAAACCCGGCCCAGCCCAAGGTCTAGGTCACGGGTTTTGACCGGGTCAACCTTATTTTTTTATAAATCAAAACAATGTCGTTCTAGTAAAAAATAAAAAAAGTCAACGGGTTACAACTGGGTTTTTGACCGAGTCTTACCGGGTCAACCCGTCGGGTCATCGAAGTCGGCTGGGTTTTTAACTACCCCTATTTTTTCATAAACCCAGCTCGGTTCCAGCCTCGGGTCCCAGGTTGACCCGCTGGCCCAGACCGGGTTTTAAAACTATGGTTCAAGGCAGAGCCACCTATATGTCAATCAGATGTCGATGGCGTGTGCAATGACCCGCTAACCGTGACAATCCCTCTAAGCACGTGTTAGAGACTTGCAACCACTATTCTACCACTTTCACTATTGTTTCAGTAGCTTCTGGTCCACCTCAATAACCTTTAAAAGGTCTATCTCAAACCCCAAACATCTTTTGAATAATTATATTATTTTATTGTTAGTTTTGATGTATTTTATGATGAGATTTTCAAGATTGAATAATTTTTATTAGATTGATATTTGTATTTGAATGATGTTGGCTAAATACCTTAATCTTTCATCTTGTTTTATTGTTGATTTTAATGTGTTTTGTGAAGAGATTTTAGGGATTGAACAACATTTATCATATTGATATTTGTGTTTCAATGCATTTGGTTGAATCTCTTAATTTTGCATCTTGTTTTCTTTCATGTCCTTTGCCATTTCATCATTATTCTTAGGATTGCAACATGTCTTTCTTTGTTTATGAACATTGATCTATTCAACTATATGTGTTGACATAGTCTTTTGGTTTTAAATGATAGAAAACCAATGCTCATACATACATACATACATACATACATTTGCATTAAGTTCTATAACTTGTTTATAAAACTCATTAAGGGTTTGACCCATATTAAAACAGTCCATTAGGCTAACATCAGAAGCCTTTTAAAACTTATCTATGTTTTAAAAAAAATCATGTCAAAAATATTTTGTTATTCACTCTAGGTATTTAGGGAAAATGGACTCAACATGGGCCATTACCTTGAAAATTAAGAGGAGTAGCCTATTCTTTTAATTTTAAATGAAAATAAGTATTAGAAATGTCTAAGTCTAATTTCCACCAAGTAAATTAGGAGTATTGGTCTGTTAATTATTTCTCATACATGTATGTTAGTTATCCATCCGTTGTGAATATATACACACGAATGATAACACCGATGTGTATAAACACTGATAAAGGGTGAATAAATAAAGCTAGAATTATAAGAAGGTGATTGTTAAATAACACATCTGAAAGATAAGTGAACCTCAAAAGGGTCATTTGTAAAAAACTTAGTCCATAAAGGACCTTTATGTCATTAGATCTTATTCCAAATAGATTAACCCATGATGGTCATTGTTTGGGTAAGACCGAGGCATACAATCTTTATTCATTCAACAAATATTTCAAGTGAATCTTTGGTATTAGGATATATGAACCTTAATAAGATTCAATAAGCCCAACATAAGCTTATTAGTTTTTCATTGACATGGCTTGATATACTATTAATCACATGTCATGATCAAGAGTCACCAATTATATACATGTCAATTCAATAAGTGCTATCAAAATGGTAATAATTAGGAGTGACATAAATGAACCAGACCTTATAATGGTTAGACTTGAACCAACCATCTATACAGGGTTTAACTCATAATAGTAGACCCGTTATCACCCATGTAGATAGACCACTAATAGATTAGGCACAACATACTATTAGAAATAAAAGACAAGTAGCAATGCAACTTACCCCAATAAAATGCTTTATGGTGATAATATCTTTATTTTATCATAACTGGTTCCTTACTTTAGAACTCTAAAGACTAGTTAGGGTTTTCTAGTGACCAAAATATTAGGTAGCAATTGCTTTTCAACATAAGATATTCACCCACTCTAAACTATAAAAAGCCTTTTTCTCTTTATAAGAAAGAGGGCGTGGTCACCGTGACATTAAGTGCAATAAACCTAAGGATGATAATTTCACTTGATTTATTAAGTTCCAATATCATCCAATTCAGTTGGACCAAATACTTTATCTAGTTTGACCTGGTTAAACTAGATAAAACTCTAACCCAATTTAATTAGAGTTGAATACGAAGACAAGTGAGGGGTTCACTCACTCTATCACTTGACTCAACTCTAACCTGATTTTTTAACTTATTTTATAAAATTGTAATTTTATTTTTAAATGTAATTCATGTATTTTTATCTTATGATTCATTAAGAGTTTTTATGGTTTTATAAAAGGATTTGGAGATTAGACTCTATTTTATGGTTTTATGATTTATTGATGAAGATCTAATTTATTTTTTAAAATTAGATTTTATTTTTGTAAAATTGATTTAATAAAAACAAGATCATATCAAATACCTAGTAGGTAATTTTCTAGTAAAAAAATTCATTCAATCAACCCGATCTAATTGTGTTAAAGATTGAGATGGGTAATGGATTTAAATATTTTGAGTCAGGGGAAAATAAAGCAAAATCCAACCCTAACCCTACTTATTATCATCCTTACTAAAATCATTAGGCTCACCTACTAGTAATGAATTCTTTGTCTTATATTTGTAAAAGCTCATAGATTCAAAACCACAGCGGTACGTTACTAGTAAAGGAATAAACATTTGTATAATATCAAATGAACATGTAAACATTAAGAATAGAGTAGCAAAAATTTGGCATGAACCTTTATGATACCATTTGTATTATGCTTGACATTTTGTTAGCAACTTCAATCACAAATTCAAAGACTTATATATACAAAAAAGATTTGATGCGGATGTGTTCTGAATATTTAAGGCACAAATTTGATTTTAGTATGAAAGAATGTGTAAGTTGGACCCAATATATCAAAAATGACTTTAGCAGGATTAAAAAAAAAATGATCATTTTTTTATGATGGTGTTCACTGGTATGGCAATATAACAGTCAATATATCTTTATCATTTAATCATGTTCGGAGAGGTGCTCATGTAATATATGTTTTCGCTCTAGTATAATTGACATTTTATAAGTGTAATAGTTATTAGATCAAGCGAAGAAGTAAAGCAAATGATTTTATTCAACATGAAATAATTTGACATCTAAAAATTCATGTTGAATTAATAATTAGCAGGGATTGATCAAGAGATTATATTGTAATGTTGTTCGATACCAAACAAAAAGTTTTTCATATCAACACCCCTATAAAACCAAATGTTATCAAATAAGTTAGATGGGTAGTCAAATCGAAAGTAAAATCTTACACGTGTGGTAAATGGTAAACATTTCATCGACCATGTTCACATGTTCTTATATGTTGCGTTGAGAATCACTTAGACTTTACTTAGTTTGTTGATGATCATTACACGATTCAGAGCTACAGATCAACATATGGCTTGACATTCTATATATTATCAGATGAGTTAGAATGGAGTGATTAAATTAGACCTTAAGTAAAAGCAGATTCATCTAGATGGAAACTCAAGTGTGGTCGATGAATGTCAACTCATTTACACAATGAGATGGATGTAATAAAAGGGTATGCATATTATAGATGTCGCATATGCAATGAGACCACCCATAATAGGAAAACATTTCTTGCTCGACAATGTATGTTAGATAACACATTTATAATATACTTTATTGTTGCTTTAAATCCATTATTATGTTTTTTTTTATATAATATTAAACTTATCAAATTTAATATGACACATGTGTACTATTACATAGAATGTCATGCACGTGAGGTGACATATCGTCTTCTTATGAGGGCATACACATTGTGAGGATGACATGCCTGGATTATGATTATTTTGATGAAGAGTTTGGGTCATAGTACATGTCTACCAAGCCTACTGAAACTTTTTGTATTGTGGTTGCATGATAAACATATATCAGAGGATGTATTTGCCAAGATCGTAATTATATTTAACTTCAATTAATAATTTAATTACTGAACACTCAATGTACTTTTTTTTACTTATGTTTTAAATTGTTTTGCAAGATAAGGTTAAGTTTTATTATTGAACACATAAGCGGATGAAACTACATGATCGAGTTCAACCATATATGTTCTAGGTTGGTTTTTTATACATTAGTTGTCTAGATCACATCAAGCTTGACCACAACTTGACTCACTACTGATTGAGCGATGGAGATATAAGGCTCATATGTTCTATCTTAGACATGAGGAGATGACACTCATAGTGTAGGACATTACAGTTCTGTTTGGACTTCATATCTATAAATGGGCAATCATATCTAGTGAGGTGCGTAATCAGGTTGTGTTATACAAGCGTGCATTTGGATTATCACCCCCTTTTACTAAATTGAAGGGGGTAGTATACGCCTTAAATAGCTTGAGGATACATTTTTCATACCATTGAATGATGCTAATGACGATGTATTGCGCAAGTATACATTAAATTATGATTTGAATATGTTAAGTATATATGAATTAGTCTGATAATTGAAAACTTATATAGGTATGTTAGAACGTATATATTATATATGTTTGACAATGTTCTATTCACAAATCTCATGAGGAGTGTTGTTACTCATTTTTGGACCCCACGTGATGGAGACGTTGTATACCTCTTTTGAACTGAGTGTATGAGTTTAACTCATGTTTGCTGGAAGATTGACAAAAGCAGAGAAAGAAATATTTTTTTTCAAAACCCTATTTGAGCTGTTTTCTGCTCTCTTTATTCTTTCCCTTTGCTGCCAAAATTATCAGGTTTCTTAGACTGACTAGGGGTCTTCATAATGCTAAATTCGTTCCTTCGTTATCTTGATTTTAAGGTTGGATAAATCCCTCAAATTTTGTACTAAAAAAAACTGATTCTGCTGTTGTCGCAATTTTTTGTTCCAAATTAGGCTCTGATTCTGACTTGGTTTCATACGATATCTGACCATCCTAGCTATGTTCTGTCACTCATGACATGTTGAAAAATTGACCTACACCTTTATTGGGTCCTAGGGATCACTGATCTTAGGGCAGACTCTCAGTCAGATTTGGATGCTCGGCTTTGTCAGATCAAGAACCTTTTTGACCAACTAGATTACTGCCAGATTCTGTTCTTTAAAACAATTTTATCTCAATTCGACTCCTTCATCAAAGTTATAGTCCTGGACGCGTAGATAAACTTAGGCTTTTGAATCGCTTGATTTCGATATCAGAAGCTCAAGATATTCCCGTTTGAATATCTAGTGTGAAAGCAGGGATTCCTGCCGCGAAAAGGATTTTTGCCCAAGTTTGCAGGGACACAATTGCAAGATGCTTAAAGATTGAAGACCAATTGCAGGCCAATTTGAAGCCCTTTTATGGACCAAGGACCAAATGGAAAAAGGTGTTAAAATAAGGGAGCTGATTGAAGATAAAATTAGAAGAAATTTTGCCGGGTGACGAAATTGAAGAACAAGAATTAAATCAGAAAAGGAAAAACAATGCCTTCCCGTCTGCAATTCTTTCTTTACTTTTTCTCTGCACAACTACCATGGTTATCTACTTTCCTTTTATCTGCAAACCACGTTTTTATTGCCTCATTTCTAAGGGAGCAGCTGGTTCTATGGAAGGAAAGAAAAGAATGCACCATCCTCTAACTAGGAAAGAAATCACTGATGATCACAGAATCAGAATCAAATATTTTGGTTTCCTATTTTTGCTCACCCGAGATTACACCCTAGAGTTAATGTAATATTTGTTTCCTAAATAAAGCCATGTATAGGGTATATAGAAGCCTCGGCTGCTGACCTAAAGAGGGGGGAGGACAGCAAAAGAAAGACAAGAAAGACGCAAGAGAGAGGCAGTAGAAAAAAACGCAGAAAACAGAGAGAGTTTCTTTCTTGCATTCTTGCGTTACTGTGAGGAAAGAGGAGAAAAAAGACAAGACATGGAGGGAGCTTTGCTGTTAAGCCTTGACAACAACGTTCGTTTGGTTTATATTTTAGTTGCTGCAGTAAAACATTTCAGTGAGACCTGCAGTGCTTGAAAAAAACGAGAGGCATGAGTCAGGGGTTTTGCTCTAAACTTTGACAGCAACGTTCGTTTGGTTTATATTTCAGCTGCTGCAGTAAAACATTTCAGTAAGACCTGCAGGTACTTGTTTTTGATGTTTAAAAAACTGTTTTGTCTTCTAGCTTTGCACCTTCATTTTCTATCTTAGCAACAAATTTTCATGCTTGCCCACTGTTCCTCCCATATCTTTGAGTTAAGAATTTTTTATTTATGTTAGAGTCGCGTTTGTTTTGCTCTCTTATTGAGAAGAACTCTAAACTTTAAGGGTCTTCATTATTCCTTCATTTCTTTATCCGAGTGCTCTCTGTTAGAACGTTGCATAGGAATAGTTGGCTTATAGGCGCAATTTGTTTTTTTACATAGACAGAAAAAATAAAAAAAGTGAGGGAGAGCACTTGCTAGTTAAGGGATTTTTGTTGGTTTTTTGGCAGATTCGTGGGTTCACACTGTCCTGTGCTTTGCTTTGCAGAAATAAGATAGCAAGCATTTTCCTTTAGCCTTAGTATTTACTACACGTTCCTGTTTTTTTGTGTGAAAAAAAAAACATGGCAGTGCTTAAAAAAAAAGGAGAGGCGTGAGTCAGGGGTTTTGCTATAGGATTGGGTTCAAAGGGTTATTTTTTCATGTGATATGGACTTACTTTTTTTCTGTCGAAAATAATGGGTCATGCTATGTTTAGGTTATGAGTGATTTGATGGATCAAATTCTATTTGATGAGTTTTGGCTTTAGAGGGCTTTTCTTTTTTTATTTTTCTCCTGCTTTATTTTAGCTGAAATGTTTAAGGCTTATGATTTTTTTTTGAAATATATGTGATGACTTGTTGTCTTTATTTGTGATTACCGTGATGCTTATGTTTCGATCAAATAAAAAAATGTTTTCTTGTGTGTTGCATATGGCCAATACCCTAACATGTTTTGAACGCTCTTTTTTTATCAAAAAATATTGGAAGTTTCGAAAATGTGTTTTCGCATGGATTTCTTAAACACAACAAAAATTATTTTCTTGCATTTCTGGATTTTACAACATGTTTGTAAAACTCCAAAGGGTATTGGCCAATATTTCAAAAAAATAAAAATTTTATTTTGGAGGGAATTCATATATTATTCACCGTTAATTTTTGGATAAAGAAATCCCAAAGGGATGGATATCCAAAATATTTAATGGGAATAACTTGTTATTATTCACTATTAATATTTGGATAAAGAAATCATAAGTGGTAAATGTCCAAAATAATTTTCTAGGAATAATAAGTCACCATAAATTTTTGAAAGAAGCCTTGATTATAATCGAGGACATTTAATTTTTTTTTACTCCACGGTTTACGAGCCATGAGAGTATAAAACACTAAGGCAAAAATAGGCTTTTAAAGCGCCCTAAATTTCTAAATTTTTGTCCATCTTCCTTGCGATTTACGAGTTGCAAACTCTTGAAATACTAAGAGGAAAATGAGCTTTTAAAGCACATGGAACCTCCTTGGATTTCTATCCTAATAAATTTAGTTTGAATCAAACCTAGGGAAACTGATGGGATTAGAAAACACCAACACCATAGCATTTATAAAGCAAACCAAACACCAAGCAGCTTACCTTAGGTAGGGCGTACTAAGGGTGCTAATACATTCCCTTTACGCAACCAGTCTCTTGCCTTAGAATCTCTGAAAGACCAGTTAGGGTTCCTAGTGACCAAATACTAGGTGGTGACTCCTTTATTCACAATAAAAAAAAACTCCGAAATCAATCGAGAGTTGCCTCTCCGCCGCGCTCCGCCGCGAGGGTGCGACAAGGAGATATATGCCTTTTATTTATCTGATGCTTCTAGAGGATTTTAGTGTGATCGCTATATATAGTTGGGGTTGACACGATCAAAGAGTTGATGTCTTATCCCAAGTGCAGGAGTGTCAAAGTAATAAATAACCTGGCAAGATCGGGGTTGATCCACAGGGAGGTCAACTATATAAATTACAAATAATATATATATATATATAATAAAACAAAGGATTAAATAGAACTTTGAGATGTGAGATTAATGTGAGGATTAAACAATGATAAAAACAATTCTCAAGGTTAGAGGATCCACTAATGGTATTAGAAATAAGTATAGTATAAACTCTTTTCACTACTCAACTGGAAACCACACACAAAGAAGGTTCCAATCGGATGATTTATCCTTAATAGTTCATTATAAATTTTAGCATGATCATATTAATTATCTTATTTTAGTAACACCATACTTTTAAATATTGTCAGGAATTCATGATGCTAACTTATGTTAACAACAAATCAAGTTCCTCTCATAACAACGATGTCAGCCGAAGACTATGAAGGATCAATCATTTATTATACCAAGTGTTATACAACACAAATCTAGATTAATCATTTAACAAGCAAGGTATTATTAAGATAAAAAGATAAGACATATTAATAACAAACTTTCTTGGATATAAACATTGAAGTCCATGTTGAGTTTATATTATATGTATTCTAACACCATTGGTGAAACCTTTTCACCTTGACAATATTAACTTAGCTAGACATAATGAAGAATAAGAACATAAATAAACAAGATAAGAACATAATTATGATATAAGTTAACTAAGAGTAGTAAAGGAAATGAAAAGCATAAACAAGAGATTAATGAAAATATAATATGAAATAAAACTTGAACATTACAGAGAGAGAGAGAGAGACAGCAAGTAAGAAAATGATCTTGATCTGAAAATAAAGATGCCTAAATAAATGGCAAATGCATCCTTTTATAGGCTAAAATTTGAAACTATTCATTTGGTAATTGATTATTGATGTAGTGGCCAACTATTGATTTAGTGGACTTGGTGGACAGCAACACTTAAGCATTTTAGCTGGATGAAATGACATTGATGAAATCAGAATTTGACAAAGTGTTCTTCATGAAAGTTCTTGGCAATCGTCTCCTCTTTCCACCCACAACATTTCAGAGCATTTGGATCACTACAGCTCGAGATATGACTAAAATACTGAGTAGTGCTTCTGGTGGATATGGTGGATAGCTCTCAAGCTCTTGTCTGGATGAAATGTCATTGCTAACATCAGAATTGGAGCAGGTGGTCTGTATGAAAGTTATTGTAAATTGTCTTATCGTTTCACCCACTAAATTGGACATCATTTGGCTTTTTAGAACTCCATCTATGGGTAAACTTCTGAGCAGTGTTTGGGCTGGATTGCAGGACAGATTCTGACTTCTCTTTTGTGGCCAAGCTTTGAATTTGAAAATGACAGATTTAGGTCTTCCACTCTTCATGAACATTGTAGGCATATGTCTTAACTTTCCAGAATAATAAACCAAACATCAATCCAAGGTCCACAACTCTAGATATGATCAAATGACTGAATGATGTTCCAGTTTGATCCAACATCTTTTCTCTAACCTTAGCCCTTCCTTTGTCTTTTTATTTTCAATAGTTAATCACATCAATCAATCCTTTGAATTGTAAGATTTGCCTACATTTAAAATGAGCATTTACCATAAATTAAAGTTATCTTATATTATCAGACTTGTTATTATAAAACATGCTTATGTTAGGGAATTTAATGATACTTTAAGTGCAATATGATGATATAAAGCCTTAATAAGAATGCACTTTTAAGTACTAATCACACCCCCCAACCAGCTTCTTACTAGTCTCTAGTAATTAAAGCGTTAAAGTAGAAAAACAATTTACAAAATCCAGAAAGCAAGGCATTTATCATTTAACTTCCATTAATCTATCCAAATAAACAAACTCTCATTAAATTTATACATCTGCTTCATACTTCTTAAGCAAGATATTAATAAACCTTCATTTTGTGCTCAATATATCAAAACATAACTATGAGGCTTTACTTGGAAGAAAACACTATTTTGTTCTAATATTTTTCTAAGGTTAACTTCCTTGGGTTGTGATTATTATATTTTTTTTAGTAATAACTTAAAACACAATGCATCAGGAACCCATGTAACGAGCTTTAGGCTAATGATTCCCAGACTAGTTGGTCTTAGGGCATTAGGTGTTGAGACACCCCTTAGAGCTTAGTAACTCGGGTTGCAGATACTAAAATGTAGATAGTGCAATGTTTGATTCCCTAAATCTTTCTCCTCAACCCGTGAAACAAGCACTGGGCCAATAGCTCCCAAGTCAGTTGACTTTAGGGTATTAGGTGTTAAAACACCCATTCGGGCTTAATTGCTTAGATTAGGGAGGCTACGAAACAAAACTTATCTATTTATTTATTTATTTATTATATTATATTTATTATATCTTTTTTTTTACAAATTATATACCATCCCTTTTCCTTAGTTATTATCTTTAACAAAAGAACATAAATAATGTAATAATCCAATGTGCAACCCACAATCATATGTTAAAGTGTGAGTGTGAAAATAAAGGTTTATGAATACTTGTTAAATGAGTATATGAGCATAATCAAGTGATAACAATGCGAGAGTTTGTAAACCTGAATATTTCAAGAAGTGTTATGATAGACCTAGTTATGAATATTTATTAAGATGCGTCTCAAGAGTCAATACTCATTACTCTGCCATCTTAATAATAACAGTTTTGTCAAATGGTTTTAATAACAACAAAAACAATTATTATTATTTTTTGTTTTTTTAATTTAATGTATGGGTTGAATAAAAATGAAAGGAATGAAGAGAAGATTTTATAGATGAGAAATTAAAAATGCAATCGTACCACCTATAAGTAGGCCAGCTAGAGTCTCTCTCTCTCTCTCTCTCTCCCTCCAAAATATGTGTATGTACAAGTAGTTATGATTGTGGCTCACATCTTCCCTTGGTTTTACGTCCAAGAACGGCTTAAACGCCCTCTGTGGGTCAAGGATAGGCTTCCCATCCAATTTTCTTAAAAACTGGCAAACACGGTCTTTTTTAGTTAGATTCCCAAGACTATATCGAGCATGTTTTTTCATGAAATTAGGATCATAAATCATGAATTGCACGATGCACATCTCCATTAGGGTGCGTCTCAAGAGTTAATAAAAGATTATCTAAAGACTCCTTACTCAGGCCATCCTTAATGAGTTGTATTTTATCTTCATGGTTTACAGATATCATTACTAAAGAACGATATTTTGCATTACAAGTCCATCTAGCATATCTGTTACAGACTTTCAGTCGTTTTGCACGACATTTCTTTGCAAAAGTACTTCTACCTGTCCTAGACATATATGAAATAAAAGAATTAGAAGACTCACTTGATAATCAGACTTTTGCTTCAATTAGCCAGCGAATATCTTCAGGAATTCCATGGTTCATTAACAATCTCAATCTCTCACACCTAGCACGGTAAATTTTTGTAATCGCATTTTGAGGCAAAGCGGGAAAATACCTTTTCAATTTTTCAAGAGTAATGTCCATTTTTCAAATGAGAAGTGGAGAAGAGATGCAGAGAAAAGAGAAGGAGCAAGGAATTAAACAAATATATACACAGATATTAGTTATCATGAGAAACTAAAAGAACTGACTTAAGAGTCACGGAGTACCGTTATCCGCCATTTGACCGAGTTTGGAGAAAGACTAGCAAAATAAGAGTCACACCAAAAAGAAACACAAAAACAATGTGAGAAAAACAAAATAATCAATCTTTATAAACAGGATCACCAAAACCAATGGACTCATCTTCACTAGGAAAATTATCAAAGTAAACTTTCAAACGATGTCCATTTACCTTAAAGACATTGTCATTCTTTGGATTCTCAATATCAAAGGCCCCATTAGGATACACATTTTTCATAATAAATGGACTGCTCCATCTTGATTTTAGCTTTCCAGGAAATAAGTGGAGTTGAGAATTATAAAGCAAAACTTCTTGACCAACAATAAATGTTTTTCTCAAGATTCTCTTGTCATGAAACTCTTTGATTCTTGTTTTATGAATTTTTGAATTCTCATATGCATCATTTCTTATTTCCTCAAGCTCATTTATTTGTAACTTACACAGCTGGCTAACATCATCAAGGTTTGAATTGAAAGTTTTAATAGCCCAATAAGCTTTATGTTCAAGTTCCACAGGCAAGTGACAAGATTTTCCATAAACCAACCTATAAGGTGACATACCTAATGATGTTTTAAAAGCAGTTCGATAAGCTCAAAGTGCATCACTAAGTCTTAAAGACCAGTCCTTCCGATTAGGGTTCACTGTTTTTTCCAAGATTTGTTTGATCTCCCTATTAGCAAGTTCTACTTGTCCACTTGTTTGAGGGTGATAAGGAGTGACAGCTTTGTGTGTGATTCCATATTTTTTCATTAAAGACTCAAATGGCTTATTGCAAAATGTGTTCCACCATCACTTATCATGGCTTGAAGGATTCCAAACCGACTCAAAATATTTTCTTTCAAAAACTTGATCACTGTTTTTATGATATCATTGTTTCGACTTGGAATTGCCTCTATCCATTTTGAAACATAATCTACTGCGACTAATATGTACAAAAAACCAAATGACGGAGGAAATGGACCTATGAAATCTATACCCCAACAATAAAAACTTTTGATGACAAGAATAGGATTTAAAGGCATCATGTGACATTTTGAAATAGATCCTAACTTTTGACAATTTTCACATGTTGTGTAGAATGCATGCGTGCCCTTGAACATGGTGGGCCAATAAAATCCGCATTGTAAGATTTTTACAGTTATCTTCTTTGATGAGAAATGACCTCCACATGCCTTAGAATGACAAGATTTAATGACACTACTTACCTCATTGTCGGGAATGCATCTTCCAAATATTTGACCAGGATAATATTTGAATAAGGGTCATCCCGATAAATGTTCTTCACTTCGTTCAAAAACTTTCTTCTGTCTTGGGTACTCCACTGAATAAAGGTAGGAGAAAATGAATAATGTTCTTCTAGAGTTTATTTCTTCACATTTCAGGTCATAATCTAAAAACAATATGATAGCTCTCTCCTATGGTGGCTAAGGTTTTAGGTTTTTTTGTTAGGGTTTTTTAAGAAAGTGTGAGGGGAGGAAAATGATGAATAGTCCTCCTTTTCTCTATAATTCATTCATCTATTTATAGCTCTTAGGGTTTTTTTTATGAGGCAGGACACTATTTACCTCATTGTCGGGAATGCATCTTCAAAATATTTTATCAGGACAATATTTGAATAAGTAAGGGTCATCTCAATAAAAGTTCTTCACTTCGTTCAAAAACTTTTTTCTGTCTTGAGTACTCCAATGAATAAAGGTAGGAGAAAATGAATAATATTCTTCTAGAGTTTATTTCTTCACATTTCAGGTCATATTCTAAAAAAAATATGATAGCTCTCTCCTATGGTGGCTAGGGTTTTAGGTTTTTTTGTTAGGGTTTTTTAAGAAAGTGTAAGGGGAGGAAAATGATGAATAGTCCTCCTTTTCTCTATAATTTATCCATCTATTTATAACCCATAAATTTTATTATCTTTTTTTTTTGTTATTTGGCCCCCAAGTTTCTTTTTCACTTTAACCTATTGTTTATATTGCTTTCTATTTTAATTTTTGATTTTCTTATTTTTATATATATAATTTTATTTTTGAAAAACTATGTTAGCGTCAATTCAATAAGAAATTAAGAATTACAAAATAAATAAGAATGCGTCGAAAATATATTTTTTAAAATTTAATTTTCTAAAAAGACATTAACAAGAAAAAATAGTTGAAAATTACAAAATAAAAGTGTGAATAACTGAAATAAATTGAAAATATTTTTTTGAAGTTTTTTTGTTTTTTGAATTTTTGAAATATATTTTGAAATTAAAAGTTAAAATTGGACTGTCACAAGATTTTATAAATAAACCCAAAAAAGATATTCGATTATTTAATGCCATTATTGAATCACACCAAAAGTAATTCAATCAATAATTTGCCATTTTACCCGAAATAATATGGGTTTTGGGCCCAATTATAAAATCCAACTCCTAAGTTGAAAAACAATACAAGGGTATAATAGCTGTCCAAAGCCCAAGTAAACATTTTACTTAACAGAAATTTAAAGTTTGTTTGTGATTTTTTTGAAAGCAGATCGAAATCGAACTCACCTGGGAAACTCGCTCAAATTCGAGGCAACAAGCACTAGAAGTACTAAACAAAACAAAACAAGCATTTCAGGTTTCTTCTAGCTTAGCAACAGCGTAAGAATCGTTCTTTGTGGATTTTTGTTTTTCTGGGTGATTATTAAGCTTTAGAGTGGATTAAAATTTGGTATTATCTCTAGAGTTTTGGTAGTTTCAGTTATTATTAAGCCTTAGAGTGGATTTGTGGTATTATCTCTAGAGTTTAGTTTCAGTTTTGGTAGTTTCTTGTTTGATGAAGGTGGATTAAAATTTGCTCTAAGCATTGACATGACAGTGCCAATCTCTTTGCCTTTCACTTCTTGTTATACAGGCCTAGCAATTGACAATATTTGGAGTTCAAAACTTTTAATTGGAGATAAATTTCATAAAGAGCCAGAAATTCAATAAAGAGTGTTAAATATAGGTGGGATTGGAATCTGCAGGTATTCAGGAAGAAGGGTAGAGGAAATCCTTGACACCTCCCCTCTTCAATAAACCCCCTACCATTTGAGTGCAATTGAAACTAGAACTTCTAAATTAGAACTTCCTTGTTCAAACCTTTGCTGACGTGCTTGAGGGCTTGTGACAAGTAATTTTTCTTGCCTACTTGGAAATCTACTTGCTTGTGTCATCTTCCCAGTGTGATTTGAAACTAGAACTTCTAAATTAGAATTTTCTAGCCCAACCTTCGAGGGCTTGCGATGAGTAATTCTGCTTGCCTACTTGGAAGCTGCTTGCTTGTGGTTTCACAAATTAACTGAATGTAATAATGTAACTGGTAACCAAACAATTATGCCTCAGCCAAGGCTAAGGGAAAGAACTAAGGATGTTGCTGGACTAACTAGCTATGGAATACTCTTCGATCAACTTGTTTGGCTGGTTCTTGGTACAAATCTTAACATTGCGTTTTCACAGAATCCCAACTTTGTTGCTTGGTTTTTGAAGAGGAAAGTTCTTCTTTTGCTAGTTGATAGTGATGGTGTTAGACTCCTTACATGTATCCATTATTGCTTTTCATGAATATAAAGGTATTCTCACTCTTGCTAATAAAAAAATACCTTTAGATGGCTTATTGTTAGCCATACTGCATTTCTATATAATGATGCTTAATCATAGTGAAGCTGGGAAATAAACTGACCACTTTAATTTCTGGTGGTAAGTAGGGCACTACAAGCATGATCTACTATTTTGCAAATAATATTTCTCCTATATATGTCTCCTCAACAGTTATTTTCATATACACTGCATTCTGCTTCATATTGTTTATGTTCCTTCTTTCTGCTGTGGGATGTGATCCATGAATAGGAGGAATATGATACTCATGATCCAAAAGGTCACTGTACCATGGTACTGCCATTTTTAAGAAAGAGATCAAAGATTATTGAGATCGCAGCAGCTCGTGACATGGTGTTTGCTCTTGCACAGTCTGGTGTCTGTGCAGCATTTAGCCGAGGTATTGCTCGTCTTTCCACTTCAGTTCTGATTCTGGATTTTATTTGCATAAAAAAGTGGGATGGAGGGGTTTTAATGTGTTCCTATTGTTGGATGCAGAGACCAACCAAAGGATATGCTTTTTGAATGTCACTCCTGATGAAGTTATACGAAGCTTGTTTTATAATAAAACAATGATTCACTCATCACAGTTTCAGTTTATGCCTCAGACAATTTCAGTTCCTTGAAATGTAGAAGCACAAGGATTGAGTATGTGAATCTTCTTACACATGTCTTTGCCTCTCATCCCCCTTCCAACCTCACCTCCCACCTCCAAAAAATATGTATAAACCAGGAGGAAATAAGAGCTTGTAGATTTAGTGGTTTCCATGTATTTATCCCATCACTTTTATTACTAATAATGCTTTATGTTCCAGATACATACAAAGGGGTCAGCCAGATGCTGGCTTTGCTCTTTTTGAGTCCGAGTCACTGAAATGGCCTGGTTTTGTAGAGTTTGATGATGTAAACAGTAAAGTACTTACATATTCTGCACAGGATAGGTAACTACTCCATCATATGGTTATATTCAATTGAAATTATTATTATTACCCTAGTAGCTTCTTCTCAATTTGACTTTTCATTTCTCCTTTATCTTCCCTTCCTTCATCAGTATATACAAGGTGTTTGACCTAAAAAATTACACAATGTTATACTCGATAGCAAACAAAAATGTTCAAGAGATTAAGATCAGGTATGTTCCTTTACATTCTTGCAGCTTTTCATTTGCTCAGCACCATGTTCTCAAGCGCACGATAATGTGCAGTTACACAAGCGCAAACTCATACATTTTTCTTTGAGATTAATTGATTAAACTGTTCAATGAAAATGTTCAAAAAGAGTGGTTGGGATTGCTGCATGAATGAGCTTACAGTTTCTTTGAGATTAATAGATTATACACATGCATTGTAACTCAAGGACTGCTATGCACTTCATGATTCTGAATGTCTAGTGTTGTTTCTTTGAGATTAGTCGTCAGGTTTAATAAGGCATGTGCACAAGTTTAATTTCTATGAACTGTTCACCTTGTTTCCCACGAGCTTAGAGTTTCTCTGGTTTGCTTTTTGTTTTTTTCTCTGCAGTCCAGGGATCATGTTGTTGATTTTAACTAAAAGTGGTGGCTGTGTTCCTCTTGAGATTCTTTCGATAGAGGATGTCACTGTTCTCAAATCTTTCAATCATCTCCTTCATCGGAATAAGAAGGTGGATTTCATTGAAAAGTTCAATGAGAAGCTTCTTGTCAAGCAAGAAAATGAAAATCTCCAGATTCTTGATGCAAGGATCACTGTTGTTATCTTCAAATATTTCTTCATCCATACACAAAAATGCACAAAAATCATTAGGATGGACCATAACTGATATAAAAGGAATTAGTCATTTGATTTACACACACATGATTTATTTGGAGGAAAATACTAAACCCTCTAGAGAAATGCAACGACGGCTTAATCCTAATATGAAATTGAGGAATGAAGTCATTAAGCTTCTAGATAATAAAATCATTTATCCTATTTCTGACAGCAAATGAGTAAGTCCTACCCAATTTGTACCTAAAAAGTCTGGAGTCACTGTGATAACAAATGAGAAAAATGAGTTAATTCCATCTAGGACTATTACTGGTAGGCGCATGTGCATTGATTATAGGAAACTTAATTCAATGACTAGAAAAGATCATTTTCTTTTACCTTTCATGGATCAAATCCTAGAAAGAGTCGCAAGTTATAAATTTTATTATTTCCTTGATGGTTATTCAGGTTACAACCAAATTGAAATTGCATTTGAAGATCAAGAGAAAACTACTTTCACATGTTCATTTGGTACTTTTGCATATTGAAGGATGTCTTTTGGATTATGTAATGCACCAGCTATATTTCAAAGATGCATGCTTGGTATATTCAATGATATGGTTGAACATTTTTTGGAGATTTTTATGGATGATTTTTTCTGTTTTTGGTGATTCATTTGATGATTGTTTAACAGGAAAAAGTTTTGAACAGGTGTGAAGAGAAGAATCTTGTGCTGAATTGGAAAAAATGTCATTTTATGGTAACAAAAAGCATTGTACTTGTTCACATTGTTTCATCAACAGGAATTGAGGTTGACAAATCTAAAATCGAGTTAATTGCCAAAATCTGTTAAAGATGTTAGATCATTCTTAGGACATGCTGGTTTTTATAGAAGGTTCATCAAAGATTTTAGTGTAATAACTAAGCTATTGTGTAACCTTCTAACAAAGGATAATGTTTTTGAATGGACTACACATTGTGAAGAAATCTTTGTTAAACTTAAAAAATTGCTTACTTCTGCTCCTGTCATACAACCTCCTGATTGGTTATTACCTTTTGAAATAATGTGTGATGCTAGTGATTGTGCTGTGGAGGCTATTTTGGAACAAAGAAAAGATAAGAAATCTTATGTGATTTACTATGCAAGTAAAACTTTAAATAATGCTCAAATGAATTACATTACCACTGAAAAGGAATTACTTGCAGTAGTATTTGCATATGAAAAATTCAGATCTTATCTTATTAGCTCATCTGTTGTTGTTTTTAGTGATCATGCAGCATTGAAATATCTTCTTTCTAAGAAGGATTCTAAGGCTAGATTGGTACGGTGGATTTTGTTACTTCAAGAATTTGATATCACAATCAAGGACAAGAAAGGCACCAAAAATGTTGTCGCAGATTATTTGTCAAGATTGACAATAGATTCCACATCTAACATCACACAAATCAATGATTACTTTCCTGATGAATTTTTACTTTCTGTTGCTACAATGTCTTGGTTTGCTAATATTGTCAATTTCTTGCAACAGGAGATTTGCTAGTTCATTGGAGTACTCAAGACAGAAGAAAGTTTTTGAGCGAAGTGAAGAACTTTTATTGGGATGACCCTTACATATTCAAATATTGTCCTGATCAAATATTTCGAAGATGCATTCCCGACAATGAGGTAAGTAGTGTCATTAAATGTTGTCATTCTGAGGCATGTGGAGGTTATTTCTCATCAAAGAAGACGACTGTAAAAATCTTACAATGTGAATTTTATTGGCCCACCATGTTCAAGGACAGACATGCATTCTGCAAAACTTGTGAAAATTGTCAAAAGTTAGGGTCTATTTAAAAACGTCATATGATGCCTTTAAATCCTATTCTTGTCATCAAATTTTTTTATTGTTGGGGTATAGATTTCATAGGTCCATTTCCTCCGTCATTTGGTTTTTTGTACATATTAGTCGCAGTAGATTATGTTTCAAAATGGATAGAGGCAATTCCAAGTCGAAACAATGATCATAAAACAGTGATCAAGTTTTTGAAAGAAAATATTTTGAGTCGGTTTGGAATCCCTCAAGCCATGATAAGTGACGGTGGAACATATTTTGCAACAAGTCATTTGAGTCTTTAATGAAGAAATATGGAATCACACACAAAGCTATCACCTCTTATCACCCTCAGACAAGTGGACAAGTAGAACTTGCTAATAGGGAGATCAAACAAATCTTGGAAAAAACAGTGAACCCTAATCGGAAGGACTGGTCTTTAAGACTTAATGATGCACTTTGGGCTTATCGAACTGCTTTTAAAACATCATTAAGTATGTCACCTTATAGGTTGGTTTATGGTTTATGGAAAACCTTGTCACTTGCCTGTGGAACTTGAACATAAAACTTATTGGGCTATTAAAACTTTCAATTCAAAACTTGATGATGCTTGCCAGCTGAGTAAGTTACAAATAAATGAGCTTGAGAAAATAAGAAATGATGTATATGAGAATTAAAAAGTTCATAAAGCAAGAATAAAAAAGTTTCATGACAAGAGAATCTTGAGAAAAACATTTGATGTTGGTTAAAAAGTTTTGCTTTAAAATTCTCGACTCCATTTATTTTCCGGAAAGCTAAGATCAAGATGGAGTGGTCTATTTCTTGTGAAACATGTGTATTTTTATGGGGCCTTTGATATTGAGAATCCAAAGAATGACAATGTCTTTAAAGTAAATGGACATCGTTTGAAAACTTACTTTAATAATTTTCCTACTGAAGATGAGTCCATTGGTTTGGGTGATGCTGTTTATAAAGATTGATTATTTTGTTTTTCTCACATTGTTTTTGTGTTTCTTTTTGGTGTAACTTTTGTTTTGCTAGTCTTTCTCCAACCCCGGTCAAATAGCGGATAACGGTACTCCGTGACTTTTAAGTCTGTTCTTTGAGTTTCCCATGATAACTGATATATGTGTATATATTTGTTCAATTCCTTGCTCCTTCTCTTTTCTCTGCATCTCTTCTCCACTTCTCATTTGAAAAATGGACATCACTCTCGAAAAATTAAAAAGGTATTTTCCTGTTTTGCCTCAAAATGCGATTACAAAAATTTACCGTGCTAGGTGTGAAAGATTGAGATTGTTAATGAACCATGGAATTCCTGAAGATATTCGCTAGCTAATTGAAGCAAAAGTCTGATTATCAGGTGAGTCTTCTAATTCTTTTATTTCATACATGCCTGAGACATGTAAAAGTACTTTTGCAAAGAAACGTCGTGCAAAACGACTGAAAATCTGTCACAGATGTGATAGATGGACTTGTAATGCAAAATGTCGTTCTTTAGGAATGATATCTGTAAACCGTGAAGATAAAATACAATTTATTAAGGATTACCTGAGTAAGGAGTCTTTAGATAACCTTCTATTAACTCTTGAGATGCACTCTAGTGGAGATGTGCATTGTGCAATTTATGATTTATGACTCTAATTTCATAAAGAACATGCTCGATATAGTTTTGGGAATCTGACTAAAAAAAGACTCTTTTTGCCAGTTTTTAAGAAAACTGGATGGGAAGCCTATCCTCGACCCATAGAGGGCGTTTAAGTCGTTCTTGGACGTAAAACCAAGGGAAGATGTGAGCCACAATTACAACTACTTGTACATATACATGCTAAAAAGAAAGAGTGACTTCAGTTGACCTACATATAGGTGGTATGATTGCATTTTCAATTTCTCATCTATAAAATCTTCTCTTCCTTCCCTTCATTTCCGCTCAACCCATACATTTAACAGATATAGAAGTGTGAAGAAATGACAGATTCCTCAGGACATCAAATAAAAATAATTTGTGTTTTTGGTGGATTCAATCCTGGAAAAGAAAGTTTTTAGAATCAACAAATCATTTTGGTTGTGTACTAGGTGAGAGAAAGATTCATTTAGTATATGGGGGAGGCAACCTTGGGTTAATGGGGAGTGTGTCAACAACTGTATTTTTAGGAGGCAGTCAAGTTTTGGGTGTCATTCCAAAAGCTTTAGCAAAAATGGATCTCATTGGAAAAACAGTTGGGAGAGGAACTGGAGGTCTCCACAATGTCTAAACGAATAGATACAATGTTTGATCATGCTGACGCTTTCATTGCCTTACCAGATGATCTGGTCACATTAGAAGAGATATTTCATATTTCCTCTTGGGGCCAACTGAACATTCACCAGAAACCTATAGGTTTGTTAAATGTTAATAGTTTTTTTGATAATTTGTTGTCTTTTCTTGATCATGTTGTGGAATAGAATTTTCTTACATCTTCGGCATGACAAATCATAATCTCTGCTGCTACTGCTAAACAACTGATTGATCAACTGCAATCTTTCAGCCCATTAATTGATTCCTTCATGAGTCGAATAGACTGGTCAACCAGGAAAAACCGTAAAAAGCTTAGATTGGATTTGAGCCTTAGCTTGTAAAAACTTGTGTTTTTTGGTTTTATTAATAGCATAATTTTTTTCCTGTTTTGTTATTTCTTATTTTTGTTTAAGTGTGTTTCAGGTTTGTCAGTAGTCGCTGCTAGGTGATGTCTTCTATACTCTACCTTTCTACCTTAAAACATTGAGGACATTGTCTTGTTTTGGTTGGGGGGAGAGGGTAGTTAAATTAAAAAAACAAAAATAATAATAATTGTTTTTGTTATTAAAACCATTTGACAGAACTGTTATTATTAAGACGGCAGAGTAAAGAGTATTGACTCTTGAGACGCATCTTAGTAAACATTCATAACAAGGTCTATCATAACACTTCTTGAAATATTCAGGTTTACAAACTCTCGCATTGTTATCACTTGATTCTGCTCATATGCTCATTTAACAAGTATTCATAAACCTTCATTTTCATACACTTTAATATATGATTGTGGGTTGCACATTGGATTATTACATTATTTATGTTCTTTTGTTAAAGATAACAACTAAGGGAAATGGAAAATATATAATTTTCAAAAAAAAAAACCAACAAAAAAACAAAAAAAAAGATAATAAATATAATAAAATAAATAAATAAAAATGCAGATAAGTTTGGTTTCGTAGCCTCCCTAACCTAAGCAATTAAGCCCGAAGGGGTGTTTTAACACCTAATACCTTAAAGTCAACTGACTTGGGAGCTATTGGCCTAGTGCTTGTTACATGGGTTGAAGAGAAAAGTTTAAGGGAATCAAACATTGCACTATCTACATTTTAGTATCTGCAACCCGAGTTACTAAGCTCGTAGGGGTGTTTCAACACCTAATGCCCTAAGACTAACTGGTCTGGGAATCATTAGCCTAAAGCTCGTTACATGGGTTAAAGATGCATTGTGTTTTAAGTTGTGTGTGTGTAAAAGAAAGAGATAATAATCTCAATCCAAGGAAGTTAATCTTAGAAAAACATTAGAACAAAATTGTGTTTTCTTCCAAGAAAAGCCTCATATCTATATTTTGATATATTGAGCACAAAATGAAGGTTTATTAATATCTTGATTGAGAAGTACGAAGCAGATATATAAATTTAATGAGAGTTTGTTTATTTGGATATATTAATAAAAGTTAAATGATGAATGCCTTGCTTTTTGGATTTTGTAAATTATTTTTCTACTTTAACGCTTTAATTACTAGAGACTAGTAATAAGCTGGTTGAGGGTGTGATTAGTACTTAAAAGTGCATTCTTATTAATGCTTTATATCATTATATTATACTTTAAGTATCATTAAACTCTCTAATTTAAGCATGTTTTATAATAAGTATGATAATATAAGATAACTTTAATTTATGGTAAATGCTCATTTTAAATGCAGGAAAATCTTACAATTTAAAGGATTGATTGATGTGATTAACTATTGAAAATAAAAGAACAAGGGAAGTGCGAAGGTTAGAAAAAAGATGCTGGATCAAACTGGAACGTCATTCAGTCATTTGATCATATCTGGAGTTGTGTACCTTAGATTGATGTATGGTTTATTGTTCTTGAAAGTTAAGACATAGGCCTACAACTTTCATGAAGAGTGGAAGACCCAAATCTGTCGTTTTCAAATTCAAAGCTTGGCCACAAAAGAGAAGTCATAATCTGTCCTGAAATCCAGCCCAACACTGCTAAGAAGTTTACCCATAGATGGAGTTCTAGAAATCCAAATGACATCAAATTTGGTGGGTGAAAAGCTAAGACAATTTACAATAACTTTCATGGGACCACCTGTTTCAATTCTAATGTTACCAATGACATTTCATCTAGACAAGAGCTTGAGGGCTATCCACCACGTCCACTAGAAGCACTACTTAGTATTTGAGCCATATCTCGAGCTGTATTGATGCAAATGCTCTGAAATGTTGTGGGTGCAAAGCGGAGATGATTGCCAACAACTTTCATGAAGAACACTTTGCCAAATTGTGATTGCATCAATGTCATTTCATCCAGCGAAAATGCTTGAGTGCTGTTGTCCACCAAGTCCACTAAATCAATGGCCACTACATCAATAATCAATTACCAAATGAATAATTTTGAATTTTAGCCTATAAAAGGAGGTATTTGCCATTCATTTAGGCATCTTGGTTTTCAGATCAAGATGCCTAAATGAATGGCAAATGCCTCATTTTATAGGCTAAAATTCGGAACTATTCATTTGGTAATTGATTATTGATGTAGTGGCCAACTATTGATTTTGGTGGACTTCGTGGACAACAACACTCAAGCATTTTGGCGGGATGAAATGACATTGATGCAATAAGAATTTGGCAAAGTTTTCTTCATGAAAGTTGTTGGCAATCATCTTCTCTTTCCACCCACAACATTTCAGAGCATTTGCATCACTACAGCTCGAGATATGGCTCAAATACTGAGTAGTGCTTCTAGTGGACGTGGTGGATAGCCCTCAAGCTCTTGTCTGGATGAAATGTCATTGCGTAACATCAGAATTGAAACAGGTGGTTCTTATGAACGTTATTTTAAATTGTGTTATCTTTTTACCCACCAAATTGGACGTCATTTGGCTTTCTAGAACTTCATATATGGGTAAACTTCTGAGTAGTGTTTGAGTTGTATTTTAGGACAAATTCTGACTTCTCTTTTGTGGCCAAGCTTTGAATTTGAAAACGGCAGATTTAGGTCTTCAACTCTTCTTGAAAGTTGTAGACCTATGTCTTAAATTGCCATAACAATAAACCAAACATCACTCTAAGGTCCACAACTCCAGATATGATCAAATGACTGAATAATGTTCAAGTTTGATGCACCATCTTTTCTCTAACCTAGGCCTTCCTTTGTCATTTTATTTTCAATAGTTAAATCACATCAATCAATAATTTGAATTGTAAGATTTGCCTGCATTTAAAATGAACATTTACCATAAATTAAAGCTATCTTATATTATTAGACTTGTTATTATAAAACATGTTTAAGTTAGAGAATTTAATGATACTTTAAGTGCAATATGATGATATAAAGATTTAATGAGAATGTATTTTTAAGTACTAATCAGGGGTTTTGTTGTATTGACATGCTTGTACAGATATATATGCGCTGCATGTATGGAGGAGAAAAAAATAGATTGGGAATGTTTGCTATTTCAATAAGTGTGAATGAATTTTAAAATTTCCATTTCCATTTCCATTTTAATTGTTTATAGGCAACATGAAAAAAATAACTTTTTTTTTTAATAACAATTATAGTTCTGAGAGTATCTCTATATGGGCTGGCCCTAAATTTTGAGAAAGCCAATCATGATTGTTCAGATTATGAGGGTTACACTTTAGCTCTTACTATTGTTTCTGACACTTATATTGTAGGTCATGTGGACTCCACATGAGATGATAAATTGGTTGTTGCGCCTGTTGTTTTTACTAACGAGATGGGCATTGATGGTCCCATTAATATTTTTTTAGATGGTTAAGCTACATTGCATAGATCAGGTAAAACAACAGTTCAACTACAAAAAATACATTCCAGTCAATATCGATACGAGTGATGCATTGTATGCCATAAATCATCATGGAAAAATGATAATTACGACTAGTTAAGCTATCATGAAACTTTTTTATCACAGTAAGATGCACAAAGGAATAAGATATGTATAGAGATGTATCTTGTGATTACAAAGGAGAAGTATATGATTTGTTAAAATTTTATTAAAATTGGATAATGTCTTACTTTAATAAAAAAAAATTATGTTATGATTTTTATGTTATTGGATTTATTGTTGTCATGAACCAAATTAATTGTAAGATTAATAAACTTAATAACCACTAGAATTAGAGTAGTTATGCAATTCAACCTAAATTCATAAGACATGAAAATAGGATGTAATTCACCATAAATCTCATAAGAATATAGAATGTAGGGGGGATTTGGCTAATAGAACTTTTAGTCATTTCGTTGGATGTTGTTATTAATGAAGTTATAGTTTTGAAATGTGACATTTAACTGATCTCACTAATTTCAAATGAGACATATCAAGAAGTCACGATTAGGAAGTACGATATCAATTAAATGTTACATTTCAAAACCATGACAACCCCAAACTGTGTTATTTCGCTAAAACGTTTTTTAGCTATGTTATTTTGATAATTTTTCTTAACTTTCTTTGTTAATAGCCTAAAATAGCTAAAAAAAATATATGCAATTATAAAAAGCACCATAAATGAATTGAGTCAATCCGGATCAACCGGTCAAATCCCCAACCTGGGTCATGAGACTGAGATAACCCCATATAATGCAAATTAAAAAAAATTACAAAGCTTAATTTCCAACCAAACCAAGATTGAAGGATTAAATAAAAAAAGTCAATTAGAAAAAGTGACCCAAAAATAATGACCCAAGTTGGGTAAACCTGTTAAACCTTTGACCTATGTCATGAAATCATGAAAAATTATAGAAAGCAAATAATTTTTTTTTATGAAACTCCAATTTCAATATATCTAATATTGAATATTGAAATCGAGAAAAAAAAAACTAAATCCATGAGATTGATAATAACCCAACATAAAATAAAATAAAATTACAAAGTATAATTCCCTAAACAACCTAATACTAACTAAATAAAAAAAAGATTTGGTTGTTAAAAGGTGAAATTGAAAAAAAATTATATAAAAAAACAAAACACTATTTTAATGAATATTGTTTTGTGAGTGTAATTACAATGATTTAGCCACATTTACATTTGTTAATAGATGTATTTTATGGAATCTAATTGCACTAGGTGATTTATATTTGGACATTTAAAAAGACAAAATTTATTGTCATTCTAGATAGGTGTCCCGCTCTTTGATGTGGGATGCATCTTAATTCATTAACAACGTTTAACATAATAAGATTGTCACATGTGACTAAGAAAAGCAATAAGGTTTGAGAATTCTTGCATGAAACTAAAACACAAATTAAAGAAAAGTGGGGCAAAAATTAAATATGTGATATGCATAGAGAAGGCAAATGCAATGTTAAATAACAATAGTAGCAGCTAAGCAATTGCAATAACAGTAGTGAATCAACATTACTAATGCCAAGCTAATCTAAGAACAAAAGTCCTACCTAAACAAAAGAAGCAGAAATTCAAAGGTGTTGGAGGAGCTAATGAAGAAACAATAGCTTTTATTGCTTGGTATTTTGTAAGAAAAGTTTTGATATTTGTCATAACCCAATTTGTTTGCCTCCCTTTTCTTGTTTCCAAAAAAAAAAATCCTAAAAATAGGAAAAAACAACAAAAATCTAAAAAAAATATTTTTGATGTATTTGCGTTAGTTTTGGCATTTTCAGCGTCTTTTCAAAAAAATAACACATTCAAAAATTTACTTCTGACTCATTTAGTTCTTAACGCACTCATTTTAAAATCATTGATAAATTTTATTGAGTCGAAATTGACATTGTTTTTTTTTTTAAATATCAAAATACAAAAAAATATGAAAAATAAAAAAATATTTGGATAAGAGAAAACATTGTTCTTAACGCACTCATTGTCGCACGTGTACGGCGTTGTGACGATCGTCCACTCTCAGGTATATAATGTATCTATCTAGCAAAAATAAAGAAGACAAGGAATCTTTGTCTTTTTCAGTGGAAAGATAGAATGAGAGTCGCTACCTAATATTTTGGTCATTAGAAACCCTAACTGGTCTTAGAGATCGAGTACGGGGACTGGTTACGTAAAGAAAATGTATTAACACCCCAAATATGCCATACCTAAGGTAAGTTGCTTTGTTTTATTGTCTGATATATGCTACAGTTTTATTGTATTTCTAATTGTTTGTCTGTCTACGATTTAAGAAAAGTCCTCCTCGGTAAGGAGATCCTTATTTTATCGGGTAAAACCTAATCGTTCTAACGTCAACACAAGAACTACCTTTTTAATATTAGGAATACGTTTTACATATAAACTCGTAAACCATGATACTAAAAACAAAAAAAAAATATTGTTTGGATTTTTTTGAAATATTGGTCAAGTTCTCGTGACTTTAATAAACTGGTTATTAAAACTAAAATACATGCTAAAATATTTTTTTTTGAAGTTTTCTTTATTGTATGAAAATAGGATATGATTTTTTTAGCTTTGAGAGACTTGACTGTATGCATAAAACAAATATTTTTTTCGTTGTGTTTTTTGGAATAGGTCGGACCTGGCCCAAAAAGAAACCGGGCCGAGATCAGCCCAAAATAAAATTGGGCCAGAACCAACCAAAAAAGAAACTGCTTTCTACAAGGCAACCCAACCGTGTGGACCGGACTACTAGAGTCCAGCCCACGAAGATAGTTGGTTACTGTGCACAGTAACCGGTTAATTATTTTAATTTTGCTGCAAAACATGAATTGCTCATGTTTTGCATGCAAATGAAACCAACCGGGAAGACAGATCAGAGAAGTAGAGAAGATTACCTAGAGTGAAGGAGCGTGTTTGTTGTCGTTTGTGGTGGCTTGCGGTGGCGATGGCTGGGAAGCTTGGTGGCGGCCGCTACAATGCTTCTTCTTTTTCCATGTAAAGACACCAGTCCCTACGTCTTCTCCTTCTCTTTTTTTTTGTTTTTTTTTTTTTGTTTTCACTCTCTCGGTTCTCTCCTCTATCTTTGTGCTTCTCCTCTCTTCTTTTTTTTTCTTCTCCCCTGTTTTTTCTTTCTTTCACTCTCTGTTTTCTCTCTCTTCTTTTTTTCTTCTTCTCCTCCTTTTGCTGTCCTCCTCTTCTGCTCTCTCTTCCCCTGTATTTATAGGCAAAAAACATAGGGAGAGAGGCCTGCTACCCCTGTCCAGTCATGGCACAGGGGTAGAGTGAACGGGGCAGCCACTGTGCAGCCGCCCCAGAACCGCTTGAGGGGCACGTCCCTTCTGTTTTTCACCCCGTGGTAGGCCATGGGTTAGAGCTTAGGCAAGTGGGGGGGTCTTTGTCGGGATCTTTTTGGGGCTTTCAGAGAAAGAGGGATAAGAGAAAAGTAGGGGAACAAAAGCTTCTTCTTCCCTTGCCTTGCGTGTCCAGGGAAGAAAAAGAGGGGAAGAAGAAGACCCACAGTGCCGTTCAAAACGGCACCATTTAAGGCTTTTTTTTATTGAAACAGTGGATGAAACGACGTCGTTTTACCCAAAATGCGCCGTTTCATTTAAAAGAAAATGGCACCAAAAACATGTCAAAAACCAAATCAGTCCTTAATTTATGATTTGTTCAATCAAATCCTCAATTGCAATTTTGATTTTCAAATCAATTCAATTGCATCCTTATCAAATTCAATCGTCGACCCTAAAGTTGGCCGTATTTTTTCAAATTGGTCATTGGTCTTAAATTTATTAATTGGACCCTCAATTGATCAATGAACTTTCAATTTCTTCAATTTAGTCCCTGATTTGTTCAATTTCAGTCTTTCCAATTACACGTCTTTTCCAGTTTGGTCCTTGGTTTTTGATTTCTTCAATTAAGTCCTTAATTGGCCATCAAACTTCAAGATTTGACCAAATTAACTCTTAAAAATTATAATTTGACCCTAAAACTTTAATTTCTTTCAATTAAAGCCCAAATTGACTTCAAAATCCATTTTTCTTGCAATCAAACTCTTCATAAACTCAATTAAACCTTTACTACATTTAATTGAGTCCAATAAACATTTGATTTTGGACATTTCTTCCTCAAATTGAATTTTTTTTGTCATTCAGACTCTCATCAGTCAATGATATACTATCAAATTTCAACTCTTGTATTTTTAAATCTCCTCAACCAATTTTTTAGTCATTTTCTAGCCACTTTGGCATCCTCTCGTCACTGCCTATTATTATTATTATTATTATTATTATTATTATTATTATTATTATTATTATTATTTTCTTTTTTTTTTGTTTTTCTTCCGAATATATATATATATATATATATATATATATATATATATATATATATATTGTATTTTCTTCTTTTTGTGCGGGGACCTAAAAATGGGTTACAACAGATGCCCTCTCTTTACAATACTTACGGAGCAAAGACTTTGCATAACAAGTTTTGTAAAGATAAACAAAACTAATCTTCCAAAATTAATCTTCTCAAAACTTGGTTGATCTGAAACTCTGTTTTTACAGCAATCCCCTTCAACTGGAAATAACAATCAAAACTAGGTGCAACTTGGTTATCTTGAGATCCCGATCTGGCGATCCTCTGCATTTTGTCTTTGTTAGGGTTAACCTAAAATCTCATCTGGCGATTTCTTTTAACCCGAACTAAAGTTTGTGTAGCTCGGTCAACCTGAAATCTCATCCGATGATTCCCTTTAACCAAAGCTAAATTCTATGTGCGGTTAGGCTAACCTGAGATTCCTTCTGGCGATCCCCTTTAACCAGAACTAAAGTTTTTTTGTGGTTGGGCTAACCTGAAATCCTTCAAGCGATCCCCTTTAACCAGAACCAAAGTCTGTTTGTGGTTGGGCTAAACCAAGATCCCTTCTAGCGATCCCCTTTAACTAGAACCAAAGTCTGTTTATAGTTGGGCTAACCTGAGATCTCTTCTAGCGATCCCCTTTAACCACAACTAAAGTTATGTATGTGGTTGGGTTAAACTGAGATCCCTTCTGACGATCCCCTTTAACTAGAACCAAAGTCTGTTTGTGGTTGGGCTAACCTAAGATCCCTTCTGGCGATCCCTTTTAACTAGAACCAAAGTCTGTTTATGGTTGGGCTAACCTGAGATCCCTTCTGGCGATCCCCTTTAACCAGAACCAAAGTCATGTGTGGTCTTCATGTTGGTAGGGTTTGAACTTGCTTCTTTCCTCTTTTTAAGAATTTCCTAATGGTAGGGTTCTCACTTTTTTTTTATGATAAAGTTTGATCAAGCTTTTCACATGATGCCTTCTTTTTTTGTGATTTTATAGGATTGACCTCGGTTTTTTCTAATTAAAAGGTTGACATCTATCCTTCCTGGTGACTGAAATTAACTGGATTTTCCTGATGACAGGGTTGGAAAACTTGGTACTTTTTGATTGTAGGATTTGACCTAATAATTCTCGATTGTGGGGTTAACTGAAGACTCTTCTTGATGATAGGGTTGTTCTTCTCATTTCTTTGAGGGCATGCTTTTCTTATTCTTCCTGATGACAACGCTTGAACTTTCTTTCCTGATGACATGCTTTTCTTTTCTTCTCATTTTTTTCTTTGAGAATTTCCTAATAGTAGGGTTCTTCTCACTTTTCTTCTTGATTGCAACGATTCCTAGTGGCAAGGTTGTCTTGGTAACTCCCGATCGCGGGGTTTGAAAATTTAGGGCTTCCTGATTGCAGGGTTGACCTAATAATTCTCGATCGCAGGGTTTGAAAATTCAGTACTTCCTGATTACAAGGTTGACCTGAAGACTTTTACTGATGGCAGGGTTAATCTTTTCATTTTTTTTTGAGATTTTCCTAATTATAGGGCTTATCTCATCTTCTTCCCGTTCTAGCGTCAAAACCATGATTTTTTTGCTATCATCAACTCAATGATTCTTTTCTTTGTCCACAATCTCGTTAGAATTCATTGAGGATCTTTCTTGGAACAAATCAAAAAATGTTTGATGCAATGTTTGGAGATTAGATAATATGCATGCATCCTTACTTGGTTTGAAATATAGGTCCCCCCCTCTTTGACGCTCCTTTGTTTGCTATTCGAAGCCTTCCTTGTTTTTTTGTGCCATCTCATTCGTGTGCCAGCCATCCATTCAATTTTAAATGTAGTGTCTATCGTAGGCTGTCCGCGATGATTACTGCTCTCGTTGCTTACCAAGCATGACCGTGCCCCCCAAGTTTGGTGTTGCTTGATTCATCATGAATGAGCTTAGCCAATCATTCATCTTCTGGATTCTCCTAAGAAATTGTTCTCTCATTAATTGTGCACATCGTGCCAACACTCATCAAGAGGTTTTCTATTGTTGACCTCATCCTAGATTGTCAATTAGTCATGAACTTGTCTCCAGTTGAAACAATACTCTTCAAGTATATGTTATCATTAGTCTTCTTGGAAACTATCCAGTCGTCTCGATATGCATCTCACAACTTGCAGTAAAAGGCTCATGGTTGTATGCTTAGTGTTCTTCTTAATAGATCTCCTCAGCTCATTTAATCAGATTGTGAAAATAAATGTCTCGGCCTCGTCAATGATGTTGCTTTTATCACCCATACTCATGTGGTGAAGTGCGTCTTTAGGTTTCAAAATAGATGGTCCTACAGTCAGTCTTGGTGGTGTGCATCTTTTCCCCATTCAATTATATTCATTCGTGTATCCTCATCGGTCGATAGCCATGTTTCAAAGGATGACGATATGAAAATGTCCTTCAGGTATATCTTTACTCTCAATTGCTTCTAGAGATCACTTGGATCATGATTGTCTTCGAATAATATTGCCCCCAGTGTGATCTGAATGTACTCGTTCATTGATTATCTGTCTTTGAACCACATTGTCCTCAGTTCACTGATTCATTATTTAATAATCTTTCATTGTCCCCTAACTGATCTGAATACTACTTGTTTTTCCTTCTCAGGGTCTACTATATTGCCTCCGGCTGCTCATCTTTTCAAGGAGTGTCGAGAAGTGTCAATGTCATTTCTGTCAAGAATTTTGCAGACTCAATCGATGTTCTGGAATCAACTCTCACATTTCAAAGATTATGTCTATTCAAAGTCTAGTTTGTTGAAATGAAATCAGAGATGTCTTTTTTGAAAAGATCTTTTGAAAATCAAGCTTTTTGCTCAAAAACCCAACACACGTTATCCAAAATATACAGTCCCTTGATTGTAATGTATTTTGAAAACAAAAATTGACCCGTTGTAAGATTACCTGGAGTGAAGGAGCGTGTTTGATGTCGTTTGTGGTGGCTTACAGTGGTGGAGGCGGTGGCTGGGAAGCTCGGTGGCGGCCGCTGCAATGCTTCTTCTTTTTCGGTGTAAAGACACTAGTCCCTGCGTCTTCTCCTTCTTTTTTTTTTTTTTTTTTTCTGTTTTCACTCTCTCGGTTCTGTCCTTTCTATCTCTATGCTTCTCATCTCTTATTTTTTTTCTTCTCCTCTGTTTTTTCTTTCTTTCTCTCTCTGTTTTCTTTCTATTCTTTTTTTTTCTTCTTCTCTTTTTGCTACCCTCCTCTTCTGCTCTCTCTTCCCCTGTATTGATAGGCAAAAAACATAGGGAGAGAGGCTTACTACCCCTGTCCAGTAATGGCACAGGGGTAGGGTGGCCGGGGCGCCCACTATGTAGCCGCCCCAGGACCGCCTGAGGGGCACGTCCCCTTTGTTTTTCACCCCGTGACAGGCCATAGGTCAGAGCTTAGGCAAGTGGGGGGTCTTTGTCAGCATCTTTTTTAGGCTTTCGGAGAAAGAGGGAAAGGAGAAAAGCAGGGGAACAAAAGCTTCTTATTCTCGTGCCTCGCGTTTATAGGGGAAGAAGAAGACCCACAGTGTCGTTCAAAACGGCACCGTTTGGGGCTTTTCTCTTCTTCTTTTTTGAAACAGTGGATAAAACGACGCAGTTTTATCCAAAACACGCCGTTTCATTTAAAAGAAAATGGCGCCAAAAACGTGTCAAAATCCAAATCATCCTTAATTTGTGATTTGTTCAATCAAATCCTCAATTGCAATTTTGATTTTCCAAATCAATTCAATTGCATCCTTACCAAATTCAATCGTCGTCCCTAAAGTTGGCCGCCTTTTTCAAATTGATCCTTGGTATTGAATTTATGCAATTGGACCTTTAATTGATCAATGAACTTTCAATTTCTTCAATTTAGTTCTTGATTTGGTCACTTTCAGTCTTTCCAATTATGCGCCTTTTCCAGTTTGGTCCTTGGTTTCAGATTTCTTTAATTAAGTCCTTAATTGGCCATCAAACTTCAATATTTATGCAATTAAGCCCCTGATTTGACCAAATTAACTCTAAAAAATTATAATTTGACCCCATAACTTTAATTTCTTCCAATTAAAGCCCAAATTGACTTCAAAATCCATTTTTCTTGCAATCAAACTCTTCATAAACTCAATTAAACCTTTACTAAATTTAATTGAGTCCAATAAACATCTAATTTTGGACATTTCTTCCTCAAATTGAATTTTCTTTTTCAGTCGGGCTCTCATCAGTCAATGATATACTGTCAAATTTCAATCCTTAACTTCACAAACACACAATTAACCCATTTATAAATATTTATTTTTCCAATCAAAACTTCACACCTAGAAGTTTCCATACTTCAATGATTTCCTTAACTTTCGTACACATATCAACCATTAATTAATGTTCACACAACCAAATAAAAATTCAACCATAGAGGTTTCTATTCATTCCAATATTCCAATCAATTTTTTTCTAACCATATCACAAACATCAATTAATATTTCAATTCATTTGTCAATATTCATGCCATTAAATTAAATCCTCACTTAGAACTTTTACATGATCAAATTTTAATTTTATGCCCAACACATCACAAAACACATCAAACCTATTTTCCAAATCCTTCATCTTCACAATTATTTATTTTCAGCCATATTAGCAAAACAATCAAGACAAATTAATTCTCTATTAGTCAGGCACATAACTGTCCTATTGATATCTACTACATTGACATACACTGATTGTATGCCTTTGGTGGAGCGGATTCTTTCCAGGATAAAGTTGTGGACCTCGACTTCTCTTACTTATACTGGGCATCTTTAATTTATCAAATCAGTTCTCTTTTCCATCCAGGTATATTGGTTCTCCAAGTTTATTCTTTCGTGCTCTATTATTGAAAGGATTGATTGTATCTTGGCTGCCTTTATTTGAAAAGGCTTCTCTTTTTCCCACCTAGGGGCTAAGTTACCTGGGTTTCTATTTGTTATCCCTTGAAAGAGGGTGGCCTGGGAATTAAAAGGATTTAAACTTGGAATAGAACAACTATTCTCAAGTACATTCAGAGACTCATTTCGTATAGATCATCAGTTTAGTTGGGATGGGTCCATAATGTTCTTCTCAGAGGTAGATATTTCTGGCATATCATGCCTCTTTCAAAGATTAGTGTAGAGAGAAGTTTGTCTCCTGTATTGATGATAAGACTTCTACTTCTCTATGGTTAGACTATTGGTTGCCAAATAGGTAATGATTCTACGACCTCTTGCCTTTTAGGGTGATAAAATCTTCTAAGCTCCACTAGAATTCCAAAGTCTCAGACATCATTAAGAAGGGTACCTAGACCTTTCCATCAGGTAGTCCGAAGCTTCAACGTATTTGGGACTCAATTCATTTTCACCCTATAAGTGTCTTGCCAGACCATTATCTCTTGAAAGGTCATTCTTCAAGGAAGTTCTCTATTGACTCAACATGGGAGGTTCTTAGAGATTCCAGACCCATAAACTCTATGATCTACTATGGTTCTCAGGATTCATCCTAAGACATTCATTTATCCTTTGGCTTGTTTCTATGGGTCGTCTTTACAATATGGACAAATTACATACTTTTTAAATCATTCCCTCTTTAATGTGTATCCTTTGTGGGTCTCAATTTAAGACATATGACCATATGTTCTTTTAGTGCCCCTTTTCTACTGCATTTTGGGGTGCTATCATGAGTGACACGATCAAAAGATTGATGTTTTATCCCAAGTGCAGGAGTGTCGAAGTAATAAATAACCCGGCAAGACCGGGGTCGAACCACAGGGAGGTGAACTATATAAATTACAAATAATATATATATATTCAATAAAACAAAGAATTTATGAGAATTTTATGGGATATTGATGTAAGGATAAAACAATTGTCAATGTTAGTGGTTTCACTAATGGTATTTCCAATAAGTATAATATAAACTTTTTCTACTCAACTGGAAACCACACACAAAGGAGATTCCAATCAGATTATAAATTGTTAACATGATTACATTAGTTATCTTATTCGAATAATGCTAATACTTGTAAATGTTGTCAGGTATTCATGATGTTAACTTGTGTTAACAACAAATCAAGTTCCTTTCATAGCACAGGTGTCGGTTATACCATACAGTTGGGCTATGAAAGTGCCAAGTATTTATTGTACCAAAGGTTATACAATATAAATCTAGATTAACCATTTAACAAGCAAAGTATTAAGAGTGAATAAGATAACAAATACAAAACATGTTAGTATCAAACATTAAAGTCCATGTTGAGTTTACACTATACTTATTCTTACACCATTAGTGTAACCTTTTCACCTTGACATAATAAACTTAGCTGAATATAATGAAAAAGAGAAAAAAAAATAAACAAGAGGAGAACATGATTATATAAGTATAGTAAAGGAAATGAAAGGCATAAACAAGAGATTAATGAAAGCAAAACTTAAGCATTACAAAAATATAAAGAAAGAGAGCAAGAACATGATCTTGATCTGAAAACCAAGATGCCTAAATGCATGGTAAATGCCTTCTTTTATAGGCCAAAATTCGAAACTATTTATTTGATGACTAATTGTTGAGTGGGTGGCCACCTCTTGACTTGGTAACAATCCTTATCTTCTTGTCTGCAGAAAACGTCATTGCTAACATTAGAATTTGAGCAGATAGTCCTTATAAAAGTTCTGGGAAATTGTCTTAGCTTTCAACAAAATAAGAATCGGTGCATTTGAACTTCTAGAACTCGAGATATGGGCTGAACACTGAATAGTGTCTGAGCTGCATGACAGATTCCGACTTTTCTGTTGTTGCTACAATTTGAACTTGAAAATGGTCCTTTTGAATCTTGGACTCTTCATGAAAGTTTTAGGCCTATGTCTTAGCTTTTCATACATATAAACCGAACCTAAATCCAAGCTCTACAGCTCCATTTATGATCCAATAACCAAATGGTGTTTCAGTTTGGACTGAAGCAGCATCTCTTTTCTAAGCTTAGCCCTCTCTTTGTCTTTTCAATTTCAGTAGTTAAACTCATTAATCAATCCTTTGATTTATGTGATATGCCTGCATTTAAGATGAAGATTTACCATAAATTAAAGGTATCTTATATTATCTGACATGCTATTATAAAACATGCTCTAGTTAAGGAGATATTGACACATCAAGTGCAAAATAATGATATAAAACCTTGATAAAAATGCACTTTTAAGTACTAATCACACCTCCCAACCAGCTTATTACTAATCCCTAGTAATCAAAGCGTTAAAATAGAAAAACAATTTGCAAGTTCCACAAAGCAAGGCATTCATCATTCAACTTCCATTAATCTATCCAAATAAACAAACTCTCATTAAATTTATATATCTCCTTCATACTGTTGAAACAAGATATTAATAAACCTTCTTTTTATGTGCTCAATGTATGAAGACATAGATGATGGGGCTTTTATTGGAAGAAAACATTATTCTGTTCTAATATTTTTCTAAGGTTAACTTCCTTGGGTTGGGATTATTATCTTTTTTTTTCTTTTTTTAATATATATACATATAACTTAAAACACAATGCATCTTTAACCCATGTAACGAGCTTTCGGCTAATGACTCCCAGACCAGTTGGTCTTAGGGCATTAGGTGTTGAGACACCCCTACGAGCTTAGTAACTCGGGTTGCAGATACTGATACATAGATAATGCAATATTTGATTCCCTTAAGCTTTTCTCCTTAACCCATGTAACAAGCACTAAGCCAATAGCTCCCAAGTCAGTTGACTTTAGAGTATTAGGTGTTAAAACACCCCTTCGGGGTTAATTGCTTAGGTTAGGGAGGCTACGAAACCAAACTTATCTACGTTTTTATTATCATCAATATTATCAATTTGTTTTTTTTTTTTGCAAATTATATACTTTCCCTTTCCCTTAATTGTTACCTTTAACAAAAGAACATAAATAATGTAATAATCCAATGTGCAACCCACAATCATATGTTAAAGTGTGTGTGTGAAAATGAAGGTTTAAGAATACTTGTTAAATGAGTATATGAGCAGAATCAAGTGGTAATAATGCAAGAGTTTGTAAACCTAAATATTTCAAGAAGTATTCTGATAGACCTTGTTAAGAATGTTTATCAAGATGCGTCTCAAGAGTCACTAAAGTTCCTCATTTACTCTGCCATCATAGTAACAACAGTTTTGCAAATGGTTTTAATAATAGAAAACACAGTTAGATATTTTTTTTATAATATCAACTAGTACCCTCTACCCCAAACCAAAACAAAACATTGTCCTCAATGTTCTAAGGTAAAAAGATAGAGTATAGAAGACATCACCTGAAACAACGACTACTAACAAACCTGAAACACACTTAAACAAATATAAGAAACAACAAAACACAAATATTATGCTATTAATAAAATCAAAAGACACAAGGTTTCACAATTGAAGGCTCAAATCCAATCTAAACTTTTTACGGCTTTCCATAGTTGATCAATTTATGCGACTCATGGAGGGATCAAGTACAGGGATGAACACTGAATAGTGTCTGGGCTGCAAGATAGATTTCAACTTCTCTATTGTTGCTACAATTTGAATTTGAAAACGGTCCTTTTGAATCTTGGACTCTTCATGAAAGTTTTATGCCTATGTCTTAGCTTTCCATACATATAAACCGAACCTAAATCTAAGTTCTACAGCTCCAGTTATGATCCAATAACCAAATAGTGTTCCAGTTTGGACTGAACCATCATCTCTTTTCTAAGCTTAGCCCTCTCTTTGTCTTTTCAATTTCAGTAGTTAAACTCATCAATCAATCCTTTGATTTATGTGATAGGCCTGCATTTAAGATGAACATTTACCATAAATTAAAGGTATCTTATATTATCAGACATGTTATTATAAAACATGCTCTCGTTAAGGAGATATTGATACTTCAAGTGCAAAGTGATGATATAAAACCTTGATAAAAATGCACTTTTAAGTACTAATCAATGAGCAGGACCCTTATAGACTAGCCTTCTATGACATGGCAACCATTACTTCAGTAGGCATACACGTACTTAGAAAAGAAGAAAGAGTTCATGTATCTAATTGCTCGATTAGTCATTTCAGCCACAATTTACTTCATATGGTATGAGAGGAATAATCGAGTCTTTAACCAATTTTACCTATCTCGTGAGGATGTTTGCGATGAGATTTTTGAGCTTGTCTAGTTCCAGCTGGTTGAGCTTGAACTAATATATCAGGTTTCAACTGCTTTTAGGTACATCTGGTGCATCCCAAAGTCATAAGGTATCATTACTCTTGCTGCTTTCTAGTTCTACTTTGATTTCCTAAGTTTCTATTTTAACCACTAGTCAACCGGTTGTGAGTTTTCTAGAAACTGGTTGACTAGTTAACCAGATGTTTTGTATAACAGTCTGTTTTCACTCTCTTGAGTTTCTTTTACCTTTTGCTTCCTTTTCCTGTTGCTTTTGGTAAGGTTGACCTAGGTAACAGACTTTTATACTTCTTGGGGTATACCCCTCGTACTTTTGTACAATTTTTCCCTTTAATATAATTATTTTTATATAAAAAAAACATTATTTAAAGCACCAAATCTCACACATTATCATCAAATTTCCATACTTTTCTTTTTACCCTTTTTTAACCATAATTTGATACTTAAGCATTTTATTTCATATAGATCCAAATCATGCATAAACACAAAGCCATCACATATCAAACACATCATTTCTATAATATCGTTTGAACATCAAATTTCAACACCATTTAATCAATTTCTCACATTTCCATCTTGTTATTAAACCCACACTCTTACAATATCATTAGAATATAATTCTCAATACAATTTATCCAACCTTCCACATTTTCATCATTATACAAAACACACAACTTCCTTAATATCCTTAGAACATAGATTTCAATATAATTTATACAATTCCTCACATTTCATTTTTAACATACAATATGTCATTTTTGGCTTCCTATACTAGCTTTCATCAAGTTATTTTGGTTACCAATTCATCTACTCTATACAAGTATTCATCATGCCATTTTAGTCATTAACTCGCCTATTTCATACAAGCATTTTATCAAGTCTTTTTATCAACACTTTAACCACTAACTAAATCATCTATTCCAAGCATTTTATCAAACACCTTGCATCCAATTTGAATTATTCTTTACCTAGAGACTTTGCATTCCAAACTTTTCAAGATATATCAATAATGGTTCAACCATCACAATTCCGTATATCTTCATTCATTCGTTTTATCAAACATTTGGTATGTATTTGAATTTAAATCATCCTTATTTAAGGAATGTATATAATATCTATTCTTCCAAAACATAACAATGATCCCATACATCATCAATCAATTCATAATGAAAATTTATATATTAAATATATCATTACATCATATAATTTATATAAATCTTAACTCTAATGCTTAACATTTCAAAACACAAATGCTCCTACTCAAAATTATATATTCAATTCATTTCCTCACATATACTTAACATAAATTTTAGCACACAATTCCAGCACTATTCATCCCTACTTAACCTTCCAAAACACGCCCAAAATGATTCCATACATCATAGTTCAATCATACAACAATTATACACACAAATATACATTCAAATCATCTTTATAACCTATAAATACTAATTTACAACATCTATTTTTCACTTACTCAACCTTCCAAAACACACTCATATTGGTTCAACACATCATAGTTCAATTTTACAACAATTATGCACACAAATATACGTTCAAATCAACTTTATAACATATAATTTCAAAATTTTCAACCTTAAAAAGACCCCCCTTTGGCCAGCCCTAGGTAGCACTAGTTACCCATTGATTTATTTCAATGTTTTCTCTTGGTTTATCATTTTCATCATCATTTCCATAACTATTAAGTCAATTTACAACAAAATACCATTTTCCCCTAACTTAAATCAAGAACACTACAATTGAAAATTAGGGATTTCATCCCTCTCACAACAAAACCATCAAAACAAAGAAATAGATTATGGAAAACATCTTATTAACCAAATTTGCAGCACCCAATTAGTAGATTTCTTTGCAAGCTTTTCCTCCTAATCTTTTTTTCCTCACAAATGCTTGATTCTCTTTCTCAAAGCTAACCATTTGTTCTTCCTAACCCAAATAGGTTTTTGGTGTAAATCTCCCCTTAATAATCCTCACTTCTACCTTCTTAAACCAAGTCTCCACCAATAATTTAAGAAAAAGATGAAGAATGAACAAAAATGAACAAAAACGTTGGACTCTCGTTTTTTTTTCTTTGCTGGAACTATCAGCCTTTATAAGAAAAACAAGGAGGGGTGTTTGCTTATAATTATAAAAAATGCCACCCATTTGATTTTTAACTAGTTTCCGTAAAGCTCTTGATTGCGGGATCTTTCGTACACAATTTTATTTTATTTTGTTTAATCAAATATTAATAATACTCTTTTAAGACATTTTACCCCTAATCATGATAAATTTTCTTTAGAATTTTCACCATTTTTTATAAAATTTTATAGGGTAAAATACTGGGTTTACACTGACAGTCAATATTATTCGCTCGCAAACTCAAACATTCATTTATTTGGAGTTCCATTATATTTTCTAAGGATTCTCCAACTCATAAGGATTTTGTTTTAAATAATTATATTACCTATTTGGAATTTATTCAATTTATCACAAAGTTTACAATAGGGCTGGTATTTCACGTATTAATTTATTATTTTATTTCATCCAAAAGTTATGCTAATATTATTGGAGATTTTCTCCTCTAATCATAAGAATCTTTCTCATAATTTATTGTCTTTCAGTTGAGAATTACCCTTTTTTTACATTGGTTTACAAATTTTAAACTTGTAGTTTATATTCTTACACTCTTATCCTATACTAGGTTGTTAAACTCCTCCATTACATCTACTCTACTACCAAACCTCATGCAAATGACCCTTATAAATTCTTTCCGGTTAGCTAAATTATCTCCTTCTAACAAGAACCCTTTAAATATGAACTTATTAAAAAAAACATAGAACTTAGAGTTCATTTGATATGACTTTTAAATAGTAATTTGACTTTAAATCATACTTCAAAAGCTGTTTTTTTTATAAATAATTTATGACATAAATGAATTAAAATGATTTTAATTTAAGAATATGTTTGGTAAAGATGACTTGAAGCAAATTTTTAAAGAAAAAACATAATGCAAGTTCAAGAAAATTTAACTTTTGATTAAAAAAAATTGACTTAATTTTATAACAAATCAAGTCAAAAGTTCAAAAATAACTTAAATCAATTTATAAATGTTATACCAAATATAACCTTATTCATCTTTTAGTTATAAATGAACTTTTATTGTTATTGTTGTTGTTGAAGATGATGATGATGCTGATTTTTTATTTAACTTTTCTTGTTTAGAATGTCACTTGTTTATGAGGATTACTTGATCATAGGTTGAGCTGCTTAACAGGCTGGTAAGAGAGCTATTAGTCGAGTCTGAGTAAATGTTCTTAGCATGTTAGGCTGTTATGCTCATCATTTTCTAATTCACCCTGACCAACCAGATTGAGTATATTAAAGATCCAAGAGAAACCTAACATTAAGGCCTATATTTATAACTAATATGTATAAGGAAACTCGTCTGTTTATGTGTACTTTTTTAGTATTACTACCAAATCTACAAACTACAAGCAAAATGGAACAAGGATGATATCTAATGATGTCACAGAGAAACTTCAATGGATCTTAGGCTTCCACGATTGATAATGGACTTGATTACTTCTTCGGTATGCGTGTAAAACAAAATCCTTTATATGTTTTAGAAAACCATATGATACTTAAGTTAACAAGGGTATCAGAGGTTGAAGGATGTAGAAATTATTGAGGTCGGAGTATAGAGGTGAAGGAGAGGAAATTTTTCTATTATCCATCCTTATTTTACTAGGGTCGTCTCTATCTTTTTTATCTCATTCCTTTCTTACTTGTAAACTTGTTTATCCTTCTTCTATTAAGGTCATCCGTGTCCTTTTCATTCCCTTCCTTCCTTACTTATAGCTTTGCTCTGCTTAGTCCATTGTAGCTTACCACATAGAAGAGTTGGCCATCAAAATAACTCACCATCTATGAGAGGTGGTCATACCTACTAGATAATTATGGGGGGGGGGGGGGGGGGGGTGGTGAAGATGCCTAACTTATTAGTTAAGTTTGAAAATAATGCTCATGATTTGATGTAATTAATAGCCATGTCAATGGCTGGGTATTCTAATACCCACCATTCTACTGAGTATTCCACCATTCTAATTCCTCTTAACATAATTTTTTAATAGTTGTTCTGCATAATAACTATTTTGTTAGTGATGAAAATAAATAAAGAATAATTAAAAGAGAAAGAAGAGAGAAATTGAGAGAGAAGAAAAAACATAAAGAGAGAGAAGAAAAATTATATTGTTCACCTATGCCAGACCGGCATAGACCCAGGCAACCAAGTCGCCTAGTGCAGCCCGTGCAAACACACACACAGGTCACCTAGGGCAGCCCGTGCATAGGTCGCTTGGGCCAGGGCCAGACACACACTTATTATATATATATATATGAAAAATAGTACGGCAATATGAAAGCCTGGGAGATGTTAAGCAGCCTGGATATGCATGTAATATGAAAGCACCAAAGTTTAAAAACATAATATTTGGATTTGAACTGAGTGTGAATTGTGATGACTACAAAAATATATATATACAAATATTGAACATGAACAACTTCACAAGTTTCTACAATGAGGCTCATAACATGAAAATACCCATCTCGGTCAGGAAATAACCTTGTAGTCCAGTAAGTTTCTCCAGAAAAAATAAAAATGAAATTTTAATTTGTACAGACAAATCCTCATGAATAAGTTACTTGGAAAGTTTCCAAATACCGTTGAGTACACTTACAGTTAAAGAATCAACATCAAATGAAAAATGCATTTGGTTGTCAATATGGTCAATCTATGAAGTATGAACAATCCAAGAAACAGGGTGGGGGTCAACTGTATATCAGCAAAATTTCGTCAAAGACTGCTGTCTTCACTGGCAGATATTGAGGGGCATTCAGATCTAACCAGAACAGAGCTTCTGCTGCTGATATCAAAGCCCTGCAACCATCTGAGAGGATCCTGTGGCAACATCTCTGACAAGGCATGGGAATGCGATGCAGCAATTCCTGGCTGACGAGGTGACAAGTTAGATTGGAGAGGATGAAACTGTGGGATTTGTATGTTTAAGGCATCAACTGACCCAGGTCGTGGCCTTGGTGAAACCAAGGGAGAATGGTTATACGGAATATGCTGAATTCCCAAATTATAGCTATCTGTTGGTGTCATTATTTCCCCAGTGGCAAACTTGAGCCTCTCTACTTCCTTCTTTAGCGCTTCATTCAGAGCTATATATCAGAGTCATACAACCAAAAATACAGTCAGTCAGGATACTTCCTGTCCTATATGTCAAATGAATGATGACCAAAGAAAGATGATACCCAACAAAAAATGTGCAAGGGGATTGATATTATATCTCATTGCATATTGGTAGATGTAGAACATAGTTATAAAACTTGGACCATCCTGGCGGGTTGACCGGGACCCGCTGACCCAATGCCTGGGTTGAAGAAAAATTAGAAGTAAAAAACCTGGCTGACTCGGTAAAAAAACTCAAGTCTGACCTGGTCAAAACCCAAATCTAAACTTTTTTAAAAAAAAAATTCAAAATGATATCGTTTTGATTCTTTTTTTATAAAAAATCTGGAGGGTCAAACTAAGTTGACCCTCCCGACCTGTGACAGCCTAGTATTTGTTGTCTTTTTATACTTAGAAAATACATCTAGTATTTTAGTGATATCTAAAGAGCAAATATCCCAGAGCCGAGTTGACGAAATGTCAGCTAGACTACAATTATAAATGGTAGTGACATGTTGGATGACAATCATTATTCAGGAGTACATAATGCTTTGAAGTTACAAGTAGAACCCCCATTTATTGGAGGAAAGTATTACGCCTGAACAGCACAACAGCCTTCCACTTCACCGCATAAAATGCTAAATTGTCTACTAAGAACTTCCCAAGAAAGATGCATCCAACAATAGAACAGGGATTAGCATTTAAAGCAGAGCAAGGTTATAGTATACCATCACGTAATTGAGCCTGTTGTTCCATAGCTTGTAATCGAAGCTTAAGCTCTGAGTTCTCAGTAGTCAGACTTGATGTATCCCTCTGAAATGAGAATATAAGACCACAGATAACTGGCAGTTTAGAGAATTAGAAACTCTTATTCATAGCCTTCTAAACATACATGAGTTGTTTGCCAAACCTGGAACAGTGTAAGTTGTGCAGAAAGTGTAGTTGCCTCTGTCTGAAGGGTATGCACTTTTCTTTCAAGTTCTGATACATACCGGGCTTTCCTCTCTTTCGAGCGAGCAGCAGACTGCCGATTGGCCATAATCCTAGATAAATAATATAACTGTTTAGAGGAAACTTAAAGAATTAAAATGTTGTGCATCTACATGACAATCAGATCTATCAAAAGCAATTCTATGATTAATAAAGAATCACTCTTTAGAGTCTCGTGGACAGGCTACATCATTTACTTCAGAAAACAAATACTTCACCATACATTAATAAACATAAAGTACCATGAAAAAGCTTTCAATAGTTTCCTAGCTCATCGATGTAAAGTCAAAAGTGTTCATCTTCGGCAAAAGCAGCAACATGAAAATTGTTTTTTTTTTTTAAAGAAAAAAATAACTGATAAATTAAGGTAGCAAATCACTAAAAGCCAATTCATCCCTTGAAGTTTCTATTCTAACCTTTGGAAGAGCTATTTTTTATCTGCATTTAAATGTATAGCATCCATGCAACAGAAACAAATAACTTAGAAACATGCTTAACCGTAGAGATGTCAGGTGAAAAAAGAAAAAAATTTGGCAAGCTTCATTGCTAAGTAGAAAGGTGAGACTATGCGAGGAGGAAAGGATAGGACTATCAATCAGAAAAACTTGTGCACTCTAGGGTTCCTGAGGACTTGATCCTGTCAAAGACAGCATCTCCATCAGTAAAAAGTTTCAGCATGCATTGACGAGATACGTCTAGCAATCATAGTACCCAAATACATAGATCAGCCATGCAAGTTCTCATGTACCTCTAAAACAATATAACCCGTCAATTTGGTAGATACAACAACACCTAAATCTCAATTCCAAACTAGTTAGGGTCGCTATGTGGATCCTTTTACGCCATTCATACCTATCATAAAACAAATCCATCTAAATATCAAGAGATTTGAGCTCCTTTGAAACCACTTCTCTTTATGTTATCAATTTTGAAGATTAAAAAAAAAATTAGGCAACTTCTTAGTTTTAGGTTGCAACATTTTATGCCAATTCTCTACCACTTAAAATGGAAAATAGGAAAGTGTTCTCTTGTAATCGCCCAAATATCCACAGTGGTCTGGACAAGAACAACTAACCGCCTAGGTCAACAAAATAGGATAAAATCAAGGGGGGTTATGCATATAAAAAAAAAATCCTAACTAAACACTAAGGCCGTCTTGACATGCCTACAAGTCTGCAGTGAGAATATCCTAGAAAGTCCAATTCACATCTACCAAAACCAAATATGTTGCAAGATAACTAACAACCTAATGCCAAAACCAAAACCAAAGCCAAAGCCAAAGCCAAAGCCAAAGAGGTTTGCACTCTAAATCAAAGCCACATGAAGTTTTATTACACGATGTTGTCCTAAGAAGTAATCATTCAAAACTTACTCTCAAATTCAATCTCTCACAACTTCACAAACTAGGTCAAAATTAACAAAATGGTGTATCCAGAAGGAAAACCCAAATGCTCAACAGCTACCCACAAACATAAAAACAAATTGCTTGTTTATGTATTGCCACAAAGCAAATAAAATGAGAAAAACATCAACCCATTTGAAAAGCTATATAAACCAAATCCATTTCAAAGCAAAACCCAGAAAAGAAAATACCTTTTGGCTCGTTTAGGATCAAGAGCCCACAACTCAGCGAGTTTTTCAGGAGCCATAGCTTTCTTAGAGTCAATAGATTCCATTAAAGAAGACCCATCAACTGAATTGCTATGCTTATGCCTCGGCCTCACATATGCTTTTTCTTGCTCTTCCTCCACGTCTTGAACCCCATCACCACCACCACTAGCTGACTCATGACCGGCATTGTCCTGTTTCAGCCCAGAGGGTCCTTCTTCAGGTCTGGATCCAAGTTTCTCCATGTTCATATAAGAGCAAAAGAGGTCCTCTTCAGATACCAACTCATCAGGAACCAGATCCAAGTCATCCGTGACCCGGAATGGAACATCTGAGTGGGCCCGCCTGTGACAAGAGCTTCGAAATGGAAATGCTGAAGCATCCGAGTTGGAGGAATCATGCATTCTTCTTCTTCTTCTTTTAACAAGGACCTACGTCTCTTCCCTTATCTCTTTTTGTTGTGTGTGTGTGTGTTTTAAGAAAGAATTAGAAGAGAGAAGAAGGAGAATTCTTCTCCTTCTTGTCCCTTTTGCTCATATCTTGCTTGCTCAATCACATTGGGGAAGTGGTGGTGCTGGTTTTTGACAAGAGATACCCAGAGGCTTGCTTTCGGTTTCTGTGTCCTTGGGTCTTTTTAATTTTAGCCAATTTTCCAGAATAGTAGAGAGAAGAAGAAGCTTTTCATTTTTGCCATGCATTTTTTATACCACCTTAACCTCATCTGAATTTTTATTTTGGTCAACTCATCCAGTATCCATTATCCAATATTGCTTAAATATAGATAATCGTTCTAAAAAAAAAAAAAACATTTTATATATTAGTTCATTGATAGTAAATGTTAGATGGAGAAGGGGGGGAAATTGTTTCTTGATATCAAATTAGGCTTCATCTTGGTCAAATTTATGTTAAATAATCTTGGTAATAATCAAAACCAGATTGTTTTTCCTCTCACTTTTCTCTATTATGCTGTTCGTCATATATTTTATTTTTTCGTTTTCCTATCTGTTGTGAGAAGAATGACGGGGGGATTACAAAAGAGAAGAAGAGTGATGCGCTCATAATATTCTTAATGTTTAGGCCGGTCCACACAAAGATTTGCTTCTCTTGATTTATTTATTTTTTAAAACTTTAATAGTTGAATCATCGCTTGTTCAGATTTATACTTCTTTTGTTAGGTTATGTTGATAAATCTATTTAAAAAAAACATGAAAATCTTGTGCACAAAAAAATCAAAATAAATGATATTATGAGTGGAAAATATTTTACTTGTAATAGTTGTGAGATTACAATGGTTGTAGTGAAAATAGTCGTGATAGTGGTGAAAAAAAATAATGGTGAGTTGGCAATGGAAATAAAGGAGATAGTTGTAATGATGATAGTGAACATGAAGGTGATGGTGAAGTGGCAATAATGGTAGAGATGATGGTAGATAAAGAAGAGGAGGTTATGGTGACGTAGAGGACGAGGTGAAAGAGTTAATGGTGAGATGATAGTGGTGCTAATGAGGAGATGGTGATGATAATAAGATCGAGGTGTTGATTAAAATAGTTATATGATATTGTAAGTGAATTACTTTTTGTAAAATATTTTATAAAATTTCATGTACTAAAAATATTTTTTAATAAATAAACTAAGTTTAAAAATTGATTGTAAAATATTTTATATTTATCAATTTTCTTGTAAAATAATTTACTTTATGAGAAACAAGTGCAAAAACAATTTTTAGGAAACAAACACAAGAGAATCTATAAAATATTTTCCTATAAAGTATTTTAAGCGAAACAAACAATTCTAAAAAATTAAATATTAAACAATATTAAAAGCAAAAGGTATGGACAAATAATAAGAAAAGTCCCAAAAAGGTGATACAAGAAGATAAATGATTTCTTCTTTTATTGTTGGCTTGAAAGTTGATAAATCTTGAACTTTTAAGGTGATTATTTCTTATTCTTGCTAAAAAAAACTTTGTAATGAATTGCATTTGATTTGATTTCTTCTTTTGTTGTTGGATTATGATATTTCATTAGAGTCGGATTGATAATTATAGTATTTATTTTTAAAGGAATTTTTGGATGAAAAATATGTTTTTGTATGCAACTTCACATATTTAAAGAATATAGCTAATAAAAAGAAGAAATTGTAACTACTTATCCAATTTCAAGAGAGTTGTTCTTCTCTCCTTCTTTTTGGGGTTTTTGTTTCAATATTTCCTCCTTTTAATTTTTTAATGTGGACTAATGTTTTATTTTCCATTTATCAAGTATTTTGAGTTTTTGATTGTATATGTGATTTTTAGGTGCTTTTTAACTGATTTATTAATGAAAACTAGAAAAAAAAAGTATACTAGAAAAATTTTATAAAATTATTTATTTTTAAAAGTAACCTTATTAGTTACAACTTAAACATCATAAAATTTTATAAGTATTTGTTATAATATTTCTTCCTCCCTTTATTTTTATTTTTATTTTTATTTATCATCTTTTTTATTATTATTTTTGTTATACAATGATTCTCACGAAATATTTTATGGATTTATTAACAAACTAACAAAAAAGAAAGTAAACTTAAAGATGAAATAGTTAAATTATTGAAAGAATAATTTATTTTGGCAATGTAAATCAAAACGAAAAAAAAGCTCAGGAAATCTTAGGGTGGGTTGGTATAATGCTTAATAAGAAATAACATACAATTATATCGTACAACTTATCCTATTTTTTTTATCCAATAAGAGTAAAATATTCATTAATCCATCATCATTATTATTATTGCTAGTATTATTATATGCATGTGTGTGCATAAACTAACTTTTTAAAGCAAACAAAACTAGAAATGAGAGTTTTTTTTTGTTATAACCCAATTATGGGTTATTATCTAAAATTCACTTTTTTTTTTCAAAATCAAAATAAAAAAATAAAATAACGGCTGGCAACGCAGAGAAAGCAGGTCAGATAATATAATTGCAATTTTAGAAGAAATTCAAGGGCTAATTGTAACCCATTATGCCCAAATATAGAGAAACAATGCAAATTAAAGGTCAAATTAAATGTTTATTGGACAAATTTGCATAAAAATTAAGTTCAATGACATGATTAAATTTTTAATAGGTCAATTTGATTTAATCAAGGGCCAAATTGAATTTTAATTATGTTTAAGAATTAATTTGGGTCCAATTGAAGGATTTAATTAAGTGCAAGGACTTAATTACACTTTAAATGAGTCAAATTAATTTTATTTGAGGCTCAATTGGTAAACAATTAAGTTTGGAGGTCCAATTTGGGTTTAATTAAGAAGATTGAAATTTTAAGAGACAAAATTTAATTTTTACCAATTTAATTGATTGAAATCAAGGGCAAAATCGCAAGAAAACTGAAGTTTTAGGGTCAATTAGGGGTCAAATTGAAGAAATCTGATACCAAGGACCATATTGAAAAAGACGTGTAAATTCAGGATTCAAATTCAAGTTCGGCAGGGGCTAAATTGCACTAAATAAAAAGTATAGGGTCAATTAAGGGTGCAATTAAATCAAATTTAAAGGTGGAGGACTGAATTGAACTTTGGAAAAAAAACTCTAGTACTGTTCATTATCTTCTTCATGATTTTGCTAAAAAAGCTACCTGGGTGGCTACTTTTCAGATGCATTTAATGTCTCATATGTCCATCAAAATTGACGAATATTGAACCAAAATGATCCATTGACATTTATATACAACCCCATGTGAACCGTTCAGGCCGAATGACAACACAGAATCCCCGGCACCGACGTAAAGTGACCACCTCAGGCAGCATTAAACTGTTGGATTTGACAGTTCATGGTGCCCACTTTGAACCAACGATTGGGATACTTCCCAACTGAATCAAGGGCCGCAATTTTTTTCAAGTGAAGAAAAGATTACCCTCTTCCAACACCTATAAATACGGGTGGATTATAATTCCAACAGCTCCAACCACGAGCTTCCCCTCTTCTTTGCAAGCCTCTGCTTCTTCTTCTTCCAGCTGCAACCAGCACCAGCCGCCGGTCTCACCACCTTCAGTCACACCGTGCGCCACCAACCAGGCCGCCAACTCCTTCCACACTAGGTAAGCCTTACCCCTCTCTTCTTCCTCTTCCTCCCTTCTTTGCTGCCACTGCATTCAAATAGTGAAGCGTGAATTATAATTCACGCTCCACTATTCATACACTTAGTTATGAACAGAGCAACGTGAATTATAATGCATGTTGCACTATTCATGCAACTTAGTCACTAGGTTGTGCCGATGACTAAGTTGCATTGGGCTGGACATGTCTCTACCTATCCCGAACCCAAAAAGAAAAAAAGAGAAAGAAGACATGTTGGGCCGAGATCAGCCCATCCTTTTCTGGGTCTGAGCTCGACCCAGTTAGCTGGGCCGGGCCTAGCCCACATATTTAATAATATGTTAATATAATAATATATTATATGTTATTATTATTATTATTAAAAGAAAAATTTTCAAAACTCCTTTAAAAAAAATTTGTGATTTTCTCGCATATTTTTCCATCAATTTTGCTTAATAACGTGTTGTATACTTACACTGTAAGATACAGATCCGGTATTAAAATACTCGGTTTTCTCCGAAGCTTTTCTAAAAAATTTCAAAAAAAAAATTAAAACATTTTAAAAAAAATCTCAAAAAATCTTTTAAATTAATTTTCCTTTTCAAAAACAAAAAACAACATTTTGTTTTCATGCATATGGCCGAAGCCTAAAATTTTTCTAAGCATATCTTCATAAAAACAAAAATTGCATCTTTGTCATGTTTTAAAATGCAAAATGGATATCGTAACCAGTTTATAATCATTCATTAGGGTTTGACCAAAATATTAAAAATCTTTTTTCCAATCTTTTTTCTAGGGTTCAAATGTAGACTTTAATATCCGTGAGGTGTAAAATTACACGATAAAGTACAACCTCAGATATTAAAAATACAAGTTGTAAATAAATAATATATTATATCTTATCCACCTGATTGAAAATGAATTGATTATGATTAAAAAGAAAAAATAAATGTAGTTGAATAGTAACATATTGAATCTAGGAATTCCTTGATATTTCACATAATCTATTTATAAATAGATCAAAAATATTAGAAAATGACAAGAGAAACTTCATAGTTATAAATAAAATATAAAACCAACTGATAATGATCTCATCCTTTTTTAATTAAAAAAAACTCAATATATATTTATAAACCCTTATTGGTAAGTTTGAAAGAAGATTATGATGATGTGACAGAGCTTTAAATAGTACTTATAAGAGTATCTATAAGAAAGAAATTCCTCCCTAACCTAGGATATAACTATAGTCTATGATATAAATATGGTCTATAGATCTACCCTCCAATACTAATGTATATTCCACCAAAACTCTAATGATCAAAAAGATAAAATTAATGAAATTCTTAAAATACAACACATAAAAATAGATTAATTCATTTTTTATTTTGTATTTATACAACACATAAAAAAAACCCAATTTTTGACTTTCAAATTAAAACTATACAAATGCAAAAGAAAAAAGCCAATACAAATTAATAGTGTTAAAATCTAAAAATAATAAAATTATATAATAATATTAAATTAAATATTAATTATTTTTGTTATTCATTTGGGATTTTATTTATTGTCTTACATTACTTTTGACTCATTTACAAGAAAGAATTTATAACATTACAATTATATATATATAAAAAAACCTAATTGGGGTGGTGCAATTACTATTCATCGCCTCATAGAATACTTTTTACTCAAACAATATTTTGTATTGTTTTCATTCTTGAAGCTTTTTTTTTAATTTAGTCACTAATATTTTTCAATTTCATCATTGTATATTGTGTTATTTTAATTTTGAGCCTAAGAAATTGTTTTGATTATTTTTTCATGGGATTCTCAAGCTGTAAAAAAAATCCTTGATTGATTTTTAATTTTGAAAAAATAAATTTGTTTTTATTTATTGAAAAAAAAAATTGAACACAAAGGGACCCAATTTGACATTATGGAAAAATAAATTTTTTACTTTTAAAAAATGCTCCGTTCCACTTTTTTCTACCTTTAAATTTTGTCAATTTTCTTTTTTCTTCTCTTTAATTTTAAAATTACACATTTTAGTTCAAAATTTTATTTTGTTTACATATCAATTCTTGAGTTTAAGAGAGAAGAGAGTTATTGAAAAATAATAGAGGAGAGAGAAAATGTTTGTTGGCAAGATTCTATTAATAAAAACACCAATTTTGGTATCAATGCATTCCTTTTTATGAGAGAATTATCATGGTATTTTTGTGTCTTCCATGTTGGAAAAAGTTGACAGCGATTGAGAGAGATTTTATATTTTGGTTTAATTTTGAGTTTTTCAACCGATTTGAGGGTTTTTCTTTTTACTTAAGGAATTAGTTTATAGAGGTTATAAGAGTGTTTTTAGGTGAAAATGAGTTAAAAAATGTTTTTTGAATCCAAAAGTCCCTAGTCTGATTTTCTGGCCACCTCTCTGATGATCGAAAACTGGGTTAGCAGGCTACATATAGTTTGCTTCTCTTTTTTTTCAGAAAAAGGGTGAACGACACATTTGTTAACCTTTAGGTCAAATACTCATGTTTTTATATATTTTAATGATAACAATAAAATGAAAAATGGACTAATGATATGCATTGTTGAGAATGAGTTTTGAATAGACTTATTAAAAGAACATGTCAACAAGCATAATGGATTCCGTGAAGAAATTAATCAAGCAGTACAAGAAGGAAGCAAAGTGAAAACTTAGTTTAAGTATTCATTTTAAGTGTTCAATGTAAATCTTTATATCATACTCAATAGCATAATTAAAATGAACTCTTCACTCTTCATGCATTAAAGGATTGATAATTAATTTGATATAATCTAAGATGGATGGTTTAAGAAATCATCTAGGTTAATTTGTCAAGAGTAGAATTTTGCATGAATCGGTCGACCATTTAAAATGACCAAATGAACCAGTCAACCATTTTAGTTATTAATGAGTTATAACGACTATAAATGACTAATTTTTCTTAGAAGCGCGCGCGCCCACACGCGCGCACGCGCACACACACACACACACAGATATATATATATATATATATATATATATATATATATATATATATATATATATATATAGCTTATCCAATTGTAAAATTAGAGAGGGATTCCAAACATATATAATATACAAGCTATTCTAAAAGTAAATACACTGCAAAATCATCAATCCTTAATTATACTCTAATTGGTGCTATTAAACCTTCATAATCTAGCACAAGAGTATTTAATATCATTCTCAATACATTTAAACACCTTCAAATCTTATAAGGGCTATCTTGTGAAATATTGAGATACTAAAAGTTTCAATTATAATATCCATTCTATTAAGAGAGTTAATTGGGATAAAAAAATCACTATTGTACACCTTTGAGAGTTTTGTAAATACTCTTGGTATTGGTGAGATAATTTCTCCAAGCTTGCTGGTTATGGACTGCTGTTTTCCTTCACTTTTCTTTCTTTCTTTCCTTTTCACTATCTTTTCCTTCCAAAGCTTGTTAGACCCGCTATGTTAGGCTCTTTAACCTTCACACCAAGGTTTTTTCACAGTTTGTTTCTCCATGTTTTTCCTCTCATTTTCCTTTTTTTAAGCGGTATTTATAAGATTTTGCTAGGGTTTTTGATGGATTCAAACATAAATTGATCAAAACTTAGCCCTTTGATCAATATATTTCACAACTATAAGCTCTGTACCTATGTTGTTTTTTCAATGGTGGTTTTGCAACAAACTTAGTTTTTAGAGGTTTTGGTGGTTTTCCAAATTTAGAGATTGATGAGCTTGTTTCTAGCCTTTTGATCTTGAGATAAACGTGATCAATGTTTGATAAGTGTTGCTACCCAATTTTTGACCCATGTTTTGATAAATTTTCAGAAAAATTCAAAAATAGCGAAAAACATTGAAAATCCAAAAAAATACATTTTTAATACATTTGCATCGTTTTTAGCATTTTTAGCATCGTCTCAAAAGAATTTAAATTTTCAAAGATATTTGGAACGCGTTCAACTTTTAACGCATTATTTTTAAAATCATTGATTTTCCTCATTGAGTCGATGTTGATATTGCTCGTTTTCAAAAAATACAAAAAATAAGAAAAATCAAAATTTACAAAAAAGAAGAAGTTGAGGGACCAAGTTTGAAAACCTAGCAATATTTTTGCCTATAAATACTGGTCTTCAACACACATAAAAAGGGGGGGGGGCAATTTTGATATATAAGAAAAATACAAAAAAAGAAAACCCTAACCCTAAACCCATCTTTTTCAAAGGAGCGGCGCCCCCCTCCCTCTCAGCCGATTCCTCTTCTTCCCTCTCAGCCGTCCCCTCAATCTTCAACCCTACAGCCCCCACATTTTGTTTTCCTTTGGACAGAATCCGGGAGGTAAACCTTCACCCCCGGCCAATTTCATCTTCTCCACTCAACCTCCACACCGTTCCCCATCTTCTTTTCCTTTTCCAAGCAACAACACAGAGCCCCTCCCTTTTGATTTTCTTCTCCCCCACAGCAGCCGGCAACAAACCCAGCTTCTCCATAACCGAGAGCAGCCCCGCAGCGGCTCCTTTCTTCCTCGGCCGACTACCAACAGCAACGGAGAAGCAACACCTACAGAGCCATCAGCACCGTCCATACCGTCAGCCGCAGCAGCGCCCACAGACGTCGTCCCTTCCTCATCCGCCAGAGTTGCCCGCCTTCTTCAACCAGCAGCGACGGGCCGCTCCCCGTGCAGCAGCGCCTGCCTCCTCCAGCTCCTCCTCCACAGACGCCGTCCCACATGGCCGGGCCTGCAACCAACAGAGAACAACGAAGCAGAGAAGAAGGCGAAACCAAGAACAAAGCAGATCCGAAACGGAAACAAACAGATCCGTGAACCAGAAAGAAAAAAACTAAAACCAACCGCCTTGCGTATTTTTGGGCTTTTGCAGGTGACGGTGACTCTCACCGCCGGCGCAGGGAGATAGAGAAGAGGAAGAGGTTCCCGATCCACCGGTTTCTGCAACCTTCATCGGCGGCGGCGCGTGAATCCACGTGCCGCCAGTGGCGGTGGCGCGTGGAACAACGCGCCGCCACTGTTCCGGCAGCTCCAGAAGTCGGCCTGACATTGTTCCGGTTTGTTTTGGGTCATTTTTGTAATTTCCAATTTGTTTAATGTAATATTTGTTTAGTTTTGAGTTTTTGTAATTTGTATTTTGTAAATATGGAAGAAAAAAAGGAAAAAGAAAAGAAAAGAAACAAAAATATAGTAAAAGTGAATGTGTGTGTTTGTATTTGTTTTATTTTTTTATATATTTTTTTATGATGAAATTGCAAAGATTAAAGAAGAATTTAATATTTTGATTGGATCACGGTTAAGAATTATTAACTTATACGTAAGTTGTATTTCTAATATCCGATGAAAAAACAATTATTAAAACTTCTTTAAACACATCAAATTCGCGAAGCAGCTTACCTCAGGTAGGGTGCGTTAGGGGTGCTAATACTTTTCCTAACCACAACCAGTCCCTTACCCGTGAATCTTGGACAAGACCAGTACATCCGGTTTCCTAGTAGCCTTCAATAAATTACTAGGTGGCGACTCCAACGAACCAATCAATTGCAATCAAATCAAACGACAAAGAAAAGATCGTCAGCCGATGCCGCGCGGATATTTTGACGTGCGACAGAATGGCGACTCCACTGGGGAAGGTACTGTTTCTGACATTATTGGACTAAGCTTTGTGTATTTGATATGTTTAATTTTTTGCAATTTTATCTCTTTTTTTTTCAATATTTGTTTCCATGCATTTTATAGAATTGTTTCATGCATCACTTGTTTTAATTTTAAAGCACACACAAGCTTCTAGGTTTGGTGGGGAATTAGCGATCTGCCCTAAGACTATTGGTCAGGGTTCAGATGCGTGAAACACCCAACTCATATCTGAGTGCCTGCTTGGTAATGGTGGGTATACGTGCCTTAACTATTCCTTGCAACGTCCCCATACTGTCTTTATAAAGAACGTCACTGGGCAGATATGAGACCCTTTTGAGACCAGATAGAAAACCTACCCATGTTCACATAATGAATAGAACCTGTCTTTAGGATGTATGTGCTATCGTTATTTGCATAAGGGTAAACCCTTCTTGAAGCATCTTGAACTCAAGACTTGTGGGTGACACAATGGCCGTCACTCAGAAAATTTTCATTGTAGAGTTTGGGCAAGAATCACGATTCTTGTTTCATCATACAAGAGTTACGACCATATGTCACCCCTCGAAGGGCGAGTTCATCATATAGATTACATGTTCATACATTTTTCATGCATGCACTAGAATGAAAAGTAGGTCCCCTACGAGTCTACAACACTCGATTTTGAACGAAAAAAAACACGGAAGATGAAGAGTGTGCTCGCCGTAATGTCTATTTTTAAGAAGAGTTGGAGTTTCTGAAGACATGTGTGACTCGCCTCTAGCTTACTCGAGCAAATACTGAAAAATAACTCTATGAAAGTTCCTTCCAACCGACCGTTCATCTTTGTTCAAAACCCAACAACGACTCAGCCTGAAGAAATTGGAGGCAAACATTGGTCAATATGCCTCAACGCAATCCAACGTTTCTGCAAACTTTTTTGTGGGAAGGCTAACCGAAGGGGAATTGCACCACCGGTGCATAATAGAGCCTATTCTTGTTCTGCAAAAAAAAAAAAACTACCTCAGTTTGATCATGCCTGCAAAACTTCTTGATTTTTGTTTCAACCTGTTCCAATTTTTGTTGGTAATTTGGCTCACAATTTCATAAGACTTTCCTTGTCAAATGAGCCTTTCTTGTTAATAAGATCATGTGTTTTTCTGTGTTCATGACATGCCTTCATTTTTGTTGCTGTTTCATGCAAATAACACATTGAACATAACCTTTAAGCATGAAACCATTACACCAAGAATATTTAGGTATGTTTCCCCTTTCTTCCAAAACTATGCATGATCGTACACAAGGATTTTTAGGAATTCAAAGTTTAGTACAAAAACAGAAATCATATTGATGTTTGTTCGAAACAAATGAGTTCTGGAAATTCAGGTGATTCCTTATAAAGGTAACCATACACCTAGAAAACCTAAAAAAAAAAAAGAAGAAAAAAAAACGAAAACAAAAACACCATGAAGCGACTCCAAAAGCTGAGTTTTATTTGAATGAATAATGAGAAATCACATTGTATACTCGCATGAAAGCAAGGTTTACCGATCCTAAATGCATGAGTTTGAAATGAAGAAAGGCCATCTTTGATAATCTTTTCACGAGGCTAAAATATATCATTTGCAGTCCCCTTTTGAGCCTAATGCTTTTCTTGAAAATAACATTGGTTAGGATCACACCCCACACTGGGGGCAAGTGCAAGAGACATAAAAACAAAAAAAAACTCAATGATTGAAAGTGTCGAAGCAACACTGGGGGGCATAAAAGAAAATTCTCAATCATCAAAGGTGCCCGAACAAATCTAGGGGGCATGAAGAAAAATCCAAAGGATCAAAAGTTTTGAGCATAAAAAAAAAACTATATGATAATGCTCAAAACCATATGAAGAATACAAAGACAAAGAGAAAGAGCCCAGGCCTATCATTAGGGGGCACGATAGACAATTTTCGAAAGGCATTCAAATGACAAAGGTCAAGAAACAAGCACAAGTGATCCTTAGTCGTGAAATCCCTTAAACACCTTTTGAGCTTGTAAATATCCTTTTTCTTCATAACCAATAGCCCAAGCCTACATTACGCGCCTAATCAAGCCCTTTCTGATCAAGAGCAAGCAATCTGGATCGGTAGGCAGTGCTTTTTTATGCGAAACAAAATCATTATTCATGCAAATAAAATGAATGCTTTCAAGACTGGTTCTTTGAAACTCTCATATTAAATCTTGAACCATTTCGACCAGCCAAATGTCACTTCATATTTTTCACCAAAAGCAAAACAAAAAGTTTTCATCACTTCTGATAACCTCTCCATAGGAATCACTTGAATTTTTTCAGAATGAGTTTGCTTTGAACTGATGTCAAAATGATTTCTGTGTCTGGAATAGCTTTGGAATTCCAAAAATCCTGCAAAAAAAAAAAAAAAACTCCTTGTGAAACCTTCCTTCACATAGCCTCATACCCAAACCCGAATTGAACACTTGGGGGCATGATCAAGCTGGGGAGCAATAAAAAAAAATATCTGGTAGGGCTGGCTCCATGATTCCCTTTCTAAGAAACTGCCGAACAAAATTGGCAACCCTTGAGATAAATGGCAGAGGACAAAGAAGTATGATGATATCAAGTCTTTCCTAAGGGTCAAGATCACAAGAGATGACTCGAGTAAGCAAGAGCGAAAAAGCCATCGAAGTTCACTACCAACACTCCAACTTTTGAGAAAAGAAAGACACCATGAAGAAATGGGGACCTATATTTCTCGGGTAAGTATACATGCATATTGACCATAATGCATTGCTTTCAACATTGTCAAATCGGTGTTTCATCACCACCATTTGGGTAGTGCGTTTTCTAACCCTACCTCATTCCGAGTGCGCCTTTGAGCCACCACCATTCGGGTAGTGCGTTTTCTAACCCTACCTCATTTTGAGTGCGTCTTTGAGCCCTCATTTCCTTTTGAGTGCGCCTTTGAGCCTTCACATCTCGGGTAGTGCGTTTTCTAACCCTACCTCATTTCGAGTGCGCCGTTGAGCCCTCACTTCTCAGGTAGTGCATTTTATAACCCTACCTCCTTTTGAGTGCGTCTTTGAGCCCTCGCCAATATTTTTTTGGGTAGATCACCCATTACAACGCTACCAATTCTCCATGTTTTATTTACCTGGGTAGGTCACCCATTACAATGAGGTCATTCTTCCACTTGGGGAGGTCACCCATTACAATGAGACCACTCTTTCCTTCTTCTTTGGGTAGGTCACCCATTACAATGAGACCACTTTTTACACATTTTTTGGTTTTGGTTTAATGAGGTCGCCAGATGGGATCTCATGTAGCTTTGGTTAAAGGAAATCGCCAGATGGGATTTCAGGTTGACCGAGTTACGCATATTTTTTGGTTTTGGGTTTAATGAGGTCGCCAGATGGGATCTCATGTAGCTTTGGTTAAAGGGAATCGCCAGATGAGATTTCAGGTTGACCGAGCTACACACATTTTTTAGTTCCAGTTTAATGAGGTCGCCAGATGGGATCTCAAGTAGCTTTGGTTAAAGGAAATTGCCAGATGGGATTTCAGGTTGACCGAGTTACGTATATTTTTTGGTTTTGGTTTAATGAGGTCGCCAGATGGGATCTCATGTAGCTTTGGTTAAAGGGAATCACCAGATGGGATTTCAGGTTGACCGAGCTCCACATATTTTTTAGTTCCAGTTGAATGAGGTTGCCAGATGGGATCTCAGGTGGCTTTGGTTAAAGGAAATCGCCAGATGGGATTTCAAGTTGACCGAGCCACACATATTTTTTTAGTTCCAGTTGAATGAGGTCGCCAGATGGGATCTCAAGTGGCTTTGGTTAAAGGAAATCGCCAGATGGGATTTCAGGTTGACCGAGCTACACATATTTTTTTAGTTCCAGTTGAATGAGGTCGCCAGATGGGATCTTAGGTAACTTTGGTTAAAGGGAATCGCCAGATGGGATTTCAGGTTGACCGAGCTCCACATATTTTTTAGTTCCAGTTGAATGAGGTCGCCAGATGGGATCTCATGTGGCTTTGGTTAAAGGGAATCTCCATATGGGATTTCAGGTTGACCGAGCTATACACATTCTTTGGTTTTGGAAAAGGAGATCGCCAGATGGGATCTCAAGTTAACGAAAAAAAGAGAGAGAGAAAGAAAGAAAGAAAGAAAGAAAGAAAGAAGAGGAAGAAAAAAGAAGGAAAAGAGAAAGAAATAGAAAAAGAAAAAAGAAGTAAGGTCATTAGATGAGTGAATATTCAGCAAGTTAGGAAGACAAGAAGACAAGTTTTTCTTTACAAAGCTTACTATGCAAAACATTGAGGAGTTTTGCTTCGTAAGCATTGTAAAGAGGGGGCATCTGTTGCTACCCAATTTTTGACCCATGTTTTGATAAATTTTCAGAAAAATTCAAAAATAGCGAAAAACATTGAAAATAAAAAAAATACATTTTTAATACATTTGCATCGTTTTTAGCATTTTTAGCATCGTCTCAAAAGAATTTAAATTTTCAAAGATATTTGGAACGCGTTCAACTTTTAACGCATTATTTTTAAAATCATTGATTTTCCTCATTGAGTCGATGTTGATATTGCTCGTTTTCAAAAAATACAAAAAAATAAGAAAAATCAAAATTTACAAAAAAGAAGAAGTTGAGGGACCAAGTTTGAAAACCTAGCAATAATTTTGCCTATAAATACTGGTCTTCAACACACATAAAAAGGGGGGGCAATTTTGATACATAAGAAAAATACAAAAAAAGAAAACCCTAACCCTAAACCCATCTTTTTCAAAGGAGCGGCGCCCCCCTCCCTCTCAGCCGATTCCTCTTCTTCCCTCTCAGCCGTCCCCTCAATCTTCAACCCTACAGCCCCCACATTTTGTTTTCCTTTGGACAGAATCCGGGAGGTAAACCTTCACCCCCGGCCAATTTCATCTTCTCCACTCAACCTCCACACCGTTCCCCATCTTCTTTTCCTTTTCCAAGCAACAACACAGAGCCCCTCCCTTTTGATTTTCTTCTCCCCCACAGCAGCCGGCAACAAACCCAGCTTCTCCATAACCGAGAGCAGCCCCGCAGCGGCTCCTTTCTTCCTCGGCCGACTACCAACAGCAACGGAGAAGCAACACCCACAGAGCCATCAGCACCGTCCATACCGTCAGCCGCAGCAGCGCCCACAGACGTCGTCCCTTCCTCATCCGCCAGAGTTGCCCGCCTTCTTCAACCAGCAGCGACGGGCCGCTCCCCGTGCAGCAGCGCCTGCCTCCTCCGGCTCCTCCTCCACAGACGCCGTCCCACATGGCCGGGCCTGCAACCAACAGAGAACAACGAAGCAGAGAAGAAGGCGAAACCAAGAACAAAGCAGATCCGAAACGGAAACAAACAGATCCGTGAACCAGAAAGAAAAAAACTAAAACCAACTGCCTTGCGTATTTTTGGGCTTTTGCAGGTGACGGTGACTCTCACCGCCGGCGCAGGGAGATAGAGAAGAGGAAGAGGTTCCCGATCCACCGGTTTCTGCAACTTTCATCGGCGGCGGCGCGTGAATCCACGTGCCGCCAGTGGCGGTGGCGCGTGGAACAACGCGCCGCCACTGTTCCGGCAGCTCCAGAAGTCGGCCTGACATTGTTCCGGTTTGTTTTGGGTCATTTTTGTAATTTCCAATTTGTTTAATGTAATATTTGTTTAGTTTTGAGTTTTTGTAATTTGTATTTTGTAAATATGGAAGAAAAAAAGGAAAAAGAAAAGAAAAGAAACAAAAATATAGTAAAAGTGAATGTGTGTGTTTGTATTTGTTTTATTTTTTTATATATTTTTTTATGATGAAATTGCAAAGATTAAAGAAGAATTTAATATTTTGATTTGATCACGGTCAAGAATTATTAACTTATACGTAAGTTGTATTTCTAATATCCGATGAAAAAACAATTATTAAAACTTCTTTAAACACATCAAATTCGCGAAGCAGCTTACCTCAGGTAGGGTGCGTTAGGGGTGCTAATACTTTTCCTAACCACAACCAGTCCTTTACCCGTGAATCTCTGACAAGACCAGTACATCCGGTTTCCTAGTAGCCTTCAATAAATTACTAGGTGGCGACTCCAACGAACCAATCAATTGCAATCAAATCAAACGACAAAGAAAAGATCGTCAGCCGATGCCGCGCGGATATTTTGACGTGCGACAATAAGAACCCATTGAAAAAGCTTGAAGTGTGAAAACACGAAAAGATTAGTGGTTTTTTTAAATGAGTATCACAATTATCGATGACTGAGTTGACAACTTTTAAGGTTTCGTCGGAGCAACTCCGACTTCATCGTCGTTGAAGACCACCTGATCTTGGTAAAGGGGGTGCACACCTTTTGTTTGGATCCAACCTTACTCAAATTGGAGGTTTGTAGCTCCACATTCATTCGTTTGAAAGTGTTTACCCGATCAGCCTAGAATATAAAAATGCAGTGATGACTGATTGAGGACAAGATGTTATTGAGTTCATTAAAGTAAATGAGATATAAACGTTTGATGAGAGTAGTTGATATTTGTATAGGAGGTATTTCTCAGTTAAATGGTGGTGGTTACAACCCTAAAGGATGTTGAAAATGTTATATTCACTCATCTGAAAGTGCTTACTCGATCGGCCAAAACTGTCGAAGAAGAAGCTAAATAGTGGCTGAATGACGCGTAGTCTAGGTTAAATCCTAGAAATTAAGCTTTTTAATTTGGGATTTGGAAGGTTTCATTTTGTCCATATTCTTCCAATTGCTTTTAATTGTACCCGTAATTGCTTCATAAACTCTTAATTTCATGCAATTTCACCATTGTCAAACTTAATCATCAGCCCTAAAGTTTAGCTCCATTTTCATCTTGGTCATTTGTTTCTGATTTGTGCACTTGGACCCTTAAATGACCATCAAACTTTTAATTTTTTTCAATTTGGCCCCTGATTTGATCAATTTCAGCCCCTTCAATCATGCGTTTTTTTTTTTAGTTTGATCCTTGATTTTGAATTTCTTCAATCAAGTGTCTAATTGCCCATCAAACTTCAATATTTATGCAATTAAACCCTTGATTTGATCAAATTAACTCTTTAAAATTACAAATCGACCTTTAGATTTAAATTTATTCAAAATAAAGCTTAAATTGACTTCAAATTTCATTTTTTCTTACAATTAAGTTCTCTATAAAATTAATTAAGCCTTTTAAAATTCTCATTGAGTCTAAGAGTCGTGTTTTCTTTAGTTAGTGGCTTCTTAATTCTAAGGTTTTAATTTTTAATGATCTTTTTAATTTAATCTTTTTTCTAAATTTCAAAATATTTTATTTGTTTTCAATGTAAATCATGTTAAAAGAAAGATACATTTTAATTTATAGAATGCGTTTATTTTTTAGGTAATTTTTGTGGTTATAATTTTAAAAAAGTAAGTTTTTAAAAAATATGGTTATGTGTGGTTAGTTGGATTTAGGTACGTGTTTGGTAAAAATTATGGTTGAGATTTATGTGTAGGCAAAAACAATTAATTTGAAGTAAATAAAAAAATAAAAAATTTTCAAATTTTGAAAAAAATGCTTTTGAAACGCAAAAACAAACAGAGTTTTATGAAACTCAGTTAAAAAAGCATGTAAAAACTACTTCACAAAAACTGCGTTTCAAATTCAATTTTTTGGTGGGTCCCATAGTATAAAACGTAGTTTGGTGTATTACCAAATATCTAACTGTGTTTTTTACACCGCAAACGTAAAAGCAGGTGCAAAACAAACGCGCGTGCATATAAATAATATATCAGGATCATTTAAACTTGTTAATTAGTATAAGAGATTCTATCTTATAAAATTATTTTAAAAGGATTTTATTTAATTAAATTTTAAAAGTTTGGCTTTTTTTCTTCCCTAACAGTTAGACAAAATCAATTTTTTTTTTTTATGAAAACCACGAGTTCATTGATTTTATCGAATTTAGAACGATTTCAAGCTGGTGTTTTGAAACATGATCACACACACAGCAACTACAAAAACACAGGCTCCACCCTTTGACTACCACGCACGCGAGTTCAGAAATTTGCCTGTGACTTGTGTGTCTCCCAAATCCTTCTACTTTGGTTCACCTAACAGAGCTGCTACAAGTTTACTAGCTAGTATCAGTTCCTCCATGGAAGCCGACGAAGAACTGCCTTGGCCACATGATCCTCATCTGCCGTTCTTTCCTTCACAATACAGATGCAGGTCTTACACTTATAGGGTGCTTGGGAGTGCGGTTGCGGTTGTTTTTTAAAATGCTTTTCATGCCGAAATACATCAAAATGATGTTTTTTTATTTTTTAAAAATCAAGATCAGCACATCAAAACGATTCAAAACATACAAAAAAAATTTAATTTTAGCAAAAAAAAAATTAAAATTTTTTTGGAACGCGGTGCAAACGGCCACTTAATCGTTGCCTCGTGGCACCCTGGTCATGTTTTGTTTTTCATTGTTCGGTATTTGAAAGTGAGATATTGATTTTTTTTGTTTAGAAATATCTTAATATAATATTTTTATTATTTTTAAAAAATTATTTCCAGCATCAATAAATCAAAACAATGTAAAAATATAAAAAATAATTTTAAACAAAACAATTCAGATTTTATTAAAACTCAGTTAAACATAGCCCCTTGTACACGGTCCAAATCATTCAAATATGCTTTATGTACCTTTGCTGCCAGTGGTGGAGTCAGAGTTTTTTAAACAAGGGAGCAAATTACTAACAAATACTATATTATGTAGATATGCGTTAGAAATCATTTCAAAACATATATAGTAATTCATATCAAGTAAAATTAATTTAAAAATACTTTAAAATGAAAAAACTTACATTATAATTGTTCTCTTCGAGTTTTCATATTTTGAAACCGCTTCGTAATAACCTCATTATCAATCTTATCGAAGTCAGTTGAGTTACACAATAATTCTAAATCTTTCATAAGAAATTCATAGCAAAATACACATCAATTCATCAAAATTAAAACCCATTTCAATTCATATTTATATGCATATAATAAGTATGTTGATTAAACTATATGTAATTATTTTTAGACATTTAATTGAGGAACAATGCCTAGTGTCTGTTTAAAAGGAACAATGCTTGAAAAACGTGCTTTCTACTTGATATTTTACTTACAAACAAATCATGTGAAAATATTAAATTTCAATAAACTACTCTACCAATGCAAGAGATACCAAGAATAGTAGTTTTGCATGAATATTAATTTATTCTTTTATAATAAAAAAAATATTTAATTGATTAAATTAGCAGATTCAAATATTTATTCTGAACATATTCATATCAAAACCTTTAAATTATCATAAATCCTAATATTTTTAATAACTAATTATAAAAGAATAAAATTAAAATTAGATAATAAAACAAACAAAAAAGATGAAGGAAATTTATTTAATAAAAAACAAAAAAAAATTAATTACTTAAATGTACTTGTAGAGCCAAGTAAAAGAGAGCCAGGGAACTAACTGGACATATATATGGGAGAGGGGCAGGGAAAGCAAAAGAGAAATTTGCATAGTTAGGGTAAGAAAAAGAAAGAAAAGGGAATGAGCTGCAATAACAACTTTCCTATATCAACCATTCACTAAAATATTATATTAATATTTTAATATAAAAAATATTAAAACAAAAATTAAGGGGGCAATGTGGTTGCTGCAACAATGTAAACCCTAGTTTGTTCAAATGGCAAAATCCCAAGTCCTATTTGAATTATTCTCAATCTCGGTTAGCGGAGAGTATTGATATGCATGATAGTGTGATAACAGTTGCTTTTCAAAATGTTTTTTCACAAGAAAATACATTAAAAAAATATTTTTAAAATCAGCACATAAAAAAACACCTATAAAAATACAGTTCCGTTTAAATTAGCATTAATTTGTTGTGGTGGGTACAATAAAAACCAACTACTATTTTTTATTTTATTATAACAATAATAATTGTATGTTTTCCAAATCTGAAAATAAAAGGATCCAAAGGAGGCATGGAAATTTACTTTTAAGTTTTAATTAGAGGAAGATAAGGGGGAGTGGGAGAGAGATTTGGTGCTCAAGAATAAGCATTAACCTTAAGCAACTAATTGTGATTCTCTAGTTTAGCCTTCTGTATTGTCATTCTCTCGGAAGTGAAAAAGGAACTACAAAGCACTAATATCCTTCTTTCATTTGGTATCTTCTCTCCCATCTGTGCTCCAGTTTCCTTACCCACATCTGTAAGAGTACAACTACATGCACTTAAACAGCTTCCCTAGCTATATTATATTCCTCGCAAAATATTAAGCCAGCCCTTATCTCTCCGTACCACCACATCAAATCATCAATTCTTTAATATATAGTTAATTACATAATTAGAAGCAGAGAAATTATTAGTATACTATAAAATTACATCTTAAAATCTTAAAATTTTACTTAATAGTTTAAGTTTTTTAATTATAATAATTATTTAATTAAATATTAAAATTTTATTAATTAAGTGATTATAAATTCAATTAATCTCACTACTATATTTTATTTTATAAAATATAAATACAAAACAATTCCGTACAAATTTAAAGTTAAAAAAGGTAGCTAAAGTAAGGACAGAACATATTTCTCTCTATCCTTAGTATCATCCTTGGGATTTTCGTGACTTTAGAAGCCACAAAGTGTGCATTAAAAATAGCACTTAACTTTTGCTTTCCGGTGATTTTGGTAAGAGTTTTATAATTATTAATATGATATTGATTAAAAATATATATATTTGTTAATTTTAAAATCTTTAATTAATATATATAAATTAATCCGACCATTCATATTAATAATAATAAACAAAACACTTAACTTGAATTTTTACCAAGAAGATGCTTTTTTAACGTCTTTTTATCTCGTTGGAATTCTGACAGACACTGCCATAACTCAAAAAGGCTCATCTCTCTCGTTTTGGTTGAAAGCAGATCAACAGGAACAGGAAGAAAAATAAAAAACCCTCATAATTTATTGGCTTGCCTTCACCTCCTCCTCTTGAAGCATCAAAAGCCATGATTTAGCCTTTAAATCCCTCCGTTACAGTCAGCTCAGAAATCCAGGACCAAACAGAATTCAAGGCCTTGTTCTATATACGAGTGAAATGAACTCCTTACTTTCAGTCTCCTTTGTGGTTCGGTTTGAAGCTAGGAAGCATTGGAGTCATGAAATCTCCAGCTTATTTGCATAAATTCATAGTAGGTCTAAGTAAATTGTAGTAAGGCTAAGAGGGTATTGGTGTGATTCCGAAGTGTTGCTGGATTGAGCCATAATAGCTATGGTTACTCTACATCATCGTCCACACCGGCTACTCCTGGATACAGAATCAAGCACACGACCGGCAGCAAATGAAAGCAGGACGCGCAACACTTACAGCAGTGATGCCAATTTTGATTCCAACATGGTGATCATCCTGGCCGCTTTGCTTTGTGCATTAATTTGTGCACTTGGACTAAATTCAATAGTACGATGCGCCTTACGATGTAGCCGGAGGTTTGCTTTTGAGACTCCTGATCAGACTGCCGCGCGTCTGGCAGCAACAGGCCTCAAAAAGAGCGCATTGCGACAAATCCCAGTGATCATATACGGGGTGTCAGGGATACATACTATTGCTACGGATTGTGCAATTTGCCTTGGTGAGTTCATAGATGGTGAGAAAGTACGAGTTTTGCCAAAGTGTAACCATGGTTTTCATGTTAGGTGCATAGACACATGGTTGGTGTCGCACTCCTCCTGTCCAACTTGCCGGCACTCACTTCTAGAGCAACCACCAGAAAGTGCTGATGCCGCAGAATTTGAGGTTGGGATTAGACATCCGGGAAATGCATCTGCAGGAAATGATGTGCCTGTTGCAGGAGATCACGAGGCAGGTTGATCCTGCTTTGAAAGTGATTCGACACCAAAGAACAAGGGAAAAAAGGTCGCCTTTGCTTCTCTATTGTTTAGTTTTTAAGACGTTCAGTTTGTTTATGTAATTATGCACAGTGATCTAGAGATCTTGGTTGAAACTTCATTGGCTGGCAACACTTTGTTTTTACAGGCATGCCACTTGCTATGTGTTGAAACTTGAAAGGCCATATAATATTATAGCAAATGCACCATTCTCTGATTGTGCATGCTGCTTGCACTTTCTTCAAAGAAATTCTTAAACTTATTCTTGCGAGGAGAAATGGATGAAGTTCAACTGTTTTGAATTTATTTTTTAAAAATTATTGATTCGAGTCCTATAAATTTCAAAATTATTAAAGATTTATATAGTCATTAACTTTAAGATCTCGAGAGATTAGTCGAGATGCGCGTAAACTGTTCCGGACATCTATAATTTAAAAAAAAAAAATCATAACCCAAATTGGACATGGGATTAAAAGAGGCTCATCAGAACAAATTAGAGGCAGCAGTGCTCCGTCCGGAAAAGTGGATTTTTTTTATACCTCCACTGAAAATCAAAGCATCTGACTTGCTGCTTATAGTATCCATTTTGAAGTGAATATATGCCTTTCTATAGGAATATCAATTTGCTGCTTATGATCTTTGGTGGCGCCGGCACGTGCCACCCTCATGGCAGATGTTTATCACGGTGGTTATAATGTTCCAAAGGAAACTCAGTTCTTTGATTAATTTGGATTCCTTCCATAAAATTGAAGGAGCATCCAACCCGTTGAAAACTTTTCATGTCCCCTTCACACACACTTTGGACCATATTCCAGTTCGTTGCTGAATGCCTAATAACTTTAAATTGTTGTCATGCTAATTAAAATTAAAAAAAAAAAAAACTAATACCCTATACTCATTAATTATACTATGAATTGAAACAGAATTACTTTGCAAAAATTCTTTAACTAATGTCCATTGGATTTTTCATATTTTCGCTATGGTTTTTTAGTTATAATCAAATTGACTAGGGAACAATTTGATTTTGTAATAAATTAAAAATATAAATTAAAAACAAAATGGTTGTCGCGTATAAAGCAATAACCAACAGGTAGAAGACATTTGCGCTCCTCTAGCGATGCATGCAACATCCTCAGGTATCCAAATGTCGCCTTCCACGATGACATTGAAATCGTCTCAGCGGTCACTTCTGTGAAACCCGAGAACAAATTATACAAAAAAAGGGGGATTTATAATAATTTAAATTTTTATAATACAAAAGTAGTGTAACTATAAAAAAAATAATTATGATAATAATTATGATGATAAAATTTAATAGTTTTGGAGAGAAAAAAAACAGAGAGAGAGAGATAGAGAGAACAGATGAAGGTGACCGACCACTGGAGGGGAAGAAAGGAAAGGAGGAGAACTTATGATTTCCTTGCTTAATTATTTGAGATGTGCTGTTATAATGTGGTTGCTAATTAGAAGAAAAAAAATGCATCACTGACAAGGAAGAGGAACCCTTCATTCCTTTAGATAGGTTCGGCCAAAGTAGAAATGAATTAATTAACTTTGGTACAAATGACCTTGAGAGGTCACAAAGAGATGGGTTGCCATGTATAAGGTGAAGGCATGGCTGTATCTAATGAGGAAAAAGGGATTGGAGAAAAAAATTGGAGATACCCTGCCCATTTATAAAAACAGGGCAGGTTCGTCGCCCTGATTCCTGAGGGAGTTCAGACATGAAGACGATAGAATCCAGGGAAGGTTCTTTTATAGAAATTGTAGCTGGGAGTGTTAGCTTTCCTTTAGCAATTGTTTAATTGGAGATTGTGCTTCATTATATTTTTTTTCTATTTTCATTATATAGGATTTTTTTTACTAATTTTAAAAATAAATCGGGTTATCTCGGTTCTATTTATTTGTCGTTCATTGATAAATTTAGTTTTTTTAAAGAAATCTTGTAATAATTAAATAAAATTAAATTAATTGATTAAATATAAGCACGAGATGCTCACTTTATAATATTTTATTTGGTTTGTTTTCTGGGTCATTGATTTGACAACACGTGTGGCCTCTCTTGGCGGTGTCGTACAACCTTCTGAAATGGTGTTAAAACCCTTTTGGTTAGCGCTTTCTAGTGGTGGGGTAATATCCATAACGAAATGATAATGAGTTTTCAATGGACTTTTCTTTCTTCAACTCTCAGTATGATATTGACAACTTATTTTTTATACTTAATTATTGTTATTTTTCCACTTTATTTTAATTCTTTTTTAAAATTATATTATTAAATTAAATTAAATGAGCTTATTGAATCTAGTCAAGTAAATTTCTCAGGTCACTTATTTTTCTTGCTTCTTTGAAATTTTGACGTCACCTAAATATGCTTTTTCTACTCCGTTTACAGTGTAGCATAGGTCACTTATCTAGTTAAGACCATTACATCTCATGAACATTTTTTTTATCCTTTACTTTTTGGCATGTAAAATAAAAATAAAAATTAAGCATAGTTTTGGTGTTACCTTGTCTGCTAAAAGATCTGGTATGCTTTCTTTTTCTTTTTTCAATTCAGCCTTTTTTTTTTTATTTCTATCCTTTTTATATTTTTTTTGATTGAATCCATTTATGGCCCAATTAGATTAGATTAGTTTTGAAATTATGGTAAAAAGATCAAATTAAAAGACAAAGCACTTAAATGTAAGACAGAGAAAATACATAGCTAATTTCAAATTCAAGATATTTTTTTATTTTGGTTTAAAAGTTCATTTATTTTATTTTTTTGTCATTGAATTTGAAATAAGAGAGAGAGATTTTCTGAATTGTGGCAAAAGAGAGAGAGAATCATTGTTGGCCGCATTCCGACAATAAATAGGTCGTTCTAGGTGTAACAGGTTCTATTCGATGATGGGTTCTTGTTGAATTGTCTTTGAACCTTCATCTTGCATGAAAAGGTAGATCAAGATCAAGAGAGAAAAAATTTCTTGGTTTGGTTTTGTGTTTTTGGACATTTTTTATTCTTTTTTAATAAATTAATTTTAGGAGGTTATAAGGGTATTTATTAATTTTTTAAGGCAAAAATATATTGAGAATGGATTTTTAGGTAAATAATCTTCCACCCTAATTTTCCAGCCACCATTGTGATAACTGAATTTTAGACAGAAGTAGATGAAATTAGTTTTTCAATTTTAGTAAAAATACCAAATTAAAAGACAAAGGATTGAATTGTAAAACACAGATAAACTACATGGCCAATATCACATCCGTGACAATTTTTATTTTGATCCAAAAGTTCATTTAGTTTGTTTTTCAAGTCCATGGATTGAGTGAGGAGAGAGAAAGCAGCTAAAAATGATAGAGAAAAAAAAAAGAAATTTATAGGTTGTTATGATTTCAGTAATCAAAATGGTCAACCTTTGTATCATAGGGTTCCATTTTATAATAGGAGTTCGATTGTAGTGGTCCTAATAAAAAACAATGTTGTTGTTTCGAAGAAAATTGAGACTTTTTTTATGATGATGATATTATTGATTGCTTTATGAAGAATTATGTGTTAGCATGATATGAGAAATCTTGATAATAATATACTCATTAATATTAAATGAGAAAAAACATTTATATTTATTCTATTTTTAAAAAATTAAGAGCCCGTGACAAAAAACAATTATTAAGAAAAATATATCAATAAGAAAAGCAGGAATTATACTAGATTTTTTTTAATGGAGTTTAAATTATTTATGCTCTAATAAAAAAACAATTGAGATCAAATATCTTAATATGTATTTTTATTTCTGTTTTCTAATTCAGTATTTTGTTAAAATCAACATATTCATTATTATTTATTATTATTTATTTAGATATATAATTCTTAATTTATTTTATTTAATACAAGTATCATTATTTTAGTCAGGGTTATTTTTTTATGGTAGAAAAACTTTAACAATACCTATCTTTCTTTTTTTTGCCATAATAAAAAAATTGTTTCACCCCACGTGTCAAACTAGTTGAGAAGTATAGCCAATAGGAAGTCGGGCGGATAAGTTGGAATGGAGTGAAGCCCCTAGATTGGATTGTCTATTGCTGGTAAGTCTCTGGTGTTTCACTAACCACAGGAATTATTTCAGTGCAGAAAGTTGAAAAGGAAAGAGTCCTTAGTTGAATGCCTCTGTCTTGCTTCCTATCAAACTATTATTGGCTCAAGGAGAATTGTTGAAGCCAGCGCGCAGTAGTGCATATTATAGAGAGAACATGGGAGTTTAAAGTCCACTTTTCCCTGCATATTTCCCAATTGGAGTGGAAGAATATGGAACACCAAGAACCATGATTTTGTGCTCAAGGAATGGAATCTCAAGTTCGTTTCTTTCCTCCTTTTTTTTTTTATTTAATATTTATTTTTTGGAACTTTTGAGGGTCCACCACAGCCACGAATTTCATTTACGAGCTGAGCTACTGCCAGAGCTCGAAGTGCCGAAAGAAGATGACTAGGACTTGATATTAAGCAGCATCACTGGACCACCTCTTTTGTATATGAATTCATCCATATCCATCCATCCATCCATGTTTATCTCTACAAAATCTCTCTGCAAATAATTGTTTCTCCTTTATTAGTTGTTTAGTGAGGGATTGAAGTCATGTCAAAAATAAGTCCCCCTAGTACACTACTTTTGCCACTAGCACTACCATGTATAATGACACCACGTGTTGGATCCCTTTTTTTTTTTTTTTTTAATTTTGTATTTTTCTTTTAGAAAAACCCCAAAAAAAAACCATTTAAATCATTTTCTTAAATATGTATTTGGTAGGGGTGAGTAAAAAAAACAAAAAACCGAGAAAACCAGAAAAAAATAATCGAAAAAACCGAACCGTGAAAAAAACCGATTATACCAATTAAAGTTTTCAAAAAAACCGACCGGTTCAGTTTCGGTTTTATAAGCCTAAAACCAAAAAAACTGAACCGAACGGAACCAAACCCAAACCAAAAACAAAAATCGAGCCAAACTAGAAAAAACCGAGCCAAACAGACAAAACCAAGTCAAACCAGTTTGAACCGGTTTTTGTCCTAAAAAACCGAACCGAAACCGGTCGGTTTGAACCGGTTTCGGTTTTTTTTTTAAAAAATTTCAGTTTGGTTATTTTTTTTTTGATAAAAACTGAATCAGACGGAAAATAATCACCCCTAGTATTTGGGTTAAAAATTGTTATGGTGAGATGCGAATAGTGCTAACTTGAAGGGAATTTAGTGATGATATTGGTGGTTAGATGAGAGGAATGGGCGTGGGAAGCTCCTTAATGTTCAACCATTGAAACTGACATGAAAAGGCAGGAAAAGTTTGTTAGGTTCCCGAAATCTAGGAGATCATAAGTCTTTCATTTTCATTCATTATATCCTTCAGTCTGTTACAATGCATGTATATATAGCCTTCTTCTTTCTACAGGGTTTCAGGAACCTTTAGAAGAAAAACTAAAACGGTGTGTAGTGATACTTATTTAACAAAACTAAAACGGTGCATTTGGCTATAATTGAAACGGTGCGTATGGATCTGCAACGGCTAATTCGGTTTGAATTTATAGGATGACTTTATTCTTCTTCTTCTTCTCCTTCAGCAGGTATCAAAAACAGGCAACGGTTTAATTTACAACTTAATACAACATCATGAGCACAAGCAATTGAAAAATAAACTGAGATTAGTCAAGATTGTACAAATTGAATGATTGAGAATAAAAACGAACAGGCTAGTAAAATTCAGGAGTCTAGCTGAGGGTCTAAAGAGAAAACTGAATATCAAGGTGAAATTACATAAATTGAAGAGCCAATGACCTAAATGAAAGAGATGGAAAATTGAAATGGCTTAATTGATCCAATTAGAAGCTTAATTGAGAAAAAAGTCAAGATTAGGAGTTGATGTAGTCAAAATTGAAAGAATTAAATGTCCGGTGATTGAAGTGTAATGGACATGGCAATTTGAGGGGTGAAATTGACTCAATTAGGGATAAAAGTGAAAGCAATTTGAAGTTTAAATGTTTAATTAAAGATCAAATTAAATGATTATGATATCAAGACCATTTTGTAATGTACTTTGAAGTCTAAAAGTCTAATTAAGGATGATTAGGGGTGAAATTGAAAATATTCTTAAAATTTGATTTGATTTGGGACTCAACTGAGAATTCTCACAAATCAAAGACTAAAACCGAAAAAAGGTTAAGGGACCAAATTGAAACCCTAAAGGAAATAAGGCTGATGAAACGACGCCGCGCGTTTTAATTGAAACTTTGGGTTTCATATTAAACGGCATCACTTTGAGCACAACAGGGAAAAAAAAAGAAATAATTAACAAAGAAGAAGACGATGTCGTTTCAAGTCACTATTAATTGTATTCTCCCTTCTTCCCAACCATTAACAATAAACTAAACCTGCTCAGTGTTTGACTGTGCAAGTCCACAGTGAAATGCTGAGCAGTCTTCTTTATTTTTTTTTTATCTTTTTTTTTGTTTTAATTTTTTTCTCATTTTTTTTGTTTTTATTTTTTTTTGTTTTTATTTTTTTTTGTTTTCCATACCTTTATGGGTTTTTTTTTTGCTTTTTTCTTCGTGTATTTTTCTTTTAATGAATTTTTTTTGTTTAATTTAGTTTGTTAATGTTAATTTTTTTATTTAGTTATCAGATTTTCATAACACGGATCCCGGGTTTGACGGGTTAACCTGGTTTGACGAGTTAACCTGAATTTTTTTTCTTTTTAATTAATTGTAAAATATACTAAAACTGCTCAGTGTTTCACTATGCAAGTCCACAGTGAAACGCTGAGCTGTCTTCTCTCTTCTTTTTTTTGCTTTTTACTTTGTTTTTTTAAGCAGTTTCTTTTTTCTTTGTTGTTTTTAATCTGTTTCTTTTCTTGGTTTTTTTTAATGAATGTTTTTTTGTTTATTTTTTTTTGTTAATGTTAAATGTTTTTCTATTTAGTTATTAAATTTTCATGATACAAGTTCCGGGTTTAACGGGTGAACCCGGATTTTTTTTTCTGGTTTATTTTAATTAATTTTTTTGAGTGCAATCCACAGTGAAACGTTTAACTGTCTTTTTTTTTTTACTTTGTTTTTTTAAGCTGTTTTTTTTTCTTTTTGCTTTTTCTTTGTTTTTTTGAAGCTGTTTTGTTTTCTTTGTTTTTTTTAACGAATATTTTTTTTGTTTAATTTTTTTTAATGTTAAATTTTTTTCTATTTAGTTATCAAACTTTCATTACATAGGTTCCGGGTTTGACGGGTTAACCCGGATTTTTTTTCTGGTTTTTCTTTTTAATTAATATTTTCGTTTAATTTAGTTTGTTAATGTTAAATTTTTTCTATTTAGTTATCAAACTTTCATGACATGGATTTCGGGTTTGACGGGTTAACCTAGCTAATTCTGGGTTAACCCATAATTTTTTTTTTCTTATTCAGTTATCAAACTTTCATGACACGAATCTCAGATTTGACGGATTAACCTGGTTTGAAGGGTTAACCCAGTTAATTCAGATTTTTTTTTCTTTTTCTTCATTAGTTTTTTTCTTCATGTAGGCTTTTCTTTCTTTTTTTAAAAAAAAAAATTAATATTTTTTTTGTTTAGTATTTTTGTTTTTTTCCTTTTTCCTTTTTTTTCCTTTTTATTTTTTTTTTAAATTTAGTTTGTTAATATTAAGTTTTTTTCTATTTAGTTATCAAACTTTCATGACACGAATCTCAGGTTTGACGGGTTAACCCAGTTAATTCAGATTTTTTTTCTTTTTCTTCATTAGTTTTTTTCTTCATGTAGGTTTTTTTTTCCTTTGTTTTTTTATTTTTAATTAATATTTTTTTTGTTCATTTTAGTTTATTAATGTTAATTTTTTTCTATTTAGTTATCACACTCTCATGATACGAATCTCAGGTTTGACAGGTTAACCTGATTTGGTGAGCTAACCCAGTTGATTCAGATTTTTTTTCTCTTTCTTTATTAGTTTTTTTCTTCCAATTTCATCTTTAAATATTGTAATTAACTATAACTAAAAGACATCAATCTTTTTTCTTCCAATTTCATGACACAAATCCCAGGTTTGACGGGTTAAACCAGTTGATTCAGATTTTTTTTTCTTTTTCTTAAGTAGTTTTTTTCTTTCAATTTCATCTTTTAATATCGATTTGATTAAGAATTAAACTTTATTATTTGTTTTGTTTACTGGTCATTAAATTATTATGATCTCATGAGGGGATTTTACTGTACCCCTCCTTGCAAAGCACTATTCATCGGAATAATGCTTTGCTTTATTGTTTTTTTCTTTTCAATTAATTTTTTTTTAATTTCATTCTGTAATATTAAATTTTTTTCTTTTTTAATTATCACACTTTTATAACATGACCTTACAACCAGACTCATATCAAAGGCTCTAGGTTTGATGTTGCAACCAAACTCACTTAAACTTGGGTCATGCAAGTTTAATATTATTATTAATATTATAAATATAACTTTTGGATTAGGAGTAACAGAGAGACACAATGCTCTTAGGTATAACTTTGTAGAAAAACCTAACACTCTTAAATTTTAATTTTTTTTGATATTTTTTATACAAAAAAATTGACCCGCGGCGTAGCGCGGGCCACGTTTCTAGCATATACTAAAAGGGATCAGTGTTTTACTGTGGACTGCACACTGCAGTCCACAGTAAAACACTGATGCTTTAGGGGTTTTTTTTTATATATATAAGTTGTCTTATTTTTTTTAGCTGTTTTTTTATGCTTTGGGGAATTTTTTTTTGCTTCTTTCTTTGTTTTTTTTTAACAATTTTTTTTGTTTAATTTAGTTTATTAATGTTTAATTTTTTTTTTAGTTATCAGACTTTCATGACACGTTTTCCGGATTTAACGGGTTAACCTGGTTTGACAAGTTAACCCAGAATAATTTTTTTTTTGCTTTTTTTTGCTTTTTAATTAATATTTTTTGTTTAGTTTAGTTTGTTAATGTTAATTTTTTTTCTATTTAGTTATCAGACTTTCATGACACATATCCCGAATTTCACGGGTTAACATGGTTTCACGGGTGAACCCAGTTAATTATGGGTTGACCCATCAATTTTTTTAATTTTTTAATTTTGATAAATTTTTTTTGTTTAATTTAGTTTGTTAATGTTAATTTTTTTTATTTAGTTATCAGACTTTCATGACATAGATCCTGGGTTTAACGGGTTAACATGGTTTGACGAGTTAACCCGGATTTTTTTTAATTTTTTTTAATTAATTTTTTTCGTTTAGTTCAGTTTGTTAATTTTCACTTTTTTTTTATTTAGTTACCAAACATTCATGACACGGATCCCGGGTTTAACGGGTTAACCTGATTTGATGAGTTAACCTGAATTTTTTTTTTTGCTTTTTTTTTCTTTTTAATTATTTTTTTCGTTTAGTTTAGTTTGTTAATGTTAAATTTCTTTCTATTTAGTTTTTTTTTCTTCTTAGAGGTTTTTTTTCTTTTCTTTTTTCTTTTTAATTCATTTAGTTTATTAATATTAAATTTTTTTCTAAGTAGTTCTCGGCTGATACCTTCAGTTTTTCTTTTTCTTTTTTTGTTGTTTTTATGCCTTTGACTGTGGACTGCACAGTGCAGTCCACAGTGAAAAGGCTGATGTCTTTTGTTTTTTTTTTCTTTTTAATTAATTTTTTTCATTTAATTTAAATTGTTAATATTAATTTTTTTTCTATTTAGTTATCAAACTTTAATGACACGGATTCCGGATTTGACAGGCTAACCTGGTTTGACGAGTTAGCCCAGTTAATTCTGGGTTAACCCATTAATTTGTTTTTTCCTTTTTAATTATCAAACTTTCACGATGCGAATTCAAGGTATGACAGGTTAACCTGGTTTGAAGGGTTAACCCAGTTAATTCATTTTTTTTTCTTTTTCTTCATTAGTTTTTTTCTTCCTGTTGGTTTTTTTTCTTTGTTTTTTTTCTTTTTAATTAATCTATTTAATTATCACACTTTTATGACATGATTTTGCAGCCATACCCACGTCCAATGCTATTGGGTCTGGTATTGCAGTCCAGACACTTTTATGCTAAGGGTTAACCCAAGTTTAATGTTATTATTAATATTATAAATATTATTCTTGGGTCAGGCGTTGCAACCAAACCTAAGACTCTTGGGTATAACTTTGCAAAAAAACCTAATACTTTTAAATCTTAACATTTTTTGAAATGCAAAAAATAATTGACCCGCGGCATCGCGCAGGCATGTAACTAGTTTTTACGAAGAAGAGTTTGAGAGAGCACCAACATTGCAAACTTGATTCTCCCTTACCTCTCCATCAAACAAGACAAAGAGCCCGCCTACCTTGCAGCATGGATTGTGTATTACAACTCTAGCATGATCTTCTCCTGTCTTGATCTCCAAGGCTCCCTGCAAAATACAAGCCAAGATTGCAAGTTGTGGCGTCCTCCCATTGCCGGCTCTCAAAACCAGACAAGAGGACGTCCTTAGCTTCAATCGAAAATATGGATGGCTTTCCTACCATCCCATTTCTCCTATAAAACCCTACCCGAAATGGGCGAGAAAAAGCAACAAGACAACCTTAGGAATCAGCCAAACTTCATCCCCTTTGTGACCCATTTTTACTTGGTTTAATTGCTGCTCCCAGTTTCCTAGAGTTATTCCTTCCCTCAAGCTTTCAACCTTCTCAAAGAAGAGGAGTCTGGATTTCTTTTGGAGCAAGAATCGCCAAACTACACCAGTTAAAACAGGAGGAATCAGATTTGTAGCAGCGACCGGTGTGTTTGTGAACTAGTTTTTAGAGTTCAAGGGGCTCTAACATCATGTTAAACTATAGGAAGGGCCGGAGACCAGCAACGGTGTATCGATAACATCCACATACTTGGATGGCTGCTGGATTTGTATAGAGAAAATAAGTATCTAACTAAATTAATTAAACTCTAGGAAATCTAAAAATTATAAGTTTTTAAAAAATTTAAAAGATACTCCACAAATTTAAATTTTTTTTATAATTCACATTTGCTACCATTTCTTGAAAACATTAAAAAAATTTCATTCTTATCAATACTTTCAAATATCTTTTTTTGATATAAATAATCAAACAATCATTTAACCAATAACTAACCATAAATTATTTATTTCAATCAACCAACACGTAATTATTAATAATTTTCAATCAACAAACACGTAATTATAAATTATTTATTTCATCAATTTCTCTCAATCATATTGACATTAAAAATCCAACTACAACTAAATAATATAATTAAATCCATTTCAATATTCATCAACACAACAATACATTCTAAATACAAATACAGATAGCTAACAAGCATTTATTTTGATCCTAAAAGTTTTCATCCTAGCTGGTTCTACTTTTTCCATGAACACCTAATTTTTCTTCTTCAATTATGCTTTATTTAGAGTCATTTACATCTTATTTCATCCCAAGAACATCATATTTTTACAATTTCACTTTTTCTTAATTTAACATTTAAGAACCTTAATTCAAAATTTAAGAATTTTGTAAAAACTTTGTTAATATTTTCTTAAAATTGTACAATTGAGTTTATAACGTCTTACCTGATAATGATATGAATTCTGAATGTTAACCAGTCGAAGTTTTCTGTTCCTTCTCATTTTTCCTCTTATTATCTCTCTACTCTCTTTTCTTTACTTGATTTTTCTCTTAATTCTTGAATTAGATGTGTTCAATACTCACTTCATCATCTATCTTGCTTTAAGTCTTGGTTTCTCTCTAGAGTTTTAGTAAATAAGCTCTTAATTGTTTTTTCTCTTTTAATTTTTTTCAACACTACCCGATAGTTTAAAGGGGGAAAAGAAGATGAATTTCTAGTTTTCCTAGCTTATTTATAAAAATACCATTAATAAGCCTATATGTTATTTTTTGTTCGATTAATTATATTCTCGCATTATATTTCCAAACTTAGATTACCCCAAAAGTTTAACTCAAGATAGGGCAATATGTCAAAAGGATTCTCGTAAACTTTTAATCCAATCCGACGATCGGATTGAAAGTTATATTCAATAGTATAAAACTGGTCAGTAGGTGATTTTATGTCAAAATTTGAATTTTTTTATTCAATCATTTCTAGAACCATATCAGTTATTTTACTAAGTACTCAAGACCATTTTCTTATTCCAAAATATATTTATTTTTCTATTTCATCATTTTTTTTATTTATAAACTTACCATAGTTTCACAATAACATTATTGATTTTTAATTGGGGTTTAAACTAACACTTTTTTTTTGCAGTTCTTTCTTAAATTTTATTTCTTATTTCCATTATAATTCATCAGAATTATTTTTTCTTTCTCCAAACACATCTATTTTAATTTTTTTCCTAAGTTTTCTATCTATCGAAACTAGTTATCGATTTCAGTATGATATATACTTCATTTGTGTTTTTTAGGCAATATGGGTAAGTGCCCACATGCTGGATCCGTCCATGGATATAAGGACCCAACATGGAAAATTTTCTTCTTCTTGCTAGGATCACAAAAATAAGAAGTATCTTAACTTTCACTTTTTAGACATGGTTTGTGAGATGTGGTTAATAATAGAAGTAGAATGTTGGGTAAAAAGAAAGCTATATAATAGTTTTTATAAGCATTATGCCTTGAAATAAGAAATTTTATTGGTACTTGGTATCAAAGAAAAATGTAGTAAATAAAAATTAGTAATTAAGTAGTAAATAGAAATGGATAAATAAATAGTGGGTTCCATCGTTTCTATGGTTATTTCTATAGATCTCATTCCTAATTCAATCAAGTAAAGAATATATTAATAAAATAAAAATCAAACAAGGACCTGTCTCTCTTATAGAGAGAGGGAATGGATAATCTTTTTAAAAGGTTTGTGCCAAAAAACAATTCTAAAAAAAAAAGTGAATTTAGTAGAATATTCAATTTTTTTTATACTGTACTAGGACTTATCTTTATCACACTTTTTTTTTCCAATTCAATAAGATTAGATCATTAAAAAAAAAAGAGTTTAGAACATAAATCCCCCTTTCCCATTTCACTTCTTTTATATTTTTGGGTTTGTTTTTATTTTATTTGTAGCTTATGTAAGTTTTTTTAAAAAAACTTTGGGATTGTTAAATCACCGATGAAATAAAGCAACGGAGCCACCATAGTATTTTTTTTTTCTTAATTCCTCCCAAGGAAAGGGTGGTCATTGTATATTTATCGACCTAGGCTTTGTAGACTCTCTATTTTTCTTTGGTAAAAGTTAATTCTCTTATAAAGCTATATGCAATGAGCAAGCAATGCCTGTATGGTTGTTCAATTCTATCCTTTTTTTTATTCTTTATCTCTTCTTGTGACCTTCTTATACGAGATAAAGTAACCTTCTATTATCTTGTATCATCAAGGTAATAATCTATCAATCTTTTGTTGCTTTTTATGAAGCACAAATAAAAGAATTTATACTGGAAGCGGAAAAACTACTGAAACTGCGTGAAATCCTCACAAGGGTTTATGCATAAAGAATAGGCAAACCCTTGTGGGTTGTATATGAAGAAATGGAAAGGGATGTTTTTATGTCAGCAGCAGAAGCCCAAGTTCATGGAATTGAATGAAGAAATAAAAACTATACAATTTTTGTTTTTGTATTTGAATTTTATTTTATTTTTTTAGGGCTATACAGACTCGAACCATAGACCTTCTTTGTAAAACTGATCAAACTAAGTATTCTCAAAATGATTCAAACTATTTTAAAGATCACATGCATTTCTTTTGCATTGGGCTTTTCCATCAACTGATATAAATAACCAATTAGTCTACCATAATTCTCTTGACAAGAAGATAAAAAGATGGCTCCATGTGCTTTGATTTTCTCTTAGATGCATCTAAGGTAGACAAAAAGACTTTAAAAAGAATGACAATGAAATATTACATAGATAAGGAAATCTTACATAAATTGTCATTTGATGGTTTTTTGTTAAGATGTTTGGATGTAGTAAAAGTTAAGAAAGCCTTACAAGAAATCCAATAAGGAATTTGTGCCGCCTATATAAATGGACATATGATGGTTATGCAGATGTAGAGAGCATGATACTTCTGGATGACTATGGATTGAAAATGCATAAATTATGTCAGAAGATATCAAAAGTATCAGGTGTATAATGATAAGATTAATGCACTGCTAATATATTTATTCAACATGATATCACTTTAGCATTCACAATGTGAAGAATAGATGTTATTGGAGTAGTTAATTTGAAAACTAGTAATGAACATCAATTTATCCTGGTAGTAATTAATTACTTCATAAAAGGGGTAAAAGATCTCCTATACCAATGTGACTTAAAAAGTAGTTAAGTGATATGTTGAGAAACACTTAATATGACTCACATGAAAAGATAGTGATAAACAACGCTAAGAAATTCAATGGGAGAATGATTATAGAATTACATGTGAAATAGAATATTAAGCACTCAAACTCATCTCCCAATAGGTCAAAGATAAATGATGTTGTGGAAGTTGCCAACAAAAATATCAAAAAAAAATCATAAAATTATTATCACCTATAAAGGTCGGCTTGAAATGCTCCGTTATGCCTTCAATATATATTGCATAACAGTAAAGACATCAACTAGAATTATGCCTTACTATCTAGTTTATAAAATGAAAGCGGTAATGCATTTGGAAATAGAAATCTCATATTTAAAAGTCTTAATAGAATTTGAGTTAGAAGAGTCTAAATGGGCTAAAATATGTAAGTTATCTTGACATGACTAAGTCTACTTGGTTAGTCTAAAGACAACCTGACTAGTTGATAAAAAAAAATTTGAAGATGAAATTAAAAAAAATATATTTAAATTAATAGAAAAAATTTTCTCAATCTACTTCTTGCATGGTTTGAGTTTAAAATTAATTGTGTGGATATTGTTACCATATAAAGACAACCTGGAGAACCATTGATGGAATTGTAAAAAAAAAACAAAACTAAATAGGGGGGGGGGGGGAATGAAAAAAATTAGTGAAACTCAATATTGATATCCAAGTCTTTTGGTATAAGAAGTAATTTCCAATTAATGGTCCTATAGTTTTTTAAAAGTTCCAACGACGCCCTTGGCAATGACCAGCAGACATTATCACATGTATATGAGTTTGGAAGGAAAGCTAGTAAAACATGAAAAGGTGAAGGAAAAAGAATCAGAAAAATGTTCGGATAATTAAAAATCCCGTCCTCTAAGAGAATTTTGTAGACTTGAGAACCAAAGTTACTGTTAGATTCACGAGGAGAAAAAGGGTCAAAACTAACATGCAGCAAGGGACAAACAAATCATGATTATGTCTGTATATGTAAAGCAGAAAAACTACATCACAAATTCGAAAGGAAATACATACTGAGTTTGAATAGTGTTTTGTTTTTCATTAAAAAAATAATAATAATCCATTAAACCTAAAATGAAATGATGTGTTAAAGCTGCGGCATTTATCTTTACAAATATTAAACAAAAAAATTATTATAGTATTATCAAAAACATGTTTTTGACTCACAAAATTATATGATTTTACGAGTCAAAACATATAAAACACATAAAATTAAGTTAAAAATTCAAAAACTAGTAAAACATTTCCTTAAACTCTATATTAAATAAAAAAATTATTATAATAGTGCATTTTAAGGTGCTTGAATTTTATATGAAAAAATTTCTTTATAACTTTACGATTCAAATTTATTTTGTATTTTTCGTTTTTCATGCCGTGTTAAAAATATATTTTTAAGAACCTTGTGTCAAATATATAGGTGTGGCACTGTGAAAGAGCATCGTGTTTTCCCCCCTGTTTTTCAGAACCAAACAGATTCAACAAGAGGCAGAACGATAATACAAATTATGTATCAACTCGTTTTTCCTTGAAAAAAAAAATAGAAGGAGCAATGGCAGCAGAGTTTCATATAGCAACAAAATTCATTTCAATGCTTGTTGAAAAAGATTATAGCTACGTAAATATCCTTAGTGCATGGAAGTGCCCTAATAAGGAATCTGTAACATCATATCACATTCTTTCATTCCAGAGGCACAAATTCCATTAGTCCTCTTCATTACTTCTAGCTAACTCGTTGGAATCCATGATTTTTCTCTCGTAAAGTGAAAGTGCAAACCTTGCCTCCTACATTATCAGGCAAATTAGTCTGTACAGTTGTGTCCTCCAGGAAACAGATCAGTTATTGCCATACCACGCCCTGTCTCATATGTGTCATCTACCATGACATCCACCAAAACTTCAGGCTTTGTCTTGTTCTTACCTATGTATTGAGAAGCAAATGTACACAATTGCACAGAATCAAAGTGAAAGAGGGTAAAGAAATAGATAAATCATAAAGGTACAGAACTTGGCATCGGCAGTATGCAACTTTTACTCAAACATAAACTTGCCTTAGCGCTTCAATCGCTTAAGCTTCTTGCCTTTGTTCATGTGAAATCTAGTAGGTGTTCTTTTGGCATCTTTGGTTGTAACCTCTCCTGCAACAAGTAAAACAACTGTCAAGGGTTATTTAACAAATATGCTCTGGAGGGCCAGACAGAAACTTGCATATTTCCGAAAAAGGTAAATACGGACAAGCATTGACTTTGAAAATCTTGACAAGAATTTCTAGCATGGTGTGAGTTAAGCCAATTCCACCCCCACAGCAACACAAATTCTTTGGAATATCTAGATTTCTTTTCCCATGTAAATTAATAAAGAAGAGATTGAATTCAATGCAGCGATTTATTATTGATATTGTATCACATATTTATACAAGGCTTTTGCTTTACAGTAGGAAAGAAGAATTCTGCAGATCTCCTATTCTAAGTAGGAAACATAATTACAGTAGGAAACATAATATCTACGTATCTTCTATTCTAAGTAGGAGACTATGATCTTTGTTCTCTCAACACTCCCCCTCAAGTTGGAGAGTGAATATCCTGCACTCCTAACTTGCGAACCATAGGCACAAAGATTTCTTTTCCGAGAGGCTTGGTTAAGATGTCTGCTAGCTGATGTGCAGAATCCACATGTCTTGTAGTTACGGATCCATCTTGGATTTTATCTCTAATGAAATGGCAATCCATTTCGATATGTCTAGTTCTTTCGTGAAAAACTGGATTAGCTGCAATGTGTAAGGCAGCTTTATTATCACAATACAATAAAGCTGATTCTTGGTGCGAAATTCCCAAATCCCTCAATAGATGGCGAAGCCATGTCAATTCACAACAAGCTCCTGTCATTACACGGTATTCTGCTTCAGCTGAGGAGAGTGAGACTGTTTTCTGTCGCTTTGATCTCCAAGATATCAACGATGATCCAAGAAAAACACAATAACCCGTTGTGGATCTCCTAGTGAGTGGGCATCCTGTCCAATCTGAATCACAATAAGCCCTTAACCTGAAGTCACTATTTGAAGAGAAGAATAATCCTTGGCCGGGTGCCTTTTTTAGATAACGAACAACCCGAAGAGCCGCCTCCATATGATCTTTCCGGGGTTGATGCATAAATCTACTCAAGACATGTACTGCATAAGTTATGTCTGGCCTTGAAACAGTTAAGTAAATTAATCTGCCAATCAGTCTTCTGTACCGGTTTAGTTCTTTGAGCAAGGTGCCTTTGTCTAATAATTTCAACCCTCGTTCCATAGGAGTATTGATTGGGGCAGCACCCAGCAAGCCTGCATCTGCAATGATCTCTAGTGCATACTTACGCTGGGAAATAAAAATCCCTTTCTTGGAAGCCGACACCTCAATTCCAAGAAAATATTTCAAAATGCCAAGGTCTTTGAGACGAAAATGGTTATGCAGAAATTGTTTGGTTGCAGCAATTCTAGCCGGATCATTACCAGTGATGAGAATATCGTCAACATATATCAGAAGAGCAGTAAAGGACTCACCCCGTTTGCTGGTGAACAAGGAATAATCAGCACGAGATTGTATATATCCAGCTGAGCAAATTGCTTCTGAAAACTTTGCAAACCATTGGTGAGATGCCTGTTTCAGCCCGTATAATGACTTATGAAGGCGACAAACAAGATGGTTCTCCCCCTGTCGCCGAAGACCTGGCGGTGGTGACATGTATATTTCTTCTGCTAAGTCACCATGGAGGAAAGCATTGTGGACGTCCATTTGGTGGAGAGACCAACCAGAAGAAGCGGCCAAGGCAAGTAAGCAGCGGATAGAGATGATTTTAGCCGTGGGAGAGAAGGTATCGTGAAAGTCCACACCTTCCAATTGTGTGAACCCCTTGGCGACTAAGCGTGCTTTGTAGCGCTCGATAGAACCATCAGAACGATGTTTAATTTTATACACCCATCTACAACCAATTAGTGTCTTGCCACCCGGGAGTGGTGTGAGGGACCAAGTACCATTTTCCTGAAGAGCCTGCAATTCATTATGCATGGCTTCCTGCCATGCAGGGTGAGCAACAGCTTCGGAATAGGATTTGGGTTCGGTGACAGTATGGAGCTGAGTAACAAAAGATTGGTTTGCAGGTGTATAGCGGTGATAAGAAACAAAATTAGCTAGTGGATAACGTGTACCTTTAGTCGGACCTGGTAGTGAGGAGGTCGATTGGTGGGAGTAAATATTGGAGCAGAAGTAATCGTGAAGCTTGGCTGGTGGCATAATGTGTCTGATGGAGCGACGAAGTAGAGTGGCGTCAGAGGTGGGCTGGGGAGGATGATTGGTTAGGGAAGGGTGGGGTTGTAGGGGAGGCTGATCAGGTGGTAGTGAAGGAGGAGCAGAGAAGATGAGTTGGGATGGGTCTTGATGATCGGTAAGTGGCACATATGGGGCGAGAGGTTTAGGGCGGCGGGTGTAGGTTTGTAGAGTGGACATGGGTTGTGGAGATGGTGGATCGGTGGCAGGTGTGGTGGGAGCTGAATCAGTGGGAACAGGGGACAATGGTATAGGTGAAGGGGAAACTGGAGGTGGAATGGGAGGGGAAGTAAAAGAACTGAAATCAAAGGAATTTATATCATGGGATATAAGGGGAATAGGGCCAGAAGGTGTGTGTGGAGGAGAGATGGTGGATTTGGGTTGGACAGAAGCATATGGATATCCAATAAAAACTGAGGGTATGGAACGATTGTCAAATTTATGAGAAGGATGGACGTTGGTAGCATAGGCTAAACAACCAAAGACACGAATATAGGAAAAGGAGGGTGATTTGGAGTAGAGAAGTTCGAAAGGAGTTTTGAAAGAAAGGGTGGAAGAAGGGAGTCGATTGATGATGTGTACTGCAGTAAGTGCACACTCGCCCCAAAATTGGACGGGAAGGTGAGCATGAAATTTTAGAGCTCGGGCTACCTGTAAGATGTGACGATGTTTGCGTTCCACAACCCCATGTTGTTGGGGCGTGTAAACACAAGAATGTTGAAAGATGACACCGATGTCTTGAAAAAAAGAACGGAGTGAGAGAAATTCACCACCATTATCACTTTGGAAAATCTTAATGTGAGAGTCAAATTGAGTATGAACGTAGCTGAAAAACTGCTTTAAGAGTGATTGTGTTTCATTTTTGTGTCGCATTAAGAAAATCCATGTAAAACGTGTATAATCATCAACAATAGTAAGGAAATAATAAGCACCAGAAATAGAAAGGTGTCGATAACGACCCCAAATATCACAATGAATTTTTTCGAAAGGTTTTGTGGAAGAAATAACACTAGGACTGAAAGGTAAGCGACTTTGTTTAGCCAATGGACAGACAGGGCACACATCATGAAATTGTGCGAAAAAATTTAAAAAATTATTGGCAATTAAATTGAGGCGATGAGGTGATATGTGACCGAGGCGATTATGCCACAGATTGGTTGATGAGATGGTGGTATTGCAGGCTGGTAGGGTTTTTTTTGGTGAGGTGGAGTTGATCGTAGATGTCTTCGTTGCTAATGCCACCAAGTAGTATAATCCGTCACGTTGTTTACCCAAACCAATCGTCCTCCTCGTAACCAGATCCTGCAAAATACACCAATAAGGAAAAACAAGTTATTGAGCAATTCATCCCTTTTGTCAAACGACTTACTGACATTAGATCAACTTTGAATGTGGGTACACAAAGCACATTGTGGAGATAAAAAACAGAATTCAGAGGCAGTAATCCTTTGGTAACGATTTTGGCCTTTTGGCCGCTAGGCAACAAAACAGAAGGCAAAGAACAATTTTTATCTGTATGTATAAGAGATTTTGACGAAGAGGAAATATGATCTGTCGCCCCACTGTCAATAATCCAATTGCGAGAAGCGATTTTAGGCAAACCTGGACGGCATGTGCTTGGGAGCTAGGTCCTTCATTTTTATTAAGAAGTGATAAGAGCTGCTTTAATTGAGTTTCTGAGATGCCAACCACTGATTTGCCATCTTCTTTAGAAAAATCTTCTGACACATGATTAGCTACATATCTGTTGTTGTTGCCAAAATGCTTTGAGCCTGAATTATGCCTCGCTTTGGGATGGCCAACTGGATATCCATTCAGCTCATAACATGTTTGAACCCAGTGGCCTGCTTCTCCACAGTGGGAACAAAAAGGACGTCCCTTTCTAGAGCCAAAACGACGTTTGTCTTGGTCATGTCTGCGTGCGAAAGTCTCTGGTTGCGATCAAAAGTCATGCGTCCCATATGATTGATAAGAATGTTCAGATTTCCCTGTACCTGTTAATGAGGTGGTCTTGCCACTATTGCTGCGGACGGTCATGGCAGCACTGTCAACAGAGTCATTTATAGTGTGCATTGAGCTTAAGAGACGTTGCTTCTCTTCTTGAGAGACGGAGGAATAGGCTTGACGAACAGATGAGAGTGGATTAATTAGGAGAATTTGTCCACGAATAGCACTGTAAGAGTCATTCAACCCCATCAGAAACTGCATTAACCTTTGCTGATCTTGTTGTGCTCCATGGACTGTGTCGTTGTAGGAGGCTAATTCATCCCACAGGCCCTTCAGTTTTGTATAATAGGCTGAGATAGAAAGTTGGTCCTATCGAAGACAAGCAATATCTCGTTGAATCTCATAGATACAAGGTGCATTGCTTTGAGAGAATCGATCATGAAGATCTTCCCAAACTTCTTGAGCTGTAGAGTAGTAGATCACACTGTCTGAGATCTCCGGAATGACAGTGTTAATGATCAATGAGTGAACCATATCGTTACATCTAGACCATATGGCATAACCTTCAGGATCAGTCTCCTCTGAAGGGATTCTGATTGAGCCATTGACAAAACACAATTTGTTCTTGGAATTTAAAGCTAGAGTCATAGCCCTTTTCCAAGTTGAATAATTGTCCCCATTCAGGGGTTTAGAAATCAAGACCAGACCTGGATGATCTGAATGATGAGTGAAGTATGGATTTGAGAGATTTGTTTTTAGAAGTTCTGCAGGAATTTCTGGGTTTGTAGAAAAGCCAGGATCGGTAATTTTCTTGCCAATGATAGAACTTTCTTGGTTGGCCATGATAGCTGAATTAGAAAGGGTGCTACACGAGAGATTAGGGTGTAGAGAAGCTGCAGGGTTCTAGTCCTGCTCTGATACCATGTAAATTAATAAAGAAGAGATTGAATTTAATGCAGCGATTTATTATTGATACTGTATCACATATTTATACAAGGCTTTTGCTTTACAGTAGGAAAGAAGAATTCTGCAGATCTCCTATTCTAAGTAGGAAACATAATTACAATTCTATTCTAAGTAGGAGACTATGATCTTTGTTCTCTCAACATCCCAGGTAGCCGACAGACATCAATCAAGAAGAGAAACCTGGAGCAAAAGCCATCTCGACGTCTTGCATAGTGACCAAACCCTTATCTACAGCTTCCTTCTGCTCCTGCAAAGCAATCACAAGACAAGACAAAGAACAAAAAAATTACAATATATAGGAGTTGTTAAAAGTAATCGAAAAGAAAATGAAGCATACTCTGCGCCATTTTTTAAAGAGCTTGCGCTTGCGCTTGCCAGAGAGAGTGAGGGGCTGGGTTTTGTCCTTAAACTTTTTAGTTAATGGGTCTCCGTGTATTGCTCTCTGCTATTTGTGCTCTTCTTCTCTTCTGCACTACGTTGAACTTCGCCATCTGATCGATCTCTCTTTCCCTCCTCACAGCCCTTAACTCAACCCTAAAATATATTTTTGTATTTAGGGCATTTGCTTATTTATGGGCTTGCGGGCCTGCTGCATTCCTCGGCCCTGGCCTCCTTTTAATTTTATTTCATAAATGTCCTAATTTTTTAATTTTTTTTTTATTATTATTACTACCATAGTTTTTAGACCCGGTTTGGTCCAAGACTCGTGTTCCGGGTTTTGACCGGGTCGTCCGGGTCAATTTCTTTTAAAAAAACTTAAAACGACATTGTTTTAATAAAAAAACAAAAGTCAACGGGTTGCAATCCGGTTTTTAACCGGGTTTTGCTGGATCAGCCGGGTTTTTCCTTCCCCTGCTTTTTCTTTAACTTGGCGTGATTCCAGCTTCGGATTGATCGGGTCCCGAGTTGATCCGCCGAGCCCAACAGGAATTTAAAACTATGATTACTGCTACTGAGAAAAACTAAAGATAATGAAGGAAGGGTAGGGTAGCTATGAACAATTTAGCTGTAGTTTTCAAAACGATGCCTTTTTGAGTCATTTGGCTCAAAACTGTCTTTTTCTATTAAAAAAAAAAGTGATTTGGTTTTTGGTGTATTTAAAAGAGGTCCTTGGATGTAAAGAGAGAAAAAAGGAATCAACGAGAGAATTGATGAAACTTTTTTTATTCTTATAAAGGGAAAGTTTATAGAGGCTATTCATGATGGTCTTCGAGTTATCCTTTTCTTAAAAAAAAAAAAAAAATTGGATAAAATCTTAGGATCTAGAGAAATTAAGGAGTTGAGTTTTCAATAGTTAGAGGCTTGAATTGCTAAAGATTTGTAACTAAAATTTCATTGTTGATATAGGAAGAAGATAAATACATAAAAGGTCTTTTTTTTTTGGAAAATTCAATGAAGTCTTGAAATTTTGATGCATGTTTCATTGTAGTCCTAAACTTTTATTTTTAATTCCATTAAGGTTTAATTTTGGATTGTTTCTTCAATTGAGTTCTTAAATTGAATTAATTGAACCTTCTTATTTGACTTATTTTTCTAATTTAATCCTTAATTTGCAGTTTTATGCAATTTTGCCCTAATTCTTACTTTTTCTCTTTAATTTCACCTTTGATTGAATTAATTAAATATTTTAATTTGGACTTCTTATACAATTTAGTCATTCGTCTTTTAATTCTTTTAATTAAAACCAAATTAAATCATTTTTCCTCAATTACTTTTCAATTGAGTCCGCAATTGCAACCCCGAATCATTCATGAATAAACTCCCCCAACTCAATTATAAACTTGTTAAACTCAATTATTTATTCAATTTCTATTCTTGATTGTATTTTCTTCCTAGAAAATAATAAAATGATTAAAATTGATTATATTGATTGAAAAGACACTTTTTTTGAAATTTTTTCTATATTTTGAAATATATAAAAGAACAAGGGCTAAAAATTAGGTTATGATACTCATGTTGGGATAATCTTCTTTGCTCAAATGTTATTAACATGATCTAAAATCTACTTCAAGTAAAAAAGTCAACTGTGAAACCAAGACCGTTGTAATCAATAACTCATAGTTTGAGGAAGTTGGAACAACAAATAAGGCAAGATCATAAATTGAGGGCAAGTTGTGAATGAAGCTATATATCATAGAACAACAAACAAGGCAAGATCACTTACTAAGGGTAAGTCGTGAATAAAACTAAAACATCAAACAAGGTAGGATCATAGGTTGATGGGAAACAAATTGATAATAATTAGTGCAAATATGGGTAGCCATAATTACTATGAGAAACCCATGTAGCATCAAAATATAAGTAAGGTATCCCTTCTAGCAAATATGAGTAGGCTAGTGAGTTAAATAATAATTGAGTATTCAAAAGAGGATGGTCAACTTCAATTGACAACACGATGACTGGGTCTTTAATAGGGACCTATATTTTAAATGGGTAATATTTATTTTTTTCTTACTCAATATAATCTTACAAGATTCATATGAAATCCTTGCCTTTAAGGTACACAAGGCTCAAGCAAATTTGAACCGATAAGGTTTTAACTTGTTTGAATCCAACATAGTTTGATTTTTATTTTTTTTTTGCAAAGAGGGTGGTCACCTTCCGGTTGACTTGGTTTTAATTTCTTTTTTAAAAAATATTATATTTTCTTTATATGTTTACTACACAAAGTATATGAAAAGGAGTTTTTGATGATTATGTACCGTAAGAATTCTTAATTTTAAAGAAGAGATAGTTATCATAACCAAATTTTAACCCTATTTTTTCATAAAAATATAAAAAAATCCAAAAATAATAATAAAAATCATTATTTTCATCACTCGTGTTTATTTAATTTTGTGTATCAAGTTAAGTTAGAAATAGCGATAAATAATCAAAACAATAAAAAAATAACAGAGAAGGGTAAAAATATAATTGCGGACAAAAAATGGATAAATAATTGAATTTGACAAGCCAAAGATTTAGTTTAGGATTCAGTTGGGGACATAATTGAAAAAAACATGGTTTGATTTGGATGAAATTAAAAGAATTAAAGGATCAGGGATGGATCTATAACAAGCAACCAAATCTAAGGGTTCAATTAATTCAATCAAAGATGAAATTGAAAAAAAAAAAGATTTATGGCAAAATTGACCAAAAATACATAATATTTTAAACCAAGGATTAAACTGAAAACAATCGACAAAATTAAAGGGTTAAATTAATTCATTTAAGGATAAAATTGAAAATAAAAGCCAACATTGCTATTAATTTTATGGGTTTTATAGTTAATATACCTCCATACACACCAGTGTAACAAGTTGACTCTTTAAGAATTGTGATGTGTTTTTCTTAGGTATTTCAATCATCAAAATGAATACCAATGTTATCATCCTCCAATTTAACAAATATTTTATCACAATGGATGTTGTTTTTCACAAAACTCTAGAGGGAGTATCAAAATAAAATTCAGATTATAAATTATAATTTTCTAGATATAAATTTGGATTATAGAAGTGACGATTCACAAGTTAGATCAAATAATCAAGAAAAAGGTGAATTGAGTTTAAGTGTTATAGTCTTAGATGAAAGATGATGAACATTTAGAAGATGAAGATGTGACTCCAAAAAATACTTCGTTCGAGTTAGAATCCATCGCAAATGATATACCAAACCAATCATTAATGATGTTCCTAACTTAATATCTGAGTTAGTCAGAAAATTACAATATCATCACATTAGAGGTATTCCTAAACCCACATATGACTTAAACTTTCTAATTAAATCAAATATCATACGAGTCATTATGTATCTAACCATCATTAGGTATTCCTAACAATATGTAGGAAGCCTTAGTTGACCCTAGGTGAAAAATAATTATGAATAAAGAGATGAAATCCCTGCAAAAATAGAACTTGAGAACTCATTGATCCTCCACCAGGAAAGAATCCAACTATGATTTACATGCTAAAGTATAATTTAATGGCATAATTTAATGCTTTAAAACAGGGACTGGTGGTGAAAAGTTACACTCATGATCAATTACAAAGAGACATTTACATATATAACCAAAATTAACACAATTTGAGTCTTATTATATTTAGCTAAGAACTTAGACTATAATTCAATGTGAAAAATACTTTTCTGGTGAATTATCTAAAGAAGTCTACATGGATCTCTCAATAGGCTATATGATTCCTGAAATGCACAATCAGAAGGTATGCAAGTTGAAGAAATCATTGCATGGATTGAAACATTCTTTGAAAGCATGGTTTCGAAGGTTTATAAAATCCATAGCTTACCATCAGAGCAATTCAAATCACATATTATTCTTGAAAAAATAACGGGAGAAAGATACAATACTCATTATATATATTAATGATATAGTGGTTATAGAAAATGATCTTGAAAATTAAAATGAAAGATCTAGGTCTTTTGAAATATTTACTTGGAATCAAAGTGTCTTGATCTCATAAAGTAACCTTTATATCTAAAAACAAATATGCCTTAAATCTTCTATAAGAGACTAGCATGCTATAAGAGACTAGCATGCCATTATGTTAACTAGTTAATACACTAATAGAAGAATGCTTGAAGTTATATATTGAGTCTAATAAGGTACTAACTGATAAATGAAGATATAAAAGAATTGTAAGTAGATTAATGTACTTTGCATAAATAAGACCATATTTGGCATATACATTGAGTATTGTTAGTCAATTTGTGCATATTCTGAGAGAGAAATATATGAATGCAGTTAAGTATATTTTGAGATATATGAAGGTTGCATCTAGAAAGAGAATTTTATTCACTAAAAATGCAGATTGTCAAAACATAAATGATACGAACTCGAAAGGCTAATCCTTAGAACCCACAATCAAGAGTTAGAATACTCACCTAAGAAAGATAAAATCAGATTAGAAACCCAACTCAATGACCTGAAACAAGAACCGAAGGTGTATGGTTTTAATATCATAAAGATGATATCTTTGATAAGTTCTATAAGTTCAAACCAAAGAAGAAGAACACTCAAATTATTCAATCCATAATGACAACAAAAAAAATTATCCTTTTAATGTTATTTCAACTTTTTATATAATATGGCTTACAAAATAAACCCTAATTAGCTAATGAATTTAAATTAAATCCACATAAGTAACTAATTTAAATCCAAAATTAGATAAGACAATAGTATAAAGCCCATGCTTTGTATATAATGAAGCCTAATTCATACAAGCCTTATATGTTTTATATATAATAAGGCCCAAGCTACACAAGCCTTGTATTCTTTGTTATAATAAGGTCCAATCCACACAAACCTTGCATATTCAACCCCATAAATGTTACATATTAAACAACCCTATTTCTTGTTTAGATTATATTGATCAAGGAATGATGATAATCAACAAACAACATTACGAGATCCATTATATACGCCAATTGAATCTATTACAAATGCAACTACTCTTTAGAGCTTTTTAACTCTTGGAACAAAAATGAGGTATGTAATTGCAAGCTTTTTGAAACTATATAAGTTGGTATATTGATCAATTATCATTAGGTCACACATTTGTTTCCATCATTGTATTTCATTTTATGATTGTGGTTGGTCTGGTTGGCAAGAAACTTATTTATGCACATGCTCAAACATGTAGTGTTTAATTTTTTTTTGTTTTGTCTAATTGAGTTAAGGCCTATAATCTTATGCTGGTGTTTATTTTGAATATAATTGATGCAAATTAGTTCATTACATGTAATAATAATTGAAAAGTGTTGGTGTGTTTGAACTGAAGATCTTGATAATTAGGCTATTTTGTAGCTTGCTTCCTCGTCAGCTTATATTAATAGTGTAGTTTAATATGTTTGAGTAGGTGTTTGTATTGTCACTTTCATTATAGATTTTGTTATTTGTTACAAACCATTGAAGCAATTCATAGTTTTAGTGTTTAATAGGATTGTCATCATAATAAATCTAGTGTGAAAATACTAAATTCATTTAGTTAGATTTTGATGCAACTTTTAACCTAATCACTTTGATTCAAAGTTTTCTTTATGAAAGTATAAACAACAATCTATGAAAGATCTTGAATTGAGCTGCTAGTAAAAATTAGTTTGGTTATTATAAAAAATTTATGTTTTGATGATATCTTATAAATATATAATATCATATGATATTTTCATAACGGATTGAAATGAATTTAAAATAAAATTTGATAGAATTTTTAATTTTTAATTAATGCATCATGCAAGAGGAGCAACATCAAGAAAAATGTTTTGTTAATGGGAAAACATAGAAAAAATCTCAGGTTGAACAATTTGTTAAAATACAAAAAAAAGAGGGAAAAGATAAAAAGAAAATAAAAAGATGAGATTGTGATTATAGAAAGCCAAAACAAACACCTACCGGCTAGCATATAAGAGGAAGAAATATTTAATATTTATAGTTTATCAAAACTATTTAATTAATATTTATAGTATAAAAAATAACTAAATAACTCATTAAATAATGTTGATCATATTTAATTTAGCAATTGTTTTATTAAAAAATTTCCTTGTTTTCTTACAAACCCCCCCTACTTTTTTTTTTCCTAAAAAAACAAAAACAAAATGAAACTAGAAAAGAACATATGAAAGAACTAAATTATAAATGAACTAAGAATCCAAGGATTATTATAAATAATTTCTGAAGCTACAAGGACTAATTTATAAGTTTTACTGAACCACAAGACTAAGCTATACTAATTAACTACATAGCATGTAAAAAAAAAAAAGGTGGGAAAAAGATGGGGCCCAAACAAGCATCCCTCCAACATCATCGTATTTGAATTTATAATGAAAAAAATAATAATATTAATATAGTAGTAAATTGAAATCAGACAACAAATAAGCAAAACAAAAGCGCTCTCTCTCTCTCTCTCTCTCTCTCTCTCTCTCCCTGTAAATTCAAAACACGGATCATGCCACTCCATCTCCTAGTTCAAAACCCTAACTCACCACCTCTCTCTCTCTCTCTCAAACCCAAGTAAAAGTATTCAACACAGATACCTTTTTGAAAGAAATCAAGATTGGGCCAAAGGGTTAGTGAATCTTGTATGCCTGTTTCTTTAATTTTGCTTTTTGGTTCAAGTCTTCATTTTTATTGGGGTTCAAGAATTTTTCCTTTTTGAAGTTTTGTTTTTTGGGTTTGGTGCTAGAGTTGTTAATCGAATTGGGTTATAATCTTTTTTGTAAAAGTTCGGCTAATAGGTTTGTTGCTAAAGTTCAATTTTTTTTTCCTTTGGGTTCTTGAGTTTGGTACTCAAATTCTTAAATTTTAAATTAGGCTCAAGGTAATGGAAGATCGAGGTGACGCGGGGAGACCCAGATCTGATTCCAAGGTTGGTTTCTCGCTTTCTTGGGTGCTTTTGAGAAGTTTTATGTTTATGTTTTTGGTTTTCTAATTTTGGGTTGTTTTTAGTTGGCTGGTGAGAAGCGAACGGGTGGTGAATTGAGAGAGAAATCAGAAGTTGCTCGAAAAAAGATTAAAATGCGTGAGCTTGAATCTCTGCTGGGGTCTGAAGATAATATTTTTAAATATGTTAATTGTTTGCTGTTGCTGTTAGGGTTTTTTTTATGACACTGAATTTGAGTGTATTTGGTATGTTAAAATGCAGTTAAGTGGAAGTGCAACAAACAATCTATTACTCCTAGTAATATGTGTAGTTTTTCATTTTCAAAATTGGAGCTTTTCTGTGTTCTTTCTTTTGAAGATTGCACTTATTTTTTTGTGTAGTTTTTTTGTTTGTACTTTTGAAATTGAAGCAGAACTTCTTAATGAAATAGTAAAATGCTTGGTGGCTCAATAATATGAGAACAAGACCAATAAAAAACATTTAATTAAAAACAAATTACAATGCCTATTGAACTTCCGACTCAAACATATGTTAAAGCCCTATCTTCCGTACTTTATAATGCCACCGAAGCAAGCTCCAGTCACTTGAAAAACAAAGAAGACAGTAACCACTTTCAGCTTAGTGAACAGATGTCCCAAGTTACCAATGTGCCAATAACCTTGGACCTCAATGCTTATCAAGCAGAAAGACGTGGAAGGACCACATTATCAGTTGAGGTCACTGCTTCTTCTAGGCCACTGGATCTTAATAGTGAAGCTTGCATTGCTAATAATTTGGTGAGAAATGATATTGCAGAACACGCTGATAATTGTAATGAAGTCCCATTGCTCAAGAAGCATGAGGACAAACATGGCAATAAATGTGTAACCTCTGTTGGCATTGGTTTGGATCTGAATGCAGAGGATGATAGCTCTGTGAACCAGGAGCTGTTCCGAACTAACAAGGATCATGATAAGTCAAGGGATGTTTCTGAGTGTGGCAGTGCTACTGGTCCAGTGCAGGAAAAAGATCCATTAAGAATGTGGAAGGAGATGAAGCAAAATGGTTTCCTCTCATCTTCACATGGAGGGATTTCAATTCAAAGTGGTTTTATGTCATCTTCTCATGGAGGGATACCAATGCCAAAGCAATGTGGGAGGAAACCCAAAGATGACGTTCACAAGAAAAAGATGGAACTTGCAAAGAGAGAGCAGGTTGATAGGCTTACAAAGATTGCTGCTCCAAGTGGACTGCTAAATGGCTCGAACCTTGGGATCATAAACCATGTGAGAAACAAAAAGCAGGTCCATTCCATAATAGAGGCCTTGGTGAGGTCTGAAAAACTCGAAAATGGTTGTCTTGAAAGTAAACAAGCAATCCATCTAAAATCTGGAACTAAAGAAACCAATAATATGAGTGATTCTGGAATATAACGACTCGGTTTTTCTCATGGAGATGGGAGTTCGACTTCTTTAATTGGGAGCAAGCAAACAAGTGGGTGCTCTATGTCCAATGGGCAGGGTGATTTCAACATAGTAGGCACAGTACATGCCAGAAATTTCGTTTCATACTCCGCTGTCAGCAAAGATGATGTATTGGCATTGAAGTTGTCTTCATCAACTAATGCCTTGGAGGAGTCTAGAACGGTTCTGAATGAGGAATCAGCAAACAGCACCAGTGTTTCTTGTCTTTCTGTGAGAGGTGAGTATTTAATTTTTGTTTCAGAGGGAATTAACAATTTAATATATGCACATTTATATGTGAAATTGAGTTGGTATAGAAATTGCAAGACACTAAATGAATTGTATATATTAGGGCTGAGCATTTTCGGTCCGGTCCGGTTTTGGACCAAAATAAACAACCAAACTGATTTTATTTTATTTTTAGTTTTGGAACCGAACCGAACCGAAAACCGGTTCAAACCGATTAATTTCGGTTCGGTTCGGTTTTTTTCCCTTTCAAACCGGTTCAAACCGAAATTTTTATACTTGCTTCCATTTTCCAAAAAATCAACTCCAATTTTTGTTTTGTTCTTCTTGTCCATAAGTTAAACCCAGCAAAAAAAATACACAAAACCAAAGGATTTGACTGTAAAAAAACGAAGAAAAAATCAAAAGTTATTGAAATGTAAAATCATCAAAAAGCATGGAGGAGAAGAATACAGATTTGAGAGATGAGAGACAAGAAAAACATCGATAGCATTGATACAGAAACTGTTGAGAGTGCAGAGTTTTTAGATCTTGGTTTCTCTGAAATCCCAAGAAAACCCTTTCATGGTAAGCAAAACGGGTGCGGGGATGTTTGGTGGTAGCTGTGTTGGTATTGATTCAAGTAAACTAGTAGTAGGCTCTCTTTATTGTATGATTGCCTCCAATTCGTCAATGGAATCTAGGTCCAATCATTCGAATTCTCTCATGGAATCTAATAGTCAGGATTCATCACTAATTGATTTGAAGCTAGGGAGATTGACTGATTGCAAAGATGCACAGGATAATAGGTTTTTGAAAGAGAGATTTTTGCTATCTAAGGAGAAGAAGACAGATTTGAGAGTGAGAGACAGAGAGCAGGGAGAGGGGCGGCTGAGAATGTTGAAATTTAGGGTTAGAAGAAAATATGTTATTTATACTTGTTTTAGAGGGAGGGGGCGGCTATCGGGCTATGTGAACTGTAATCTGCTAGGGTTAATGGGTAGAAAGCGTTTTTTTATTTCTAAACTGAACCGGTTTGGTTCGGTTCGGGTTGTCCGGTTTAAGCATTACAAAACCGGAAACCAAACCGAACCGGATATTTTCTAAATATTCTAATCGGTTTTTGTTTTTGGTTCGGTTTTTTCGGTTATTTATTTTCGGTTTTCTTGGTTTAATCGGTTTTTCAGTTTTTTTGCTCACCCCTATTATATATCCATAGAATTGGGGTATTCATGACATTGAATTACACAAGTCTGAAATCAAAGAACACCTTAGCTGAAAGTAATTTGCTTTTGTACTTTCAGCGGCTTCAGTCTCTTCTCAATGGTTGGAACTCCTTCATCAAGACATTAAAGGACGAATAGCAGGTAGGGCTTTTATAACGTGAATGGTTACTAATTACTATTTAGTATGCTACTTGATGTCCTTATGGCAGTAAACCATCTTCAAAATTTTCAGCATTGTGCCGAAGCAGGAAGAGAGTCCGAGCTGTGATTACTACCGAGTTACATTTTTTATCAAAAGAGTTCTCGGCTATTGAAGTGGACAGTTCTTATATTATGCAAAGTTCTTCAGAAGTAGTGTCCAATAATACAACAGCTGCCCTGCATCAAGCGAGATGGAGACCATTGTTTGATCAGTTGGATAAAGCACTTTATGAAGAAGAGAAACAACTTGTAAGAGTGATAGCAGAGACTTTCTTTTCTTTCTCATGCTATTAAATTCTACTGGTAATCTAGGAATGTGTGTGTGAACTCGACTCTAGTTATTCTTGTGATTTGCGATGCTTTGGTTTTGACACCTCTGACTGGACAAATTCAATTGCCTGTATTTATAACACAGTTTCTGAATACAAAAGTTGTTTCCTGCATGTAATAGGATTTTTTTTTAAATAAATCTTCACAAGCTTATGATTGTTTCCTTCTGTGGAGCTTATGATTGTATAGAAAGTTTATTATTTTAATCTAATTTCCTTAACAAGCTTATTTAGGCTCTCTTTTCTGGTTTGAATTTCAGGAAAGATGGTTGTGCCAAGTAAAAGAAATGCAAGTGCACTTTGATCAGGGACTGCAACATTTGAGCTATAAAGCAATTCTAGGTTACCCCAGGTAAATTATTGCCATTATACTGCTGTCAAATCTGTGGCTGGATCGGGTATAGCATCTTAAATTGCATGATTGAACTCATATAATGGGCATTGGAACTGTGATGAGTGATTATCGTGTTGACATTGTCATCAACATACACAATCTGTTTTGTCAGCCTTCTTTTATTCATGCCTCTTCATATGGCAAATATTCTGCAAGTTACCTTTATAATTCTGTAGTTTTCTTCAATGTTGCAGGACTGAGAAAGCTGATAGCTTGCAGAAGGAATTGGCTGTCAGAGCTGCTGCAGCTTCCATCTATTCAACATGCAATTTCCTGACTTCAAAGGAGAACGTATCTTGTTTCTGATCTTACGAACAAAAGTGGCTTCCTCCTGTCTCTTTTACCGTGTTGAATTCCCAAATACTAGCAATTTACTGATCAGTTCTTTAGCCTTGGCAAAGCTATAACATCAATGCTCCCCCTCCCCTTTTTTTAACCCCAAAACTAGTCAGAATTATCTTAGTGTAGATTGTTTTAACTTATAACCCTGGTCGATAAAGGATGTTGAAAATTATCAATCATGGACACTATCAGGTACTTTGATGTATTTTTCTCTTGGCCTAGTTTCGAGTGTAGTATGAAATTGGATCTCATTTTTCATGAAATGACACTCATACCCTTCTTTTTTTGTACTTCTGTTTTTATGTCAAGATCAACTTAACAAATCAAGAAGACGAGGGTAAGAAACATAATGCTGTTAGCAGAGAAAAGTAAGATAAGAGAGAACTGAGATCGAAATTGGACTGCAATCTATTCATATCCAATGTGATCCATACACTGTGCTTTTATAGTGATCAATATCAACTATTAACAGATTAATCCAACTAACTCTAACTAACTAACATAATCTTTTAACTAACAATAGGTGACGACGTGTCCCTAATGCTTTCGACTTTCAGCTCATCTTTGCCTTCCCACAACAACCTTCTTCTTGTTGTTGTTTCCCACCATTATTTTGCCATCGAATCGTAACAATACCTTTTCCTTGAAAAGATTCTTGACTCAAGAATCTACGGATCTAAACAATTAAGGATCAATATTGAATTCTGGAAATTGCAATTGAATTTCTGTCAGTTCTTTCCATGTTGTGTCTTCAGGAAATGAGTTAGACCATTGAATTAAACCTGCCATTACAACTCATTTGTCTTTTTTAATAAGCTTTCTTTCTAGTATGTCTACTAGGCAAACCTTGACTCTGCCTTCTTCCTCATTGCCTTCGATCATGTGTAATTCCTTTACATTGCATTTGTGCCCTGGTATGAACTTATCCTCACACTTGAAACACTGCCCTAGTCTTTGCCTCTGTTCATGCATGGTCTCTGGAACTTTTTGTTTTTGCTGGTTATCATTCACATAATTGGTTTGAAGATTACCTACCGGTCTCCCCGTTTGCACCACAGTTGCTGGCCTGGGCATGAACTTGTTTTTTCTTGCCAACAACACATTGTTTGACTCCTCTTGCCATTTAACTTGATCAAAAGCTATCATCAGTGTCACCAGCTTTAATATCTTCAACATAAGTTTGCTATCTTCCTTTAATCCACTAATGAAGTTGAAGTTGGAGATATAGTAGGATTTAGGAAGTAAGGAATTTAATGAATGCATTAGTGACTTTAACTCCTTAAACCTCTTCACATATTCATCAACATCACCTTCTTGCATTGGCTTGTTAATTTCCTCTACAATGTCAGTTCTATTACCAAATCGACTGCATATTGCTCCTGAGAATTCTTCCCAATCAATAATACCTTCCACTCTACACATGTAGCCTTCAAACCAGATCTCTGCCTTTCCCTCCAGATAAAGAGATGCTAGTTCTACCCATTGCTGAAAAGGAGTTGTGTTCAGCTTAAAAAACTTCTTGCACCTCCTCAACTAACCCCTAGGATTATCTCCCCAAAATGTTGTCAGATCCATTCTTGGAAGGGCAGCATTATGCACCACTTTCTGTTGCTTCTAGCTATAGGTTTGATCTCCCTTAGCAGGACCTTTTCCTCTTGATAGCATTCCCTCTAGACTGCCCTTTGCTGGAGTCTATAATATTTCTCTGGAAGTGTTTCCCAAATATTTTCTTGTCATTTGATTAGCAAGGAACGTTTGAAATTGAATCGATAAGGCTTCAATTTGTGCACTAATCTGATCAGTCATCCTGTTCTGTTCACTGAATTGTTCTTGCTATTTAGTTTGTTGATCAGCTAAGGATTCCTGAAATTCTTATTGAAGGATCTGCATTCGCTCCTCCAATTTCTTGTAGTGTTCTTCCACGTTTTTAAGCTTATGATTTTCCACCATAGTGTCAGATCTTAAGGCTCTGATACAAATTGTTAAGATCAACTTAACAAATCAAGAAGATGAGGATAAAAAGCAAAATGGTGTTAGCAGAGAAGAGTAAGAGAAGGAGCAAACACCATAAGAACCTAGCCAAACTTGCACAAAAAAAAAAAAACATAAAGGCGAAAACTTAGAAAAAACAGGGGAAAAACATAAACATGAAAGAAAATGTTGAAAAAAAAAGGCACAACAACAATCACTGAAGTCAAACTTGTTATTTGTTTTTATATTAAAATCAGGTTCCCCGTTAAAATCAGCCAAAGCTATCATTTTGTAGTTAAAACCAATTTATCATAGCAAAACTAGTTAAAAATAACTTATCATGGTCAAATTCATCATTTCATGGCTAAAGTATTTTTTAGAGTGAAGAAAGGAAATTCCTCATGGTCAAAATTGATTATTTGGTGGTCAAAATAGTCTTTTTATATTGATTTTAACTTACACACACACAAGGTTTGAGAGATGAGATGGAATGCCATTAATCACATCATAGCTAGTGTTTCATTTACTACTTTTTTTTTTAACAGTTTAGGTAAAAGAAGAATTGAGAGAATAGAGAGTCTCTTTTTCATTTCTAACTTTTGCTTCACCTCAAAAAAAAAAAAAAACAAATAAAGAGAAAAGATCACAACCATTAGATCCACTCCCTTAAATCCTAGCCATTGATTTGAAAGGCTTAACCTAAGCTCATCCACACCGTATTAACACCCAGACTAATACCATCCATTCATTTCACAAAATCAAAGCCCTGAGTCCATAAGCTTAATTTAGGCTCACTCACACCTAGTCACTACCCAAAAAAACCCCAACCATAAATTCAATTTAAAAACATTCAAATCTGACCATCAGATCAAATCAACCAAGTTCAAGACTGTCTAATAAAAGCGGGCTTATAGATTTAGCATAAAATGCGCCACACTATATCCTAACCCTTGTCAGCAGTCAATAATAATTTTAGTCTTTGTATCTCTATTATCTAGCCACTAAACACATCGTAACCACCATAAAAAGGAGCAACAACCTCCCTTGGTCAAGTCCTAACCATATTTTATTGTTAGCACCAATGTTAAAGGCCATAAAAAGCAAAAAAACCATTTGGCTCACCCAAGCCTTTAATTCCGCCAATTTTCATCCTTGATTGGCTGTGAGGTACACGATCACCATTGGTAGATGGACAAGATTAAGATCTTTATGGTGGGCTATTCAACGCACCACTATCTCATTAGGATCGTTGTCAGACCATCAACAATGTTAACACGTGAGGCTCAAACATCGAATGAACAATACAATGCTCTATCAGGGCATTTCAACAATTTCACAATTTGACTAAGGATGTTTTGGTAATTTACAGATCTAATTTATATATTTATTCATTTGTTTATTTATTATTTGTATTTTTAATTTAAAGTAATTATACTTGTATGTGTATTTATGGATGTTTGATTGGATGAAGTATCTGCAGGGTGCCAAATCCAAGTGGTCTGAGACTGTTAGGGGATTTTAATAAGAAATAAGGGTCGTTAATGTTCCCTAATAGAACTGGAAGGATGGGATTGTGATCTTATTTTTTAGGATTATCTATGATGAATGATTTTCCCAATGTTTTCTAAGTTTATGTTTGAATGATTAATCAACCACTGGTTTGCATGTTTGATAAATTAATTAGCTGTTATCATACATGATTACCTAATAATTTATTAACTAATTGTGTATAGTGCTTCTTCAAAAAATATATTTCACCAAGTAAAATACTAAATTTTGCATTATGACTGTGAATGTGTGATTCAAATCCAGATACAAGAGGATTCAATGAATATCAATCAACATTGATTGTACGGGTTGATTCCTGATATAAGATGACTTGATGAATATTGAGTACGTGATTATTTTTGTGTCTTTATTATCGATATGGGATGATTAAAGGATTATTAATTCTTTTTAAAACTTATATTCTCTGATCGGTTCACACATGAGAGATTTATTTCCTATCAATCCTTTTTAAAATGTTATGTTTAACCGGTCCACCTATGAGTTATTTGTTTTGACTAGTTGATTTCAAAACTTGTGTTTCCTAATTGGCTCATTTATGAGTGATTTGTTTTTTACTGAACCTTTTCAAAATCTTATGTTTAATTGTCCACCCATGAGATGTTTGTTTTGATCAATTAATTCTAAATAACTTATGTTTTCGATCGGTTCACTTATAAGCAATATGTTTTTAACTGATCTCTTTTAAAACTTGTGTTTTCTAATGATTCATCCTTTGGTGATTTGTTACCGATCGACCAGTTGTAAACATATTTTTCATATCATATTTTTATATACATATTTTTCCTTTTATGTAATGAAAATATATATAAAATTCTTGATTTTACCATGTTTTTAATGTAAGGAGAAACGCCTAACTTGATGGAATAGTACATAAAATATTATCATAATCAAACAACCATCCTAAAAAGAATATATATATATATATATATATATTTTATCTTGTTACATTGATAATTGTAGTCTTATTTGCTTATATGCTTATGTATTTGTGTTATTGTGTGTGCTATTGAGTCTTGAGGCCACCATCTTTTTAAGGAAGGGATTCCTACATTTTTTCTTGTTTATTTATTTTAGTTCACTCTTTTCTTGTTTGCATTATAACTACAGATTTCTCTTACTACTAATATGTGCACTGCAGCCAGCCTTAGGCCAGGCGTTGGAGGGGTATTGGTTGTTGAGTTCATCTTCCCTCCTTTTAACCAACCCCTTATCTAGACTCTAGTAGATCAGTTATTAGGTTCATAGGATCATTAACCCTAGGTGGTGACTTGTATGATGTGTGACCATCATTTTTCTCATTTCATAGGAGGGCTTATCATAAACACTACCCTATAAATGCACGAGGATCAAAGTTAGGTTGCGACCAACGATAAGATAACGATTCCATTAGGGACTATAATTTTCAGGTTAAGTTGCGCATGCATATCATAAGCTTCAGTTTTGTTTTATGCTTTTGTGTTTATATGGTTTATTTTAGATTCTTTATTCCTAACATTCTTTTAAATGATGGACTTGCATGTTGTTTCTGTTTGTATGTTGTGCTATGAATTGGTAGTGTATATATTGTTGTGTACTTATAGGTGATCTTTTAAATTATAGTGTATATATAAGACTGGTTATGAAACCATGCCCCCTCCCCTACACACTTATACTACATGTTTTTCAGACACTGACCCTTTTTAGGAAGTAATGGCTTCCCGATAGGCTTATTCCTGGCTATAGATCACAATACCTTGAAGCTTCTAAAAGCTAACAAGGCTAAGATAGTTACATCAATGAGCTTAGCCATAGCCCATGTCTATTTCTCTTGTCTAGTCTTGATAGCTAATGACTACTGAAGGAGAAAGGTACCTTTTGAGACTAAAAGCTTACCCTGATCACATAAACAAGCTAGATCCAAACGATAAGGGTTTTATACCTATGTTAGGGTATAGAGAGTGGACCAAATGTAGTTGAAACCTTGACTAAATTAAATGGTCATGATGATTTAGGATGGGTGATCGAAAATTTCAATTGTAAATGGCATTAGAATATTGAGTTCTATTTAAGTCTCTCCAACAATAAGAGGGTGACTTCTTAATATAAAGGTTTCGGGGTAACCTCCTAGATTTAGATCATGTTCAGCCAATAATTAACACCACTCAAGAGCTGTAAGAATGTTATCATAACTTGCAGCCAGATTAGCAACAACGGTGCAAAGTTAAATATGAGAATACAACTATTTTGCTCTAAGTTTCAATACAAAAAACAACTCACAAGGCCCTAATTTTGTTATAGGACTCATATTATCGGTGTTTCTTTGTTGGTTTTAATAATTTGACTATAGAACAATACTAGCAAATCCTCCAAATGTCAAGCTCCCTTTATAAAATATACTTCTGATGTTAGCGCAGTGAGGTAAAGAACCGAATTAAGAAGTTGTTCAATAAAAGAATAAACTTAACTAGGGTAAGTGTAAACCCTCGACCTAAAATTATAAACCAGTGTTTAAGTAGGGTAATTCTCAACCAAAAAATAATAAATTAAGAGAAAAGTTTTTTATGATTAGCGGTGAAAATCCCCACTAAATTAGCTTAAAATATTGGATAAGATAAAATAATAAATCAGTATGTGAATTGTCAGCCCCGTGATGAATCACGCAAATCCCCAATCGGGAAGTAATAAAATTAAAAGAAACTTTTGTGTGATGAGTGGAGTAAATCCTTGGTTATTTAGCGAAAAACCCTAGATGAAATAAAGAATGATCTTGTGCGTGAAAATACTACCAATTGGTGTGAACACCGTGTAGAATAATGTAATTTTTAACTAAAAAATAATAAATTTTAGAGGAAATTTTATTATAACCACTGATGAAGAATCCCAAGACAACTATGTTAAAATCGAATGAAATAATAAAAAAAATTTTGTATGCCAGAAATACAAACGGGCAAGGATTTGGTAAGAATACATACAAGATTTAAATGGGTGGCATTGTTGTAATTCTTGATAAAATCTCCCTCTCTCTCAATAAAACCAGCTGCCCATGCAAAACGAGAAAAACACAAAATTTATGATTTTCTCTTATTTTCTTCTTCAAATTTACTTGGGCTATGAGTTATGAATTATGATTAAGTGATTTCCATCCATGATATCAAACCAAATTAGAAGAAATGAGAGAGAGAGAGAGAGAGAGAGAGAGAGAGAGAGAGAGAGAGAGAGAGAGAGAGAGAGAGAGAGAGAGAGGAGTTGGAAGCTTGGGATTTTATGTTTGGATTACAATTTCCCAATTCTTGAAATTAGGGTTCATAATATTTTTATGATTGAATGTTTAATTGAGTTATTTATTATTGTTGTTGGGTTATGACATTATATAGAAATGGTTTAAATTAGGTCAATGGTGTGAAGAATTGGAAAAACCCTGAATTCATGAATTTAAGGTTTATGTAAATTTTGATTGATATGCTAAATTATGTAATTGGTAATTATTTGAGGTTTAGATGATATCATTAAGGGTAAATTGAATAAATTGAAAACCAATTTTTAAAAATCAAGACCCTAGTAGCTAATTATGTTTGGGTATTCTAAAGGATTTGGGAATTTGAATAAATTAGGTTGATTTTGGTGTTTTAAATAATGTTTTGAAATGCTTGAGATTGTGTATTAATGTTGAAATATGGAATTACAAGTAGTTAGTTAATGTTGTTATATATTAGAAAAAGGAAAATGTGAGAATTTGTAAGATTATGTAATGTGAGTGTTTTAATGATTTTGTTATGTTTAGATTTGATTAACATGATGATGGGATTGTGTTAGTTATGTTTGCAATCTATGTGAAAAAGAATGCCTAAACATTAGAAAATATTTGTTAAGGGTGAAAAGATGGAAGTGTGGGAAGTTGAATGTGTGAAAGATTAAATAATGTTGTTATACTTAATTGATCGGTGTGATGATGGTAATTGATTAATTTGATATAAATGAAAGGAGATTGAAGTTAGATATGAGATTTTAATATTCTCTTGTGTGCAGTCGCACTAAAACAAAAATATGTATATGAAAATTTATGCTAAACACATAAAAATCATATTGTGAAGGCTTAGAGCAATGTATGTTAAAACCAAAATAAGCTAAGACCTATATAATTGTTTTTTTTTTTTTTTTTTTTTGTAATATGTGTATTTATGTTTATGGCTAAATTGGTTGTTAAATAAGAAAATATATGTGTTTGGCCAAACAAGATATTAAATTGTTATCATTGAGAATTTTAGAGAGGCTTTCGGAGTGGAACTCACTTCCTTAAAAGCACGTCCAACAAGAGCTTCAGGTAAGGGTCATTCTTACCTCTTTAATTAAATTAGTTGTTTGTGTAAATGTTGTAAATGTTGAAATACAAATTGTATGTTTATTTGTATATATCAAGAACAAATGTTCATTGTCAGAATTGTGGTATCATGAAAGATGATATAAAAAATTATGCCTTTGGGGTGGAAAATAATTGTCAAGAGAAATTACGCATTCGAAGCAGAAAAAAAAATTCATGAGAAATTATGCCTTTAAGGTGAAAAAAATGATGTTTTCGGGTAGAGTAATGACATTAAATAAAAACACACCCACAAGACTGCAACAAAAAAGACTAATTAGTTTAATTATTGAAATACTCATCACTATAAAATTTGATAACATAAATGTTAAGTTGATTGAAATGTCAAAGATTAGTTAGTTTAATTCTTGAAATGGGCACAATGATGGAACCATATAATGTTAAAAATAAGTCGGTAAAAGAGAAGACAAAAGTTTTGAATTTTGCTTAATTCATTCAAACTGCAGAACGTAATATATATACAAAATATAGAGTGCTAAGTATGGAAGGCTTATAAAGGAAAGAATACAAAACGAATCCCTTATTCTAGCTTATCCCTGATTCTAGCTATAGTAATAGGAAAAATACAAGAAACCGATCCTAGCTTTACAGTGACTAATCCTTGATTATAGCTTGCAGTGATTATTGATTTATACTATCATGAATCTTGCCGTTGTATCAGTTGATCATGCAATAATAATTCACGTGAGTTGGCAGTGTAATCTTCCTTGATACTGTCATGAATCCTGCAATAATAGCTTATACGAGGTGGCGGTGTGGTTTTCCTTGATACGCCCCCGCAAGAACGGGCTCCCATCAATGAGACCGATCTTGTGCTTGAGAAAATATATGTGTTGCTTGAAGAGTGGTTTGGTAAGCAAGTCTGCAAGTTGATCATTCGTGTGAACATGGCGAACAGTAAGAGAATTTTTCTGAACAAGGTCCCGAACAAAGTGTAAGTCAATTTGGATGTGCTTCATGCGTGAGTGCTGAACAGGATTGAAGCTGAGATTGGTTGCACCAAGATTGTCATAAAAGAGCAGTGGAGGCTGAGGAAGAGAAAACTTTATTTCAGTAAAGAGTGATGGAATCCACATAGACTCAGAAGCAGCGGTGGCAAGCGCACGATACTCAGCCTCTGTAGATGATCGTGCAATTGCACGCTGCTTTCTGGAACTCCAAGAGAGGAGATTTGAACCGAGCATAATGAGATAAGCTGAAGTAGAGCTGCGATTATCCAAATTGCCAGCCCAATCCGCGTCTGAGTAACATGTAAGAGGAGGGTTAACATTTTTCTGAATTGAGATGCCATGGAAAATTGTATTCTACAGATAACGCAATAACCGCTTGGTGGCAGTCCAGTGAATTGTAGAAGGGCAGTGCATGAACTGTGACAATTTGTTGACTGCAAAGCTGATGTCGGGTCGAGTGAGTGAAAGATATTGTAATGCTTCAATTACCTTGCGATATTCAGTAGGATTGACAGCAGCTGAACCATCATTTAATTTCAGAGAGACCGAAGTTGACAGTGGAGTGGTGACATCTTTTGCTCCATCCATGCAAGTTCTGGTAAGAAGATCCCTGATGTATTTATGCTAAGTGAGGAACAGCCCATTCTGCGTGGGAATAACTTCAATGCCAAGGAAGAAATGCAAGGGTCCCAAGTCTTTAAGGGAGAACTTCCTGCCAAGTTATTGTATAACACTTGCAGCAAAATGAGAGTTGTTACTGGTGATAATTAAATCGTCAACATACACTAGAAAGTAAGCAGTAGTGGACGTAACAGTATAGAAAAATAATGAAGAATCAGACTTGGTATTGACAAAACCAAATTCCAGAAGAGCTTGTTTAAGTGCAGTATACCAAGCACGTGGTGCTTCTTTAAGGCCATAGATTGCCTTCTTAAGACAACAAACAAAATGTGGTGAAGATTGGTCCCGAAACCCTAGAGGCTGCGACATGTATACTTCTTATGTAAGATTGCCATGGAGAAATGCATTGTTTATGTCTAACTGATGGAGAGGCCATCCATGCATCACAACAACTGATAAAATAGTGCGAATAGTCACCGATTTTACTACAAGACTAAAAGTCTGAGTATAATCCAAACCGGGTCTTTGGTTGAAACCTTTGGCCACTAATCTGGCTTTAAATCTGTCAATTGAGCCATTAGCAAGCCTTTTAACCCGAAACACCCACTTGCATCCAATAATGTTGCAACCCGTGAGAGGTGGTACCAGATGCCATGTATCATGACGTATAAGAGCTGTAAGCTCAAAGGACATTGCAGCACGCCACTGAGGGTCAGTTAAGGCCTGAGTCACTGATGTAGGTTCCAAAGATAGAGGTAATGGATGTTTGGTAACCATGAACAAGCTTTTAGGCTTATAGATGTTGTTCATAGAGCGAGTAACCATACAATGAGGATGAGGTTCAGCAGTGGGAAGTACCACAGGTGCATGACTAACAATTAAATTTTGAGAGGAAGTTTCAGTTTGAGCAGGAGAACATACTTGTGAGGGAACTGACGTTGGAGGTGAAGCTACCGAAGGTGATGAAGGAGCAGCGGTACCCAGTGCAGAAGCAGTTGATGCTGGTGGTCGTGCAGGATATAGCAATGGCAGACTTATGGTAACCGGGTGAGAAGAACTAAGAGCACTGGTTGCAGGTTGGGATTTTGCAGAAGAACAAGAATTAGTTTGAGCCATGGGAAAGACAGTCTCATCAAAGAGCACATGTCTGGAGTGATATACTTTTCTGCTGAGAAGATTTAGACACAAATAAGCATTTTGGGTTAAAGAGTAACCCACGAAGACACAAGACATGGCTTTGGTTTGAAGTTTATGTGTATTGTAGGGTCTGGTCAAGGGATAGAAAAGACACCCAAACTGCTTTAGTTTCATGTAGTTGGGATTTTGATGGAAAAGCAGTTCGAAGGGTGTTTTGTTATTCAGAGTTGAGGTTGGCATACGATTGATCAAGTATGTTGCAGCTTGAAATGCATAAGGCCAATAGGAAAGAGGCATGTGGGCATCGGTGAGAAGAGTGAGACCTGTTTCAACAAGGTGTTGATGTCGTCTTTCAGATATTCTATTTTGTTGTGGGGTGTGGGGAGCAGTGGTATAATGACCAATGCCATGAACAGATAAATAATTTTTAAGAGCAATGTATTCACCTCCATTGTCAGAATATAGACTTTTGATTTTGGTGTTGAACCTGTTTTCCACAAGATTTTGAAATTGAGAAAAGATAGTGTGAACACATGATTTATGGGACATAGGATAAAGCCATATATATTTAGTATAGTGGTCAACAAAAATAATGTAATATTTTGAACCATCAATACCAGTGTCACGAGTCGGACCCCAAACATTAGTATAAATGTATTCGAGGGGTGCTGTACTAACAAAACCATGAGATTGAAATGTTTGTCGGTGGGCTTTATTGTGAGAACATGAGACACAAAGAGATGAATTTTCTTTTGTTTTTCTGACAGGTAAGGAAAAAGTGCGGATAAGATGTTGAGCAATTTTGGAAGATGGATGACTAAGTCGTTTGTGCCATCCATCTGTCGTTGTGCGTTCATGAACATAAGCAATAGCAGGTTTGGAAGCCATAGTCATTGTTTCCGGCAAAGGGTACACACCATCCTCACATGCACCTTTTAGTAGTGTCGCCCCCATGATCCGATCATTCACAAGAAAATAAGAGGGATGAAACTCAAGATAGACATTATTTTGTTTGGTAAAGTGATGAACATAAATTAATTTTTTTTTTAATTTCAGGAACACATAGAGTGTCTTTCAAATGAAAAATACGGGTGGGAGAGATGAACGATAATGACCCAGTATGATATACTTGCAAACCTGATCCATCACCAAGCACTACTTCATCTGTACCATCATATTCAGAATGAATAGATAGATTTGAAAGATTAGTTGTCATATTGTGAGAGGCTGGCGAATCCACTAGCCATTTCGAATCCTTGCTTTTAGAGGATGCAGCACAATTTGCAGAAAAATCAGATGAATTGCGTTTGGAACAGGTTTTAGCTGTGTGACCCAACTGATCACATAGTTGACACTTAGGTTTATATTTGCAAAAACCTGAATTGTATGTGTTTCATTTGGTGTTGTCACGGCTTTTGGAGTAAAAACGTTGTCCATTATTTCTAGCAGGGAAGTGCCTGCATTGAGTAAAATTTGCTGTTGAAACTAGCGGCTGCATTGTTTGTTGTTCCAACCGACGAAGATAACTTTCATGGCCAATTAACAAATCATGTAACTCCTCAAACCGAATGGGATGTTCTCTGGCTCGTATGGGTGCAACAATTTCCCTAAAGTCTGGACCCAGTCCATTTAAAACATAAAGAGTCAAATCATCATCAGTAACAGGATGATCAATCTTGGCAAGTTCATCAGCTGTGAGTTTAATCGCCTGGAGAAATTCAGTGACAGTCCTACTACCTCGATGATTGAGGGTGAGATCTTCTTTCAACTGCATCGCACAGATGCGTGATTTTCATGCATACAAATGTGTTAATTTGTTCCAAGCTTCATAGGAGGTTTTGCATGAAGCAAGCAGAGGTGTGATGGTGGTGGATGTTGAGGCTAGCAGTGCATGAAGAATCAATTTATCTTGCCGAATCTAGTGAGAGTTTGCAGTTATGGAGACAGCAGAGTTTTCAGTATCAATTGCAGGACACTAGAGATCACCAGTAACAAAATTCATGAGATCATAGCCAATGAGTAAGGCTTCAAACTGTGCTCTCCATTGTGGAAAGGTGGAGGCTGTAAGTTTTTCATTGATGGTAGTAGCAGAATTGATAGTGATGATTTGGTCAGGGGTTGAATTGATGGATGCGGAAAAAGACATGGTGAAGATTTAGGAACGATACTCGTTAAAGATTGAAACGCTCTGATACCATAAAAGAGAAGACAAAAGTTTTGAATTTTGCTTAATTCATTCAAACTGCAGAATGTAATATATATACTAAATACAGAGTGCTAAGTATTGAAGGTTTATAAAGGAAAGAATACAAAACGAATCCCTGATTCTAGCTGATCCCTGATTCTAGCTATAATAATAGGAAAAATACAAGAAACCGATCCTAGCTTTACAGTGACTAATCCTTGATTGTAGCTTGCATTGATTATTGATTTATACTGCCATGAATCCTGCCGTTGCATGAGTTGATCATGCAATAATAATTCACGTGAGTTGGCTGTGTGATCTTCCTTGATACTGTCATGAATCCTGCAATAATAGCTTACATGAGGTGGCAGTGTGGTTTTCCTTGATAGTCGGTTGCAACAAATTAAGTCAGGTATAAGAACAAAGACTACTTAATTATATGTCAATTGTTTGGATGAAGGCTTATCTATTTTATATCCTAGTCAGTTGTTTGGACAAAGACTAGTTAATTAGTTTTTAAGTCAGCCATTTGAATAAAGACTTACAAATTATATGTATAAGTTGACTGTTTGGATGAAGACTTATCTATTTTATATCTATGTCAGACATTTGGACGAAGGCTTAAATAATGTTATTTAAATGACACATACGAGGTAGGGAATCAATATTATGTAAATGATGCCTACAAGTAGGAAAATAATATTATGTAAATTATGTCTAAAAGGTAGGAAAATAATATTATGTAAATTATGCCTACATGGTAGGGAATTAATATGTAAATTATGCCTACGAGGTAGGAAAATAATATTTTGTAAATGATGTATATAGGGTAGGAAAATAATATTATGTAAATGATGCCTATGAGACAGGAAATTAACATGTGAAATTTTAATTGACCACAAACAGTGAAATTAATTTGTGAAATTTAATTCGACCCTAACAAAAAAACTTATATGTGAATTTTTAAACCGACCTCAATGGCGAACATGTTATACAAAATTTTAAGTCGACCACAATGATAAGGGTTATTACATTTTAAATTCTGATTTATGAATATTTTAAAAAGAAACTTGTGAATATAAATGATGTAGAATGTGAATTACAAATTATTGAAATGAACCAGGTAGTGTTGAGTTAACATGTAGTGTCATTTATGATAAATCAAATAACAATTGGTTGTTGTAAATTACAAGCCATCAATGTTGAAATGGCTTATCGAGTATGGTTGACAAAAAATGGAGTTATAAATATTGTGTCAAGATCGACAAACATGGTTAAATGAGAGTGTTAGTTATGATCATTTAGATGGATAAAATGGATATCTTAAACTAATAAAATAAAATAATAAAAGTATAATTGAAATAAGGTATAAGTTAAAATCTTGTATCTATGAGTGTAACTTGCATACTATACCTTGAAATAAAAATTGTGTTATTTACTAGAGGTTTTTTTATAATTGTTCTTATCATTGAATGAGCAAAGGAAGTTCAAAAATTGCTTTCTAAAATTCTCAAAACATTGTTAATCAAAGTTGGACAGGTGGCATGTCGGTTGACATAACCATCTATATTATCTCGAATTCATAATGTACTTCATTATATTATTACTTTAGAAAGTAGAATTGAGTTCATCTTGAATCTTACCATAGTGTCGATTGAGAACAATAAAAAATTTATATTTGAAGTTTAGTTTGAGAAGATTATGGATTTAGGCAAAAAGCAATTGTTAAATAAATAATTCTTCTAGTGAGAATGATAGAGAGGAAGCTTTAAACAAATAAGACAGGTGACTGCAGGAAAAAAGAGGAGACAAATGTGAAAAAGAATCACTTGAGCTTGTTTTCAGACATAAGTATGAATTTAAATTTCACAGATGAAATTTTATAAGGAGAGGAGAATGTAAACGCTCAACCCAAAATTATAAAACCAGTGTTAAATAGGGTAGTCTTCAACCAAAAAAATAATAAATCAAGAGGAAAACATTTATGATTAGGGGTTAAAATCCCTAGTAAATTAGTTTAAAATCTTGGACAAAATAAAATAATAAATTGGTACACGAAATGTCAGTCCCGTGATGATTTACATAAATCCCCAACGAGAAAATAATAAAATTAAAAGAAAATTTTTGTGTGATGAATGGTGAAAATCCTCGATTATTTAGCAAAAAAACCCTAGATGAAATAAAAAATGATCTTGTGCGTGAAAATATTAATGGTCGGTGTGAACCCCGTGCATAATAATGTAATTTTCAACTGAAAAATAATACAATTTAGAGGAAATTATATTATGACCATTTATGAAAAATTCCAAGATAATTATAATAAAATCAGATGAAATAATTTTTTTTATGTATGCCAAAAATATCGACAGACAAGGATTTGATAGAAAATACATATAGGATTTAAATGAGAAGCGTTATTATAGTTTTTGACAAAATCTCCCTCTGTCTCTCAAGAAAACCAGTTGGCAATGCAAAGGGGGGAAACTCAAAATTTGTGATTTTCTCCTTATTTCTTCTTTAAATTTACTTGGGTTATGGGTTATGGAGTGTGATTAAGTGATTACCATCTATAATGTCAATCTAAGTTAGGAGAAGCTAGAGAGAGAGATAAGAGTTGGAAGCTTGGATAGTTAGAGAGAAAAAGTGTGTAAAAGTGAAGAGAAATGGAGAAACCAATTAAACACACTATTTGGTTGCTTTGTATATGGTTCTAACCAATTTACTTCATGTGTTGGTGGATTTTTACTTTCGGATTGAAATTTTTTCAATTCTTGAAATTAGAGTTCATAATGTTTTTGTGATTGAATATTTAATTAGGTTGTTTATTATTGTTGTTGGATTATGATAATAAGTAGAGATGATTTGAATTGAGTCAACTGTGTGGAGAATTGGGAAAACCCCAAATTAATGAGTTTAGGGCTTATGTCTATATTTTGATTGATATGCTAAATTGTGTACTTGTTAGTTATTTGGGGTTTAGATGATATAAAGAGAATATAATTGAAGAAATCAGAAATCAATTTTTGAGAAATCAAGATTCTAGTGGCCGATCATGTTTGAGTATTTTGAAGGATTTAGAAATTTGAATAAATTGGATTGATTTTGATGTTTTAAATATTTTGAAGGATTTAGAAATTTGAATAAATTGGATTGATTTTGATGTTTTAAATAATATTTTGAAATGCTTGAGATTATGTATGAATGCTGAAATGTGGAATTATAAAAAGTTGATTTTGTTATATGTTAGAAATAGAAAAATATGAAACTCTATAAGATTGTGTAATGTGAATATTTTAATGATGTTGTTATGTTTCAATTTGATTAATATGATGATGGGATTATGTTATTTATGCTTGCATTTCATGTGAAAAGAATGCCTAATCATTAGGAAATATTTGTCAACGGTGAAACGATGGAAATGTGAGAAGTTAAGAAAATGAGTAAATTTTAGTGCTTTTGATAATGATGCAATACTTAAATCGATTGGTGTGATGATACTAGTGAGTTAATCTTTATGGTAATTTACATTAAATAAATTAGTTGATAATGTGTTGTTAAATGTGTGAATGAAAAGAAGGAAATATGAAGATTGATGGAATTGTGTAAATGTTAGTGTTTTAATGATGTTGTAATATTTAAAAAGTGATTATGATTTTGCAATTTTAAGGGTCAAAGTTGATGAGAAAATTGTGAAATGCATTTATTGAGAAAATTGGAACGTGTTCTAATTGTGAAATTATGCACAAATTAATTAATGTGTAGGCTTAATTAGTTATGATTGGGATAGAATGTTGGATGGTTGAACGTTTTACATATTGGAAATGGAGTTTTGAAAAGTAGAAGAAAGGAATTTGATAATTTTTATGTGGGAAGGTTTAATTAAACTAAAATTTAGGATAAATTGTGTTGATAATTGATGAATTTGATGTAAATAGAAGGAGATTGAAGTTAAATGTGAAATTTTAATATTTCTTTGAGTGAGTCCAAACTATAAGAAAAATATTTATATGAAAATTTATACTAAACACATAAAAAGTACATGTGAAGGTTTGGAGCGGTGTATGTTAAAATGCCAAAATAGGCTAAGACTTGTACAATTGTCTATGACAATATGTGTAATTATGTGTCCAACTAAATTGGTTGATAAATAAGTGAACATGTGTGTGTTTGGCCAAACAAGATATTAAATAGTTATCGTTGAGAGTTTTATGATAATGTGTGCATTCACTTTTTCAAGAACACTTCCAGCAAGAGCTTAAGGTAAATGTTGCCCTTACCTCTTTAATTAATTTAGTTATATATGTAAATGTTGAAATTCAAATTATATTCTTATTTGTATGTATAAAGAACAAATGTTCATTGTGGTTTTATGGAAGATAATATCATAAAAATTATACCTTTAGAGCGGAAAATAAATGTCATGAGAAATTATGGCTTCAGGGTGGAAAATTATGTTTTCGAGTAGAGTAATGATATTAAATAAGAATACACCCATGAGAATGCAACAATACATATTAATTAGTTTAATTCTTGAAATGGTTGCAATAGTAGAACCAGATAATGTTAAAAATAAATTGGCTGCAATGAAAGATACTGATTAAGTACATGTTAAGTCGACTATTTGGAAAAAAAAAACCTTGTCTATTTTATATCTTAGTCTACCATTTGAATGGAGACTAACTAATTATATGTTAAGTCGGTTATTTAGACAAAGACTTATGTATTTTATATCCAAGTTGAGTGTTTGGATGAAGGGTAAAATAATATTATGTAAATGATTCCTACGGGGTAGGAAAATATTAATATGTAAATTTTATACCTACAAGCCAGAAAAATAATATTATGTAAATGATGCCTAAGAGGCATGGAATTAATATGTCAATTATGCCTATGAGACAAGGAATTAATATGTAAATTATGCTTACGGGGAAAGAAAATAAAATTATGTAAAATACACCTACGGGGCAAGAAATAATAATATGTTAATGATGCCTACAAGGTAGGAAAATAATATTATGTAAATGATACCCATGAAACAAGAAAATAATATTATGTAAATTATGCATGTGAGGCAAGGAATTAATATGTGAAATTTGAATCAACCGCAACAACAGTATTATTTTGTGAAGTTTAATTCAACCTTTATCATGGAACTTATGAATTCAACTTTTAAGTTGAAATTAAAGTATTACCAAACCATATTCAATACTTACAAACATTAATCAAACAATGACATCCATTCACCAACCAAATAATACAATTTCATTCTCACGTAACCTTAACATAACATTAACATTTCCAATTCATTAACAAAACTACAAATTCATTATAATTAATCTCTTTGGATGTATTTCTTATCTTAAATGGATTAATGGATGTAAGAAAAACAAGGCTCCCTTCACTTCCCCTCTCTTTCTCTTTCCAAAACCCTAAACCTTAAATTTCCTTTTTTGATTACTTGTTTATCCTTACTCTAATTTTGTTTTTTAATGGATTTAACAAGAATTAAGAAGGGAAAAAAATCAACAATTTCTCCCCCTCTCTTTATGTAAATTGCGTCCAAATAGAGAAAAAAGAGCATTTATAGTTAATTTTTTATTAATTATATATTAACCTCATTTATCTTATATTCCTTGTTTTTCCCCACTACTTTTTCTTCTTGATTAATTTATGCACTATCACCTTTTTATATCCAATTTCACTCATTTTTTTATCTATGTTTTTTTATTAATCTCGTCCGATTTATTTTTGGATTAAATAAATTCTTTTATTTTCACTCGAGAAAAATTTTAATTGAGTTTTTACATAAAAAAATGACCATCGACAAAATATCCGACATATTTTTAGCACACGCACCGTTAGTAATGGAGACTACATCGTGATGATGAAAACATTGTCATTTGAAGCTAGAGTTTGGTTGCTGGAAAATGTTGTATGCGCCGTTCAAAAACCATGAGAGAACGCAAGCACATCCGCGTCAATCACACGTGCGACCATCTTTTTTATATTAAATAATAATTTATTTATACACAAATACTAACTGCCTCTAGCCATCTCGATAAATAAAAACACCCCATGACCCAAGGCAAAAACAATTCTAATGCAAGGAAAATGTGATAATTTTAGTGTTTTAAATTTTTGCCTTAAAGGGTACAAAGTAATTTCATTGTTCAAATAACAAAAAAAAAAAAAAAAAAAACCATCATGCCATTGTTCTCAAGGTTAATGTTTACACAGACAAAATCTTCATTTCATTATTTTAATTAATAATGGCAATAAGCTCAGAACAATAATAAAAAATACACGGTAATATGACTACCCTTGAAAATGTTTTTGCTGCCTTGGAGAATGTTTTAGTGCTATCATAAACTAGCAGTGCCAAGGACAGTGATAACGAAGACACAAGGGTATGGAACTATGGATGGATGATATCGATCAGCACTTGGGACAAATACTACTGTGGTGAAGCAATTGCAAGTACAACACAAAAAAGCTTGTGTCACTTCAACAGCCAAGAGACTTGGTGGGCAAAAATAAAATAATAAGAAAATAAACCACCATGTGCTAGTTGATGATGAAAAGGCCATTTTAAAAAACCTCCATTGGTTATGGCACTGCTAGTTTGTCAAGAACAGGGGAAAAGAAGGGGAAAAAGAAGGGGTTTGGCACTGACATTACCAAAAAGAAGGGAAGGAAAAGGTTAAAACCCATGTGAGATTAGCTTTGTTAAAAGGAAAGGAACAAATAATGCATTTAAAAACAAAGGAACAAACAGCTCAAGAGTCAAAATCCAACATCTTTATATTCCGACAGCATCATCTTGTGTAACTAATATTCCATGCCCGTACCTCGACAATCTTGCATGGGCCCTTTCTATCCCTTTTCTCCCCTTTTTCCTATTCCCCTTCCTATTATTCAATTGACCACTAAGATTACTCTCTTCCAAGTGGGTGCTGTGCTGTGCTGTGCTAGGAATCCTTGGAATCCTCAGGGCTGGAGTCACTTTTGACTTCTAAGAAAGTATTTTAATACCTCCACCGTTGCTATCATTGATAACACCGGATTTTTAAAGATCTCCATGCTGGGTGGGATTGGGATTGGGATTAAGATTCACGAACAGAGCAGAACTACAACCACAACAGGAGTTGCATACGGGATGTTCTATCAAAGCAAGACTTTGGCTATGAAGAACAACTATAGGAGTTCGAATGCACTCAAGTGCCAAGACCTAAACTAGAGTGTGAAATCAGTCAAACCATTTCTACTATCAGCTCATAACCAGAAACAAAATCAAGATACAAAATGCAAGACTGGAGAATTAGAAGCAACTTCGTGACAATATCCAAAAGGGTCCCCTATTTAAGTCCGGTGAAAAGGAATCCGGCAACCTAACAGCAACATCGAGAATAAACCACAAACATAAACTAAAAAACAATCAGGAGAAGAACTAGCACAAAACAAAGGGAAAAAGAATCTCCAACAGCTGATTTTCTCCTCGTTGATTAGTTGAATAAACCGGATTCCTCTTCCCCGGATAACCCCGTTATAAATCCCAGCTCTTAATTTCTTAAGATAATAATTCATGTTCATCCTGACTCCTCTTGGCCTTCTGAAGGACATCTGATCAGGTCTAATATATTAACTACTTCTCCCATGTCTGGCCGGTTTGATGGAACTTGCGATGTGCAAATCAAGCCCAACTTCATAACTGGAACAGCCTCATCTGCTGGGAAATTTCCCAGGAGCCTTCCATCAACACATTCTTCCACCCTGCCTTCCTCCAATGCACCTCTAACCATGTCACAAAGCACTACCACATCATCTTCCATGTACTCGACAGGTCTCTTGCCAGTAACAATCTCCAGAATCAAAACCCCAAAACCATAAACATCACATTTCTCGGTTATCTTTGCTGTTCTACAAGCAAACTCTGGTGCCATGTAGCCAAGCGCACTCTGAATTTTGCTGCTTAAAACATAGCGGTCTAGCATTGGCAACAACCTTGCTAGGCCAAAATCACCAACTTTTGGTTCACCTGAAATGTCAATAAGGATGTTTCTTGATTTTATGTTGTAGTGGATGACGTTTGATTGATGCAAATGTGCCAAGCTTTTTGCAGTCCCTAGAATTATATTGAACCTCTCATTCCATGACAGAAAATGCCCACCTGGTCTTTCATGCAGATGCTTATACAAACTACCACCAGAGACAAACTCATATATGAGAAGCTGTAAGGATGGAGTCCAATAATAACCTTCAAGTGCCACAAGGTTTTGGTGCCTGATTTTCCCCAATTTCTTAACTTCCCTTTCAAAATCTTCTTGGGACTTGACAAGACTCGATACAGTAAGTTTCTTGATTGCAACAGGACGCCCATCTCTGAGAACAGTTTGGTACACTGCTCCAAACCCACCTCTCCCAAGTTCACAATCCTTGTTGAGCAGAGCATGTGCTTCAGTGCTGAAGTCAGTGTCACCAGAAAACATGACAAGTTTGCCAGAGTTGGCATCTGTAGTGGATGAATCGCTAAAGCCATCACCTGCAGATAACGTGAGAGCAGCTGCAGATCTAGATGTTGATGACCGAACACGGAGATTAAGCACGGTGATGGCAATCACACCTACAACAATGACAGCAGCAGCACCAATGGCAATGAGAGCAGATATGCTTAGAATGATTCTTTTGTGACCAAGATTTTGAGGAAGTGAGCCTGGAGTAGAATCAGAAGAAGAGTTTGGATTGAGAACAATGGGTTTGGGAAGGACTGCAGGGCAAGACTTATTGACTGCAGCACCACAAAGGGATGGATTTCCAGCGACACATGAAGGTGATATGGTGTTAAAGAAACCGCCTGCTGGTAGTTCACCTTGCAAATTGTTGTGGGAAATGTTGAAGGAGGAGAGGTTGGGAAGGTTTGCCAACTGCTTGGGTAGGGTGCCTGTGAGGCTGTTAAAAGACACGTCCACATCTTGTAGGTTTCCAAGTTTTGCTATTGCTACAGGTATTGTTCCAGACAAGTTGTTTTGAGATAGGATTCTACCTCATCGAAAGAAACAGAAAAACAAGAACGAGTTAGACTGATGAAGACAGTACCATCTTTAACCAATATTTACTTTTTAAGGAAAAAAGAAAACAAATGTCAAGGGACAAGGGACTTTTCCTATTTTGAAACGAAGACACATACAACAATGCAAACAACTTGAACATCACATTCTTTTAGTTACGCAATAAGGTACTGCAAATTTAAACTCTAAAACTAATTGGTGAAAAAAAGAGTCCAAAATCATAATCTAGAGACTGTACGTATAATCCTCGAAAGCAAACACCATCAACCCTAACAATAAAGCAGTACGTACAGTAGCAACTGTCGTAGTTTATGAAAAATTTGAGATCTTACCAACGCAGAAAATTGTGGCTGTAACTGTTTGACAAAGAGCAATTGAAACAGAATTCATTAACTCATCTAACTCTTGCCTCTACCAAATTGAACAAGGACAAGAAAACAAAAAACATAACAGATTGAGAAAGGAAAGCTTACAAAGTCGTTAATGAAGAACAGGTCCCTATTGAACTTGGGATTTGCCCCGACAGCGAGTTCCTCTCCAGTCTCAGTTCCTTCAAAGCAAAAGCTCCTCCAATTTCCATAGGAATGCTCCCATTTAGCTTGTTATCACTCAAATCAAGAACATCCAATTCCTTCAAATCTCCAAAAGTCCCCGGAATAGGACCCATGAGAGAGTTTCTTGACAGATTCAAGAACTGCAAGCTGCTTGAAACCCCGATGGAAGATGCAATCTTACCAGAAAAATCATTGTGTGATAAATCCAAGACTTGAAGCTTTTGAGCAGAGCTAAATTTTCCACTGAGCTTATTCTCCAATTGCAAAACTTTCTCCAAACCTGAACCAAAAATCCACACAGGAAGGTCGCCACTCAGCAAATTCTGGCTAAAATCCAAAACCAAAAGGTTTCCACAATTGGTCATAGATTCTGGTAAGTTCCCACTTAAACTATTTGCAGACAAATTAAACACCTTCAATGATTGAAGATTCCCAATTGAAGTTGGAACCTGACCCGAAAATCTATTCCCAGAAAGATCCAAAGTCTCAAGGCGATTGAGTTCACCAATCCATTTTGGAACCTCACCAGTGAACATGTTGTTACTCAAACTCAAATAATCACACAAGCCAAGATTCTGCATTGTGTCTGGAACAGTCCCAGAAAGCATATTCTCACTGAAATCCACAGACCTCAATAACAAACAGCTTCCAATCCCATTTGGAACCCCCCCATTAAACCGATTCTTGCTCAGGTTAATATTCCTCAAATTGTTCAATACTTCAATCCCTCTGGGAATCTCACTATCCAACAAATTACCAGACAAATCAAGTGAGCTTAACCCATTCAAACCCCAAATCCCGGCAGGCAAAGACCCTGAAAACTGATTCGAACTCAAATTTATGGATGCTAAACTAGCACATGAGCTCAAAGTACTTGGAATCTTCCCTGAAAACTTATTCTTAGCCAAAGAAATATCCCTCAAAGCTCCACAATCCTTAAAAAAGTCCTCCGGTATTGTCCCGGAGAGACTGTTTTCACTCAAATCAATGATTCTAAGGTTTTCAAGGCGAGTAAGGTTAGGATTAATGCTACCAGTAAGGCAGTTTCTTGATAGAGAGAGCTTGTGAAGGAACTGGAGCTGCATGAGGCCACGGCCGATCTGACCTGAGAGAGAGAGCCCATCAAGAGAGAGCTCAGTGACCCGGTTGGATCTGGGGTTGCATTTGACACCAAACCAGTTGCAGGGAGTGTCATCATCTTGGTTCCAAGATGAGAGCTTTCTCTTTGGATCTTGAAGGTCTGCTTTAAACACTATTAGACCAAAAACATCATCATTTAATGATGGGTTAAGGGATCTCACACATTGAGTTCGAAAAGATAAAACCAAGAAAGCTAATAAGCTCAGCAGCTTTTTTGTCCTTGACATTGATAATTCCTATCAAGAAACTCAAAAACCACTACAGCCCATTGAAACTAAGTAAATAAAAATAGAAAAAACAAAGGGAAAAGCTAAAATCTAGTGATATATTCTATTGGCTTCAAAAACGAAAAAAAAAAAGGGTTCTTTTTTTAACGTCTAGATTTGAAGTAGAGAGACAAGTAGAAGTCAAACTTAGCAAAATGAGACAACAACCCAAACATTTCTTAGCTTAAGTGATAAGATGATGTTATAGTTCTCCCTGCGCCTGACCAATGCCCAGAACTGTCCCTAACTTTTGGCTTCAAGTTTCACGAAAAAGATAAAAACTTCTAGCAAGTAAACAGATGATCTGATAACCAAATAAGCAGCAGTAAGCTGGTGCATTTAAAGCTGAGTGGACAGGACACTCAAATGGTTCACCAGATTCCGGTGAAACAGTTAGGGTTTCGGTGAGAGTTGCCGTTAAAAAGCATCGGGAAGTGAGAGGGGAGAGAGAGTTTGCTTCAAGGGTATGTTGGTGTTTGAGCTGTGGTTCGGTCCAGAGAGAGAGAGAGACAGGGGGGGAGGTGTAATAAAGTTTGTGTTTTTGTGAACGGGAAAGGGCAGAGAAAATACGAAGCAGGCTGGTACGTGGGGGCTATTTAATGAGATTTGTAGACACGTGGCTACTTATATAAAGTGGATGGGTTTTCCACGTGGCTTTTACACGTATTCCTTTCCACTGTCAGTGAGAATTCCTTAAAAATTGGCGATGGATCATGTATTGCTGACGGGACCAAGTGTGGTGATGAATATAGGTGGATTGGATTTGAGTTTATTATTATATATAATTTATTTTTTAATATTTTATAAATTAAAATTTTAATTTTTTATTAGATTTACACGGGTTGGATATATTGGGGTTGAATAAGTTTTTGTGAATATATATATATATATATATATATATATATATATATATATATAATTCTCATACATTCATGTTTATAAGCTATCAACAATATAGATTGTATATATATATATATAAAATTCTCATACATTCATGTTTATAAGCCATCAACAATATAGATTGTATATATATATATATAAAATTCTCATACATTCATGTTTATAAGCCATCAACAATATAGATTGTAGGCATCATGACACCCACAAGATTAGGTTTAATTTTAATATTTTGAACCACCATTAAATTCTAGTTACATTCACTTTCTCTTTAACAAAAAAAAACATGTAAATTTTTATTAGGTTAAAAGAGATCTAACATAAAGCTAACTAAAAAGAATTTTGGAGCCAAAACATTTTTAAGTAAATAAAAATAACAGTTTAATCTATAAACTATCAAATATAAAAACAAAAGAAATATAAAGTATACAAGTTGTCGAGTTGATTGGATTTAAAAAATCTCGACCTACCACCCAACTCGTGATATTAATTTTTTAGATATTTTAACCCATTATCTGTTAGTGAATATGGCATATAGTTAATTAATTGATTACATGCAATACTGATTTTATTCATTTAAACATATTTATTAATCATAAAGGCTTTCATTATTTTTAATATTCATTTATATTTGATTAATGAATTTAATGTTTAATTAATAAATCTAGAGTAAAGATAAAGTCTACAGAAAAAACAAATTTGCAAATAAAATTATAAAGTTGCTATAATTATAAGATTCTTATTGCATCAAAGAATTGTTCATAAATATTTTTTATCAATGCTCTATAAAAACTAGATATTAATTAGAATTGTTGAGACCGGTACATATTATGTTATATATATATATATATATATATATATATATATATATATATATATATAAAAGGAAGCAGTTGTTATCATGAATTGAGGTATGAGAGATACCTAAAACTAATATATAGATGCTTGTTATATGACATGTACATTGAATTGAATCGCATGAGAATTCTATATGGAAAGATCACATATGTATATGGAAAGACTCATATTATGTAAGTGATTCTTATACTTAAGATCATCAAGTTATCTTATATAGAGAATGTTGATTTGATCTTGACTATACCTTATTCTAATCAAATGTAACAAATGAGCAGATATTGAGTATAATAGAAACTACATGGAGGTATTTGATTAATCAAGAGAGAATTCATCACTCTAGGTGAATTAGAGAAAATGTTTTATTTGTTCTCAAATAGTATTGATTGTTAAACCCTTGGCCAAGGTCAAAAAGATTTGAAAAGAATTTTAAATCTTATTTAAATAATCAATGAATATAATGTTGAGAATAAAAATAATTTAACAAAGCAGACATACTACATGCTTGGAACATTCATGATGAAACTGATCATTGAAATGTTAAGTCAAATCATTTATGATTTTTATAATATTTGGGGGGTCATGACATGTTGCTAGATATTATACTTATTCTTCAAATATAAATCAATCAATTGTTAAATTGATGATAAATTAAATTATTTAATTTATTTAATCCTACTTCATTTAGATTTATGATTTATATTTGGATCAACTTGTTAAGAAACCTAATGGAACAATTTGTTAGAAATTAAAATGGAATGATTAATCAAGTGTGATTTGATTGTAAATAAGTTTTAAAAATTGAGAACTAGAATATAATTAATACAGTGGAGTATAATTCTAGACCAAGAAAAAATCAAATAGGAACTTGACTGAATACATTTATAAAATTATCCTAAAATAATATGTGATATTATTTAAGGAGAAAATTAGTATTTTTACATTTATAGAGTTTTTAGGTTTCCATATAAATAGAATGCTATACTTCTTATTTACAGTACAATACAGAACTCTTAAAACATAAAAAAATAGCTAGTACTAAAAGGTATAACAATCTCTCTCTCTTAAAAGAGTTTATGAGATTTCTCATTGGTGGTTCGTGTGGATTAATGTTAGAAACAGGGTACTTGGACAACTTATGGTTTTCGATAACTCAACTTTAAAGTAATTATTCAAAGCTGAAAGGAGCATTTGATCTTCATTTAATATTTGTATAAACCCTAAACAACTCTGGATCTATCTAATGAGATTCTCAGGACTTAAAAAAAAATTAAATTTACCATTTTTGCTGTGTATGTCTTTCGAGAAACCTGATATTATTTTCTGTAATATCCACATTATTCAACTTTGATTGTTTGGTTAGGTCAAATAATGTAAATATTATATATGAGCTATTTTTTTTTTAACATCTCTAATCTTGGTGTATAGTTGAGAGGGCTGGTTATGCCATAAGAAAGATACTCTCACCCTAAAACATTTTACTTGAGATAAGCTACATTACTAATCTTGTCTTCTATTCCTAATAGTTTATCATGTCTTATCTACCATTAGTTTATCTATACGGGTGATAATGGATCTATTAATGTGAGTTAAACCCAAAATGAATGGTTAAGCCTAATTATTTTAAAGTCTGGTTAATTTTTGTCACTCCTAATTATTATCTTTTGACAATACTTGATGAATTGACATGTCTACGTCTGATTATTCCTGATCATAATCTACGACTAATGGTCTATCAAGCCATACCAATGAGCTTGTATTAGGCTCATTGAACCCAGCCTGAATTTTAGAAAGAATCCATAGATAATGCCTTGTTAAGGTTTATTTATCCTATAGTACCCAAGATTCACTCGCAATATTTGCTTAATAAAAGATTATATACCCTAATGTTATATAAATAATGACCTAAATATAATCTATTTGCATGAATGTCCCTTATGAACTAAGTTTTGACAATGCCCTTTTGGGGTTCACTTGTCTTAAAGTGTGTTATTTAACAACCACCTTCTTATGATTTAGCTTCTTGTTTATTGCTCCTCATCAGTGTTTGCATACGCTAGTGTTATGACTCTTGTATATATACATCATAACAAGTGGATAACTTTCAAATTTTATTATTCTTATTGCTATTGATTATGCATGCATATATGAAAACTTATTAAAGAGGCCAATACTCATAATTGTTTGGTGAATATTGAACTTAGAAATCTTTAAGACTTATTTTATTTTTTTGAAATAAAAAAGATGGGCTACTCCTCTCAATATCCAAAGTAATGATCTATGCTAAGTCCATTTACCCTAAATACCAAGAGTGAATAGCAAAATATTTTAGACATGGTTTTTTTAAATAGAAAAAGGTGTATGATTTGGAAGATTTGGAATGCCAACCCAATGGGCCTTATAATATGGGTTAAAACCCAATAGACCTTGCAAACTTGTTCTAAGACCTAATATGCATGTATGAATGGGTTTGATTGTTTTTGTTGAAAAAATGATAAAGATCCACCAATACTACCTTCAGCAGCTTCAAGATTAGAGTTAAGACATAATGTGATTAAGTCATAATAGATACAATAGATGATTAAGAACATATTAAACATAAGATGGAAACTTGTATAGGTTTTGGATAAATATAATACAAGTGAAATCTAGATAAATCTTAAAGATAAAAAAAAGGATTAGATAGGTCTTTTAAAAGACCTACTTTGGTTGTGTTTGGGGCTGACGAACTCAAAGAAAACTAAAATGTAATAAAATATGTATACTTATAGAAGAAAGGTGTTATTGATATAGTAACCCAGCAAAGATCTGAAATCCAACATAACTAATGGTTTTACAATACCCACATATCTTATCCTAATAAAAACCCTAATTTTTCACAACAAATAGGTCCTTGCAGCTACAAAAAAAAAGGAGTTTATATTTCTATTTTTTTTTCATAACATCTTGAGACTATCACGGGTCCAAACATTGTTTATGTCAAAGAACCATTTCAACCCAAAAGCTTAAGTTGTTAGGTGAGGTCCCAAGATATGATATATATTTTTTTCTAACACACTCCCTCAAGTGAAAACCCTTTAGGCTTGAAACTTCACAGGCCCACATTACCTTGTGCTTGATATTTTATTAAATAAATGAGGATGATGATATTCAAACTCGTAACCGTTTGGTCATCAAGGCTCTGATACCAACTTCTGTGGAAGATCGTGAAACAGACTTTGTTTGCGGGAACTCCATGAGATAAGATTGCCACCAAGAAAGATCACATAAGTAGTAGTCGAAGTACGATCATCTAAATTTCCAGCCCAATCGGCATCAGAGAATGCATGTAGAGAAGGATTGCGATGTCGGCGAAGATGAAGACCATGAAAAATTGTGCCTTTTAGATAACGCAGTAAACGTTTAGTGGCAATCCAGTGGGATTCGGAAAGGCAGTGCATGAATTGAGATAACTTGTTGATAGTGAAAGACATATCTGAGCGAGTAAGATTAAGGTATTGCAATGCCCCAATGACACTCCGATACTCAGTGGCGTTGGCAGGAGGTGAACCATCATTGAGAACGAGGGAACCCGTGGTAGGGAGAGGGGTTCCAACCTCCTTAGCATCGTCCATGCGAGTGCGGACCAAAAGATCATGAATATATTTGTGTTGAGAGAGAAATAGACCGGATGATGTGGGAAGCACTTCAACACCAAAGAAGTAATGGAGTGAGCCAAGATCTTTGATTGAGAATTTGGTTGAGATGGTGGCGATGAATCTAGTGATGGAAGGAGGATCACTGCCAGTCATAACTAAATCATCAACGTATACCAGAAAATAGATTAGCTGGTGGTTGTGATGATAGATAAAGAGAGAGGGATCAAAGACGACATTTGTAAAACCATAAAAGAGTAGAAAAGAGCGAAGCTCATGATACCATGCTCGGGGGGCTTGTTTGAGACCACAAAGAGCTTTACGATGCTGGCAGACATGGGTGGGAAACTGTGAATTAATAAATCCTGGAGGTTGAGACATAAAAACTGCTTCAGAGAGTGTACCATGAAGAAATGCGTTATTGATATCAAGTTGATGAAGTGGCCAACCATTTGTAATAGCAAGGCTGAGGACAATGCGAATGGTTGTGGGCTTGATGACTGGACTAAAAGTTTCTTTGTAATCAGTGCCCGGTCGTTGGTGAAAACCTTTCGCAACTAAACGTGCTTTGTAACGAGCAACTGTGCCATCTGAGTTTCGCTTGATCCTAAAAACCCATTTATAACCAACCAGGTTTGTAGATGAAGTGTGAGGGACAAGGTCTCATGTGCCATAACGTAGTAAGGCATTGAACTCATCTGACATGGCAGCTCGCCAATTTGGGTTACCAAGAGCTTGTGAAGCATATGAGGGTTCTACAAAGTTAGGGAGGTTATGTCTGGTGGTGGCATAGAGTTGACGAATTGGTTTAACAATGCCATGTAAGGAGCGAGTGATCATGGGGTGTGTCCGATGTGTTTGTAGGAGATGGAGGTTGTGGGATGGTAGAAGGAGCCACGAGGGCAGTAGCTTTAGAGCCCGAATAAGATGACATGGAGGGAGACTGTGGAACTAGGCATGACACTGCGAGAGGACAGCGAGATGGTTGGTGGTGCGTGGAGCCTATGATGAGTGGGACGGTGATGGATCACAAGTCATCAGAGGGAGGGGAAAGAGTGGGGATGAAAGTTGATGGTTGGGCAGTGGAGAGAGATGGAAAGACTGATTCATCAAAGACCACATGACGGGATATAAAGATACGAATTGTGAAGGGATCGAAACATTTGTAGGCATTTTGGGTTGGGGAGTAGCCTAGGAAAATATAGGAACGTGAACCAGGTTCAAGCTTGTGATTGTTGTACGGATGTAACCAAGGAAAACAAAGACAACAAAAAATGCGGAGTTTGGAGTAGTTTGGAACGTCACCAAAAAGGGCTTGAAAGGGAGAACAATTGTGTATGGGAAGTCGGTTTATAAGGTAGGTGGTAGTTTGGAAAGCATGGGACCAAAACTTAAGAGGGAGACCATACTGATGAAGGAGTGTGAGACCGGTTTCAATGATATAGCGATGACGACGTTCGACAATGCCATTATATTGAGGGGTATGTGGTGGCGTCATGAGATGAGAGATGCCAAAGTTGGCAAAAAGAGTTTTGAGTTTTTGAAACTCGCCCTCACCGTCTGAATAAATGGTTATTATTACCATGTCAAAAAATCATCTCAACCCAAAAGCTTAAGCTGTTAGGTGAGGTCCCAAGATATAATTTAAATTATTTTCTAACAGTTTGCAAGTTGTGAACCAAACTCAAACCAAGCACCAAGAGCATACAAGTAGCTATCAATTGAAAGACAAAGTAAGGTTATATAGTTTAGGCATATAAGAAAACTTTGAACTTCTTTTTTTAATTGTATGAGTAGGAATGACTTGTACGGTTTTGACTTTGTCATGATCCACTTCAATACCCATATTGCTCATAATAAACTCTAAAACATTTCTTGAATTCACCCTAAATGTATATTTTGAGGGATTCAGCTTTAATTGATACCTCCTCAATCTTTTGAAGAGCTTTCTCATAGTTGGGACATGATCTTTGCCTTCTTTAAATTTTTCAATCATATCCCATGATTTCACACTTTCTCCTTAATTTTAATCAGTATATTGGGCCTCACCCTTCTCAGCTTTTTCTTGTCTGACTTACAAACTTCAATAAGGGGTAACCTATGTACTCCAATATCTGTATCCTAGCCTTAACATGTTATTGTAATACCATGCAAGCAAATATGTGCAATCTTTTAATAAGGAATCAAGATACTCTTTTCACCTATCAAGATAAACATCCATATATTTAGATCTTTTCGATTTTGTTCAGTGCTCACATTCATTAATTTTAACTTTTCTTTAATGGACTTACAAACATGTTCTGACTACTTAAATAGCCTAGTCAACTCCTTAATATCACTTTATTCTCATTCCTCCTTATCCGTGACAATTAAGTTTTCATCAAAGCTAATGTCATAACCCATTTTTGGGTTATTCCTCAATTCACATTTTTTCTCTTTTCAAAAAATACAAAAAAATAAAAAATATTATCAAAAAATATAAGAGTGAAAAGAGGATGCCAGAACGCCCTAAAAATGATTAAACATTGGTTGAGGAGGTTCAAAATTACAAATATTAAAATTTGGCAGTATTTTATTGACTGATGAGAGCCCTGTTGACAAAGAAAATTCAATTTGAGGAAGAAAGGTCCAAAATCAGATATTTATGGATTTAATTAAATTTTATTGAAGGTTAAATGAATTTATGAAGGGTTTGATTGCAAGAAAAAATGTTTTTGAAGTCAATTTAGGCTTTAATTGGAAGAAATTAAAGTTTTGGGGTCAAATTATAATTTTTTAGAGTTAATTTGGTCAAATCAGGGGCTTAATTGCATAAATATTAAAGTTTAATGGCCAATTAGGGACTTAATTGAAGAAATCTAAAACCAAGGACCAAACTGGAAAAGGCGCGTAAATAGAGGGGTTGTAATTAAAACCGGATCAGGGGCTAAATTGAAGAAATTAGAAGTTTATTGCTCAATTGAAGGTCAAATTGCACTAATTCAAGACCAAGGACCAAAGTGAAAAAGACAGCCATTTTCAGGGCCGCTGTTTGATTTTTGGTAGGGATACAATTGCATTGATTTTTAAATCAAAATTGCAATTTAGGAATCGATTGAACAAATCACAAATTGAGGACCAATGTGAACTCTTACATGTTTTTGCCGCCTTTTCCTTTTAAATAAAATGACGTGTTTTGTCCAAAACGACGTCATTTTAAACACTATTCATATAAAAAAAGACTCAAACGGTGTCGTTTTAAACAGCACTGTGGGTCTTCTTCTTCCCCTGGACGCGCAAGGCAGGGGAAGAAGAAGATTTTTCTTCCCCCTGTTTTCACCGATTTCCCTTTCAAAAAGACGCCGACACAACCCACACTTTCCACGTGTTGGAGGGGCGGCAGCATAGTGGCTGCCCCAGCCATGTCCCTCCCCTTGTTTTGGCCTATAAAAACAAGGGGGGCAGAAGAGAAAAAAAGAGAGGGATAGAAAGAAAGAAGAGAGGAGAGAATAGGGATAGAGAGGAGAGAACCGAGAGAGAAAAAAGAAAATAAAGAGAAAAAGAAAAGAAAAAACAGGGGAAGAAACGGTGAGAACCGTCATCGCCGGCACCTCCACCGTTGCCAGCAGCTGCGTCCTGCCACCTCCACCGTTGCCAGCCTTCTTCCCTCTCCTCCTCCACCTTCTTCATCTTCTTCTTCTTCTGCGTCTTCTTCTCAACTGTTCACATTGCATGTGAACAATGAAGAAGCCCACTGTTTAATGGGCTGGCAGCGCCGACCTAGCCTAAAATGGTTGGGTCGGGTCCAACCCAATTAAAAAAAAAATTTCCTTTTCAAAAAATTGTAATTGTTTTTCGTGATTTTTTTACTAAATTTTGTTTTGTATTTGGTTGGTATTTTTATACTGAAAAAAATACAAATCTGGTATTAAAATACCTGGTTTTCGTCAAAACTTCCAAAATACAAAAAAATTTGAAAAATAGAAAAAAAATGTTTTTGTGCATACAACCAAGTTTCTCAAAGCTAAAAATCATATTGTGTTTTTCATACACCAAAAAAACAATTGGCTAAAATTTCAAAAACAACAAAATTTTTATTTTGTTTGTCTTTTAGTATCCGGGGTACGACATTACACGTAATATGTATTTCAGATATTAATTCTTTTTTTTTTCAGATGCTAGAATGGTTAAGTTTTAACTCCATTAAGATAAGAATCTTTTTATTGATGAGGGCTTTTCTTGACCCTTTAGACAGATCAACAATTAGAAAACGCAACCAAAACCTTAGATTTTATCAGACAATAAAAGAATGCAGCTTACCTTAGGTAAGGCGTAGTTGGGGTGCTAATACCTTCCCTTTACGCAACCAGTCTCCGTACCCCATCTCTAAGACCAGTTAGGGTTCCTAGTGACCAGAATACTAGGTGGTGACTCCCAGTCCATATTTTACTGATAAGAGACAAGAATTCCTTATCTTTTTATATTTGCCAGATAGACCTTTACAATTTTTCCTTGAGAGTGGTGGACGATCATCGCGACGCCGCACACGTGCGAAAACTAAGCCAATTATTCTTGGTGTAATAAGTTTATGTGTTTATTGAGGATCCACTTTTAGGGTTCCTGAAAATCAAGAATGTTTGGTATAAGTATGTAAATTGAATATGCATAATCTTATTAGAAATCTTGAAAAGGCTCAACATAATTAACATAATTTAGCCAATATATGAGCCATGACTAATGGCAAAAAATATAATAGAGAGACAAAACATATAATGACAATTATTTTAAAAAGACAATAAGACCTTCTTGGGCTTCTAAGTTTTTCACCTTCTATTCCTCAGCACATTTATTTATAGATTTTTTAGTTAATGGGGTGCTCTCTAGTATATTCATAGTTAACTAGGGCAAAATCTCGTGACAATATTATGTTCATCATATTAATCTTTTTAGGCATCCATATATTTAGGTTATACATAAAAGGCAACCTATGTTTCAAGAAGCAGTTTGCAGCTATTTTCACAACCTTAGAAATATTAAGTTTCCTTCTTATAGTATTTTTGAGTACCCATTCAGCATTGACCATTTCAAAGAAATGTAGGTTCATATCCTTGCTTTGCTTTTCCTCAATGCAGGGAATTTAAACATTTTTAACCATAAACAAGGCCTCCTCAGCTCATATAGTAATAAATCTTCCATTCACCAAAAATATTAGCCTTTGATGCAAGGATGCTACAACACTAGCATAATGGATTCATGGTTATCCGAGCAAAATACTGTAAAAGAACTGGATATCCAGCACTTTCAAAGTTACCTAAAAAGGATGAGGTCTGATAATCAACTCAATGTCAATATTCCCAATTACTTGTCTCGAAGACCCATTATAAGCTCTTGACATCATTTTAACCTGCCTCATATAAGACACATCAACTAGCAACTTATCCAGGATATGTCTAAGAAATACATTTAAGGCTGACTCATTATTGATAAACACCTTTTAATTATATAATATTTGCACTTCATTATGATATATAGTGGTTTATTATGCCTTGTCCCCTTGGGGTCTAGCTCATTTTCTATAAGTATAAGTAATTAATGGCTTAGATTCTCCATATCAGGTGTTTTATATAATCTTGTGTGATGCCTTGTTGGAAATAATTTTTGTATAGAACCTTTTACAATGCATTTTTTATACAGTTCATAACTCAAGATTAATGATAATAGAAAAACTCGAGCAAGACTTTTCTTAAACCGATCTGCCACACTATATTCTCAATTTCATCAACTTTAGGAATTCAATAACCTCTTCTTAACTTACACGCTTGTTGACCTCGTTATTGTTGGCCAACTTCTTAACTACTTTACCTTTTTTTTTTTCCTCTATCTTTTTATGTCTTCCTATATAAAACATCTTTCACTTCTTATCAATCTTCCTACTTCAGCTTGAAAAATTAATGTAGAGTTTTCGATATGGAAAGTATATCTATAATTATGAGGTAGTGTATTATAACTTCCATTGTTTGTATAAACAGGCTTTGTTAGAATCTCTTAAAAGGATCTCTTATAGTCAACTAACATATACATACTTCAGATTTCTCATCTTGGAATATCAACATTCCTATCTCATTCTCAGGCTTGAAATCTTTAATCGTTAACACTTCAAAGGCTATCATGGTCTCTACCTTATGATAGAATTCCTCATATAAATCAATATCATAACTGAGTTAACGATGATATTTTTAATGTTCACTATAATCTCTAATGGCTTACATCTTGGATGGTGGCTAAAGATAATTTTCTTGTGCTAGTATATCATACAAATTACTCATGGTCATCTTTATAATTATCTCTTGCTTCTTCTTATATTCAACAGCAATTTTGTTTACTTCTTTACTTATAGAGGTGTGATTTAGGAGTGGGTTGGTATTCATGTTAGGTGTCCCATCGAATGTTAACCAACTTACCTTAATGAGTTATAAAAGTTTGTTCTTAAAGATGAAACAACTATCAATAATGTGTCCAGCAACACTATCATAATATTCATAGGTTTGATTGGGTTTGTAACACTTTAGGTATGGTGGTTGAAGTGGGTTTAGAGAAATGAGAACAATTTAACCAATGTTAACTAGCCTTTTATACATTTCGTTTAGAGGCAAGGGGAGTGGTGGTCGTTGTCCTTGGGTTTTTTTAAAACTCTTATTGAGGTGATAATTATTTTTGGCTTGGTTGAAAGTTTGATTTTGGGTGGTGTTTTGTTGGTTATCAGGAATATGTGTTGTAAAGTTTAAGTTAGTAATAACTAGGGTATTGGTTGGTGTTTGGAATTGAAATTGTTGGTGTTGCTTTACTTATTTCTTTTCTTGATAAAGTAATTTCCACTCTTAATATTATGTACTTATGTATCCTTATTTCTACTAGTGGATCCTTCTTTTGAAGACATCTGAGATTTTTATAGCCTTGATAGCTTGCTCGATCCTTTCAGCTATAATTACCATATTAATGAAATATTGGGCTGAACTTCCAACAAGATATTTGAAATATAGAGCTTTAAAGGTATTAGGGAACAAGTTTGTCATCTTCCTTTCTAATAGAGGGGGATGTATTTATACTACCACTTTATGCCATCTTTAGGCATACTCTCGAATTGATTATTTTGAAACCTACTCTATGATCTGCAGGCTTGATCTGTTGTGGGCTACATTCATCTTGAACTTGTATTATTTCACAAATATATCCATCAAGTCTCTCCATCTCTTAACCTTGGTGTTATCCAACCTGATATGTCAACTCAAGGTTGCGCCACTCAAACTCTCATGAAAGAAATGTATAAGTAGTTTCTTATCATGTACTACTTCAACCATTTTACTATAGTATATCTATAAATGGTTCATCGCACATTGTATGCCAATGTTTTTTTTTAATGAATTCAAGCACTTTGAATTTATTTAGGATTACTACATTTGACACTAAACACATCTGAGTTGCTTTCATAGGATCATACAAATTTATCATTTATATTAGTCTTAATCTTTTCTTAATGGCGAATAGTTTATTAGACTCAAAATCTTCCATCACTTTGCCTTTTTGAGATGTTTGGAGGTGTTTGAGCTTGAGACGCTAGCTAAGTAAAAGAAAAATGAGCTGCATATTAGAATTCTGATAAGGCACCATTTTCCCTTATGTATTGGTAGGTGATGCAACCATATTATTTGATAGTTTCACCCACATTTAACTAGTGCTTTGCCTATGTTTTATATATAAAATGCATTGATATTCTTTGTTTTATGTTTTGAAGGCACTTTTGGATGAAAGATGCAAAAAGGAGTAAATTGGAGGTAATTGGCAGATTTGACGTTCAGTCGATGTTTTGTGCAGAGCGTGAGTTCTAGAGATCGAAATGAAGTGATTCCAGTGGCACTAAAAAGCTAACATCCATACCTTTCTGGAAATGTAATGCAAGAAAAATAAAAAGAGAAAGATCATGGAAATCACATCCTGCAAAGTCAAATCTCGCATTCTGCCAGTGTTGACCTTTGGCCATTCAAAATTTAATATCTGGAGCTACAGAAGTCCAATTGATGCAAACTCAATTTTATTGGATTCCGGACTTAAAGACCTATCAACGCTCCAAATTTCAGCCAAAACCGATGTCATATGAGGGAGATATGATTTTTCAAAGATGACAACTGAATTCTGCCAGCAAACAGGTTTCGTGAAGAAACAAGTCCAAACTACATTCCGAAGCATCTAAACCGACATCCAAGTTTTTATATCAGCAATTTAGCTCCTCCAAGTCAGAGCTTGAAGATTTTATGCAAGACTATTTCTCCTTTTAGGAAAAATAGTTATTGAAGTACTTAAATGTAAACTGTCAACTCAAGGAAGGACTATTTTGTAAAATAGAGACTAGGGTTTCTTAGCATATAAAAAGAAAGAGAGAAGGAGGCAGCAGCCAGCAGAAAAGAGGGAGAGCAGAAGGAGGCAGCAGCCAGCAGAGAATAAACACAAATTCTCTCATCTACAAACCCAAAAATCATGCTCTTTTCATTCTTTAGAAGTAGTTGTTCAATCGTTATGCAAGGCTAAGCTCTTTTCTTGGTTGCAAGGACACAACAAACCTTCGGATTTCAAGAACCGTGAGATTTATTCTTCCTTTTATTTTCAGTTTATGTTATGAATGAGTATGATTGTTTTCCTATGCATATTTCCTATGATTGTTGTTGATGATTGCTAGAGCGGACTCTAAGTTATTGTTGTGAACAATCTATTGCTAAGTTTAATATCAAAACCGGAGTTGTGATATATGAACTTGTGAAGCAACTAAGCTTAATAATTGTGGCGGAACTACGTTATTAAACTTAGGGAGAACATTTGAACAAAGTGACACAAGCTGCGGACAACTTGTATGTTAATCTTGATGAATTTATCTAGTTCTTAAAGCTACCATTAAATTGAATCATTAGTGCGGACACTTTGATTGTTTGTTGGTTAGGATTAGTTATACGGCGGATCCGTTAATTAATCAACGTTAAGAAAAGATAAAATTTCAGAACATAAACTGCAATTTTCGTTTCAAGGATCGGTTCTAATTTCCGTTGGTGGATGTGTGCTTGCGACCAAGGTTTGTTTTCTTGATAAGTTTCGGTTTTAATTGATTTTGTTTGCTAGTTTAATTGCTGCCATAGTTTAGATAATCACAAACCAAATCCCCCCAATTACATAACGTACAACATAAAAATCTGACTTGAAACTTCCTCGTGGGATCGACCCCTTGCTTGCTCTATACTATCTTGTGTGTTGTGTTTGAAGCTAGGGTAATTAATTTGTGCGACCGCGACATCGCAACAAATTTTGGCGCCGTTGCCGGGAAGGTAATTTTAGTTGATTCTTGTGCTTGTACTGTTATTTTTATTTGCTGTGATTCAAAAAAAAAAAAGAGAAACAGAATTTTTGCTTGCGACGGTACTGTTCACTTGCGGTACGGTACTGTTCAAAACAGAGTTTTTGGTGGAATTAGGTATCGGCCTTTTGTTTCCTGAAGGGAAACGACGTTCTGAACAGGACTAGTGATAAATCACTAGCCCCACCCTATTGAGGCCAAATTCCGCTGTTTTCTAGTGTTTTTAGGCAGTTTTAGTTTTCTACCGTAGGATTTTCGTACAATTTGCATTGTTTTCGATCTCTTGTGTGGTTACTTTCTTTTGAGTTTTCTTAGCAATTTATGCCTGTGACCCGTTCTACTAATCAAATTCAAGTGCAGGTTGATCTTGAAATAGAAAGCACTTTACGTAGGTTAAGAAAGGAAGCTCGCCGCAACACCATGGCGGTTGCACGACAACAAACACTCAAGGAGCTTGCTTCTCCTAACATGGAAAATCAACCATTGTGCATAAACATTGACAATAATGTAAACTTTGAGCTCAAATCTGGTTTTATACATTTGTTACCAACATTTAATGGTCTTGCAGGAGAAGATCCTCATACTCATCTCAAGGAGTTCCATATGGTTTGTGTTGGCATGAAACCGAATGGAGTTGATGAAGAACAAGTTAAGTTGAAAGCTTTCCCTTTCTCTTTGAAGGGGGCAGCAAAGGCATGGCTTTTCTCTATTCTCCCAGGATCTATTGGAACTTGGAATGCTATGAAGAAGATTTTCCTTGAGAAGTATTTCCCAGCATCTCGAGTTGCCAACATAAGGAAAGAAATATGTGGGATTCGACAATCTCATGGAGAGACACTCTCTGAATATTGGGAAAGATTTAAGCAACTCTGCATTCAATGTCCTCATCATCAAATACCCGATCAGCTGCTCATTCAATATTTCTATGAAGGATTGATGCCTACTGACCGTAGTATCATTGATGCTGCAAGTGGAGGCGCATTGGTGGATAAGACACCCGAGGCTGCACGACAATTGATCTCAAACATGGCAGCCAACTCAAAACAATTTGGCACTCGTGGAGACTTCTCCAACAAACGAGTAAATGAGGTAAGTATTTCTAACCTTGAAAATAAAGTTAATGATCTTACTTCTCTTGTGCGTTCTTTGGCTTGTGGAAATGTGCAACAGGTGAAAGTTTGTAGCATATGCTCCTTACAAGGACATGCTTCGGATATGTGCCCAACAATGCAAGAAGACTACATTGAACAAGCTCATGCAATTGATGGAACATTCAACGGACAGCCCCAGCGTAAATATGATCCCTTTTCCAACACGTACAATCCTGGATGGAGAGATCATCCCAACTTACGCTATGGGAACCCACCTCAACAAAGCAATCAAGGACGACAGTTCCATCCCCATGGATTTCAATCCCAACAGAATTATCAAGCAAGACAACCTCCTCCATTCACAAACTCCAATGTTGTGGGGTCGTCACCCAATGATGATCTTCGTGAGATGATGAAAACTTTGGCTTCTAATACTGTTACCTTGCAACAAAATGTCATGTCTTTTCAACAGGAAACAAGGTCAAGTATTCACAACTTGGAAAAGCAAATGGGGCAAGTAGCTTCAAGTGTAGGGAAATTGGAAGCACAAATGAATGGAAAGTTGCCCTCCCAAGCATTAAATCCAAAAAAGAATGTTAGTGCAATCATGCTACGAAGTGGGAAAGAACTTGAAGAGAAAAGGTTGAAACAAATTAAGATGGAGGAAGAAGAAGAGATAGGAACTGAATTGAGTACAAAGAAGGAACATCCTCCTCCTCCACAAACTGAAATAAAGACCAACACTCCAAAGGTAACTCCTCACTCAATTAATTCCAGTTTTAAAACAATTCCACCCTTTCCTGTGAGTTCTTCTAGGTCAAAGAAAGAAGACAAAGAAAAAGAGATTTTAGAGGTTTTTAAGAAAGTGGAACTCAACATTCCTTTGCTTGATGCTATCAAGCAAATTCCCAAGTATGCAAAATTCTTGAAGGAGTTGTGTACTACCAAGAGAGCTTTCAAACTGAAAGGTCATGAAACGGTAAGTATGGGTGAAGTTGTATCTGCCGTTGTTCAAAAGAATCTGCCTTTGAAACAAAAAGACCCAGGTGCGTTTACTATCCCATGTGTTATTGGTAATGCTAGTTTTAAAAGAGCTTTATGCGATTTAGGTGCATCCATTAGTGTTATGCCCAAACATGTTTATGATTCTCTTAGTCTTGAGCCTTTGAATAAAACTAGCATTGTAATACAACTTGCGGATCGTAGTTTTGTTTATCCACTTGGTGTGATAGAAGATGTCTTAGTCAAGATTCATAGCTACAGGTTGTGTTTCAATATGATTCGATCCTCAACTACAAGTCCCTTCCCCTAATGGGATGGATTATAAAAATCTCTTAAGTAAGCCGGCTAGCTTAACGACCTCATCTTTGAGGCTATCAATTTTTTTTATTGGTTATTTTTTTATTGGGTTCTCTCTTCATGCTATATTTTTTTCTTGCGTAGTCTGGTGTTGTAGATTCTAAAAAAGGACTGGCTTTTAGAGGGACCTATATTTCATATAATGATTAAACAAATATGATAATAACGAGTACATGAATGTGAAATGCACGAGGGTGTATGCATAAAAAAAGGTATATTGGATATGCATTCGCTATTCAAGGATGACAAATGGTTGTCATTTATGGATTTAAAGAACAAAAGCCCAATATCTTTATCATGATGCCTATCACAGGTGGACATCATGGTGATCTTAGTGTGAGAAGGGGTAGAATGGAAAAAGAAGTTGCCACCTAGTTTTATGGTAACTAGAAACCTTAACTGGTTTTTCAAGAGTTCTAGGAAAGGGGCTGGTTATGTAATAAAAAAGATAGACATCACCTTATACATCTTAACAAGGTTTTAAGAATAGCTGTAATCCCTCAATAATGCAGAGGTGATTGATTCTCATTATATATTGTATGTACAACAGTTAGCAAATCCTATATAATAGGAAACAAATAAAACGTAGCAAAATATGTATCCTACAAGATATGTATATAATAACAATTCATCTAAAATCAAGAAATAGAATCAGATTCCTTATCACCCCCTTCAAGCTGAGCATGGAAGAAGGGACCACGTGAAGCTTGTTAGGAAAAAGGAGGAACTGAGGTTTGGGGACTCCTTTTGTAAAAGAATCGGCAAACTGAAGATGAGAGGGAACGAAGGTGACTTTTAAGGAACCATTAGCAATGAGTTCACGAACAAAATGATAGTCAATCACAATATGCTTAAAGCGAGGCCGAGTGATAGGATTGACCACCATAAATATAGCACTTTTGTTGTCGCATAACAGCTTCGGAGGTGAAGGTAATTGTAGATGTAGATCACGAAGTAGCTGAACGATCCAAACAACTTCAACAGTAGCGACAATTAAGGATCAATATTCAGCTTCGGCACTGGAGCGAGAAACAGTGGATTGTTTCTTGGAGCACCAGGAGATATGATTGGGCCCAAGAAAGTAAGATAGCCGGTGGTAAACCGACGTGTATCAGGACAACCAGCCCAGTCAGCATCAGAATAAGCAAGCAAGTCACGGTAAGGATTGCGATGAAGTTGAAGACCATGAAGGACCGTTCCTTTAACATAACGCAATATACGTTTGAGTGCGCGAAAGTGATCTTCTGTCGGAGCATGCATATATTGGCAAATGGAATTGACACTAAATGGGAGATCAAGGCGAGTAATGGTCAACTATTGCAGAGCACCACCAAGAGACCGAAAAAGAGTGGGATCTGAAAATAACTTCCCTTCAGTGGAGAGATGTTGGCCGACGACATAAGGAGTGGTAATGGGTTTGGCCTCAACCATGTCAGCACGGTGGAGAAGATCAAGCACATACTTGGTTTGGCTAAGAAATAAACCGTGGGAGTTATGGTGGACTTCAACACCAAGGAAATAGTGTAGAGACCCCAAATCTTTCATGGTAAATTTGTTGGACAGCCGTGTGATAAGAGTCTTGATCAAGCTAGGATTGCTACCAGTAAGCACTATATCATCTACATAGAGCAAGAGATAAACCATTCCAGCTGCAGAATGATGCACAAACAAAAAGGAATCTGCCTTGCTGATAAGAAAACCAAGGTGCAGTAAAAACGAGCTAAAGCGTTGGAACCAAGCACAAAAGGGCTTGTTTAAGTCCATAAAGAGCACGCTTTAGTCGACATATATGGTGAGGAAACCGTGGATCTGTGTAGCCAGGGGGTTGATCCATATATACCAGTTCAGAGAGATGACCATGAAGAAAGGCATTTTGAACATCTATTTGATGTAGAAGCCACCCAGAAGAGACTGCAATGGATAGAATAATCCGGACGGTAGCAGGACGCACAACAAGACTGAACGTGTCTTCAAAATCAAGGCCATGAATCTGAGAGAAACCCTTGGCCACAAGACAAGCCTTATGATGCTCAATAGATCCATCAGCACAGAGCTTGGTTTTAAACATCTAGTGACAACCAACCACATTGTGACTTGCAGGACGCGGTACAAGATCCCATTCTTCTTCAAGGCTTGTATTTCAGCATCCATAGCCGAGAGCCATGCAGGGTGTTTGGCTGCAGACTTGAAACCCCGAGGCTCTTAGAGAGCTAGAAGAACCTGAAAAAACTGACAAGAGGGTGAAATGGTTAATGCATGATAAGCCTTAGGTTTAAATATACCAGCTTTCCTTCTAGTAACCATGGGGTGAAGGTTAGTAGAGGTCGTTATTAGAGGAACAGGAACAGGTGGAGAGGGATGACTAGAGGATGGGATGATAAACATAATAGGAGGCTGGGAACAGGAGTCTACAGGTTTATCACTGCATGGCAAACAAGTAGGAGTCAAAACTGGAGAAGACACTAACGGAGGTGGTGAGGCAGGAGACACAATATTATGAGAGTCCAAGAAATCAGAGAAAGTAATATAGGGTGTGGAATTATGATTTTGTTGAACATCATCACCTACATAAGGAAAAATAGTTTCATAAAATTGGACATGGTGAGAGACATAAAGACGTTTTGTCTTGCAGTCAAAATAACGAAAACCCTTGTGAAGGGGGCTATAACCTAGGAAGACACAAGGAGCAGATTTGGAAGATAATTTGTTAGGAGCATAATCTAGCAAATAAGGAAAGCATAAACATCCAAAAGTACAAAGCATAGTATAGTCAGGGTATTTACCAAACAAAAGCTCGTAAGGAGTTTTGCCAGCAAGAGTTTGTGAGGGGAGTCGGTTGATGAGATAAACAGCTGTCGAGAAGGCCTCAACCCAAAGAGGCAATGGAACACATACATGAAACATAAGAGTGAGTCCTGTTTCGGTGACATGTCGGTGTTTACGTTCAGCAATTTCATTTTGACTGGGTGTATAAGAACAAGCAACATGCAATACAATACCACAAGATGTGAGGTGAGAGCGAAATTTATTATTGGTAAATTTAGTTCCACCATCACATTGGAAGGACTTAATTGTAGATGAAAATTGAGTTTTAATATACTGTTGACAATTGACAAATGTATAAAAAAAATCAGATTTATGTTTTAGTGGAAAAAACCAACTGAAACGAGTACAATCATCAATAAAAACTGCATAATATCGAAAACCTGTAGTGGAACAAACAGGTGAAGGACCCTATAAATCACAGTGTAAGCGATCAAAAGGCAAATCACAATGAATATTATTAATTGAAAAGGGTAGACGATGGCTTTTGCTAAGGTTACATCCAACACATAAACTAGAATCCAAACCTATTAATTTATTACTACAGGAAATAAAACCTGACTTGGTGAGAGAGTCAATAGTATGAAAACTAGGATGACCTAGACGAGCATGCCACAAATGAGCAGAGACACACAATTTATTGTAAGAAACTATGGAAGCAACGGCATGATGATGTTGCTGAGGCACGTATAAGCCATTCTCACATCTTCCGACTCCCAGCACTACTCTTGTGACCCGGTCCTGTATTGTAAAACCAGAATAAAAAAAGATGACCCAACAATTATTATCTTTTGTAAGTTGACTGATGGAAATAGGCTTTTTGGTAATACCAGGAACAACTAAAACATTAGATAAAAGTAATGGACTGTTGGGAACAAGAGTGGAAACGGAGCCAGTGTGAGAGATAGAAAGAGACTAACCATTACCAACCATCACCCTTTTGTTACCAAAATATACAGCAAGAATATCGACACCCTCGGGATCATTTGTCATGTGAGAGGTGGCGCCAGAGTCCGAATACCAGGCAGAATCGGGGGAGGCCGAGTTTGAACAAGCAGCGAAGGCTTCAACAAGATTGGCAGACTACTTTTTCTTGAGATTAAGAAATGTCCAGCAGCGTTTAGCCAAGTGGCCTTCCTTGTCACAGAGTTGGCAATAGACTGGAGAGAAACTAGATTTTATGACAAAGGCAGAGGGAGGTTTGGGCTTTCCTCTGTTGATGTATTTGATCTGGCGGTGGAAGAATAAAATGCCGAGTTGGCAGATTGTTGATACACTGATCTTTCAAAAATCTTATGGCTCAAAGCTTTCAGGATGATATCTGCAAAAGAAGGTAAATGAGACTAGGAAAGCATTGTTGTTGAGAAGATTTTATAATCAGGACCTAAAGCTCTCAAGAACCAATGAATTTTATCCAGGTCATCGATGGGTCGACCAATTGATGCCAGTTGATCGCAAAGGCCTTTAAAGAGGCGAGAGAATTCAGCCACTAATTTGGAGCCTCGCTGCATCAGTTGGAGCTCGTCCTTGAGTTGAAGTTCGCGAGTCTTTGATATATGAGAGAAGGAGGCTTCAAGAGCAGTCCAGGCCTCATGAGCATGTTTTAGACCAAGCACCTCACTCATAGATTCCTCCGTAAGGGAAGAATAGAGGAGACTTAGTAGGGTCTGATATGTGTTTAGCCAAGAAGTGTACGTTGGATTCACTTGAGTGGAGCCATCAGTACCAGTAATCTGTGAAGAAGGAACTGGGATACTACCATCCAGAAATCCAAGGAGATCATGGCTTGTTAACAATGGTATAAACTGATTTCTCCATAACAAATAATTTGAGGAGGTCAGTTTGATGGTAAGCATATGCACCATCATGTTCAGCGGAAAAGAAGGTGATGAGGACGATGCAACCATGATAAAGAAATCGGGTAAAAGAAAAACCTAAAGGAGCTCTGATACCATAACAAGGTTTTAAGAATAGCTGTAATCCCTCAATAATGCAGAGGTGATTGATTCTCATTATATATTGTATGTACATCAGTTAGCAAATCCTATATAATAGGAAACAAATAAAACGTAGAAAAATATGTATCCTACAAGATATGTATATAATAACAATTCATCTAAAATCAAGGAATAGAATCAGATTCCTTATCACATCTCACCTAAGGTAATATGCATTGTTGTTTGTTTTTAATAATAAAAAAAAAGTGTCTAATATGCCTTGAAAAATATTTTTCTGAAATGATTTTATTATCATTTTTGGTAGACTTCTAAGGATAAATCTCATTAATGAGTCATTTATCCTATTTTAATCCATGAATAATATAATTACAAACAATTATATATATTATCACTTTTTAGGTCAACTTCTAATGATAAATTTCATTAAGGAGTTATTTATCCTATATTAATCCATGGATAACAAAAATTATGACCAAAATTTAAATTGAAAAAATATTTTTTCAAAGCGATTTATTATCAATTTTTTAATCAACTTATAAGGAAAAAACCCATTGAGGTTTATTTTTTCTATGTTAATCTATGATAATAAAACCCAAATAAATATTCATATGATTTTTTTTTTAATTTCAAAGTGATCTTATTATCATTTTGATGTTGACTTCTAAGGGCAAAACCATTGAGTTTTTTTTTAATCCTTTGTCAACCTACAATTATAAAACCATTAATGCGCAAAGTAGATATTCATCTAAATTGTCATAGCATGTAAGACGTCAAATGATAGATCTTCCTCCTAGATCGAGGGGGTTTTGGATATGTTGGGATTAATTATAAAATTATGATTTGAATGGTTGAGGAGTCGTCACCTAGTATTATGGTCACTAGAAAACCTACTGGTCCGCAAGAGTCTAGGTAAAAGAAGTAGTTGTTCATGAAAAAGATGCATTACCCCCAGTGCACCTTATCTATGATAAACTACATAATTAATTGATTGTTTTTTTTAAGTCATATTTTTATTTGTTAGTCTGTATAAAGTTCAATAAAAGTTCTCCTTAGTAAGGAGATCCTTATCTTATGGATTTGAGATAGATCCTCCTCGGCAATAAGCTCTTTATCTAATGTGGACCTCTTGATCACATGGTAAAGCAACCCTTAACAAAGTAGATAACAACCTGAAAAACAAAAAATCAGGTTTGATAGAACCTTGACCTAGAAGTAACCATGTACCCAAGAACCAATGGTATTGGAAAAAAAAACTTGGATTTAGAGATAACCTTGTATCTAAGAATCTTAAAAATATGAATTACACCACGAAGTCAATTAATCTTCGATAAGTCAGTGTACGATCTTTGTCCCTGCAAAGAAAGATTGTTTAGCCACAAACAAACAAAACAAAAACTCCAGTTTATTCATCAATGTGTTGCTGAAATTTCCAACTAAAAAAACATAATATAGTCTCCTCTAACTAACCCTAATAGACTCCTTTTGGTTTTCGAGCTAATAGGCTTAAATTAGTAATCAACTAACATAAGTCCAACAATGAAATTAATCTTTAAACAATGTCTTATGGGCTAGAACAAACCCAAATTAAAAATAAATATTCAAAATAAATAAATAAATAAAATCATATAATAAAAACAAAGTCTTCATGCCAAAATTCTTCCATGTAGCTCAAATCTCTAATTTTCACATATTTTTGACAGATTTTCAATTCTGACTTCAAACATGTTGTTGTCTCTCATCTAGATGAATTATTGGTTCTAACATATATGGTTGGAAAGTTTGGGATGTCTAGTTTCTAGAACAGCTTGAAAAGCATAAACATTTCACCTGCAACTTCAGATATGTCCCACACAGTACATAAAGGTCTGGTTTGACAAGTTTGATAAGATTTGTTTAATGACTTCTATCCTGTGAAATAATATGTTCCCAAACTCCATTCGGCTTGAATATTTCTCAAAAATATATTTTCATGTGTCTAATATCTCCCTATAAAATTTCAATGACTTCCAATGTACAGTTTGAGAGATATGTTCGATCTCGGGAAACTGGCTAGTAGACATGTTAAGGTCAAATTCGGGTCTGATTTGGTTCGTATCATCCTTCCCTTCTTTAAAAAGATTCGACCTCGAATTTGTATTATGTAAAACATCTTCTAAGATAAAAAAAATAAAATCATACCAAGCCAAAGATTAACATCATCATCAAAACTAAGAAGAACCTTGTTAGCAAAGAAGGTCCCTTTGATAAACAAGCTCTTCTTGTCAACTATCTTCTCCTTCTTCAATTTTAGTTGCTCCTCATATATTTACTTAGGTGTAAAAGATACAAGATTTATAAGTCTTCCATTCATCTTAAATGAATACCTATTTGTTACTTCATCATGCATAAATCTTTTATCATGCTGTTATGGTCTACCAAGCAACAAGTGACTAACTTGCATTGGCACAACATCACATAACACCTCATCACAATATTTACCAATAAAAAAAGCAACCAAAACTTGCTTATTCACTTTCACTTTACCACCATCATTTAACCAGTGTAATTTATAAGGTATGAGATTGTAATTTATAAGGTATGAGATGTTTGGTACTATAAAGATTCAACTTTCTCATGAATTAAGTACTAGCTAAACTAATGCAACTACCACCATCTATAATGAAGCTACATACCTTATTATGAACATGGCATCTCGTGTGGAATATGTTCTCCCTTTGACCTTCCAAATCATCAACCTTGATATGCATATTCAGTGCTCTCCTCACCACAAGTGCCTCTCCCTCAATCGGATACTCAACACAAACATCATTAGCATCCTTCAATGGTGACATCTTCTTCTCTTTATCCTCCCCATCGATCTCAATCTCATTATTAGCTTTCATAACCTCTTTTTTATTTGAAAACTGTGAAGCAACATGACTAAAACCTAGACAACGAAATCATTTAATGTCATGGTTATGAGAAGTAGAAGTATAAAGTCTTCATGCATGTCATGGTTATGAGAAGTCGGAGTATAAAGTCTTCATGCCAAAATTCCTCTATGTAGCCTCAATCTCCAATTTTCACATATTCTTGGTAGATTTTCAGTCATGACTTCAAACACATCATTTTCTTCTGTCTGGATGAATTATTAGGCCTACCATATATGGTTAGGAAACTTGCAATGTCTACTTTCTAGACCAACCTGAATTGAAGAAGAATTCCACCTATAGCTCCAAATATGTCCCAAACAATACACAAAGATCTAGTTTAGCAGATTTAATAAGATTTATTTAGTAACTTCAACTCTCTTAAATAATATGTTCCCTAACTCAATTTGAACTTAAAAATCACCAAAATATAGTTGCATGTGTCTAGCATCTCCCTATAAAATGTCAGCTCTTTCCGATGTACGGTTTAAGAGATATGCTTGATTTTGCAAAACTGGCCAGCAAACATTTTAAAGCCAAATTTAGACATGATTTGGTTCATATCACAATCTCTAGGGATCAAGACAGATCCTCCTCAGTAAGGAGATCTCTTCATTATCAAGCTAAAACTTAACTATTCTAAGGCCCAAATTTTAATGGTGTATTTATTTCTATTTGTATGTTTAATCCATATGATATACTTTACAACGTAATTTTATACCCCAAAATAGTAAAGTCTATAATTAATTCCTAACATTTTATTTTTGTCAATTCATTTAATTTAATATCGGGAACATGTATTACATTGTAAAATTCATACCCCAAATATTAATTAAACAAATGGATTTTTGTAGTGTCTTTAAAATGTTGGCCAAATCCTAATGGATAATCACAAACTTGTTATAATATCAATTAACTAATTTTTGTATTTTTTAAAGTATGATAAAACACAATTTAATTTTTTAAAAAAAAATATGCATGAAAATTTTTAGAATTTGGTCATATGCATACAAATAAAAACATATTTTTGTATTTTTTAAAATAAAAAATTTTGAATTTTTCTTATTTCTCTGGAATTTTGAAGAAAAACAAGTATATTTAATATCAGGTCAGCATTTTACAGTGTAAGTCTACAATCCATATATTTAATAAAATGGTTGAAAAACATGTGATGGACCCACAAATAATTTTGAAATGGTTAGTAAATTTTTCAGAGTTTTTAAAATTATTTGGGGTTTATTTGGCAAGACAAGAAAAAAGTTCATCAAAGAAAACTGTTAACAATTCATTATGGCGTGTTTGCCAAATATGTCCTAAGGATAAAAAAAATGCATTTTTTCTTTATAAAGTTTTGCAAAACCAAACAATGCCTTAAGCCTAGGTTGGGTTCAGCCCAACCATATGAGCTGAGCTTCCTAGCCCAAAGCCCATGACAAAAAACAAGACCATAATCAGAAATAAAGAAATGATTTTTGTTTGAATTTTGTCAAGAACACAAAGAACACTCTCATGAGCTTAGAAACTGAAGTATCATTACAGACTACATCACGTCATATTGAAGGCACATAAGGATCTAACATGGAAAACTAATGCATAATCGAGCATCGAACATTTACAATAAACTCTGATTTTCAACAAATCAAACCTGATAGCCAAGAACCATGCCCAAATATTCAAACTACTAGGGGTTGATTGATCCAAAATAAGTTTCAAAAAGTTAAAATGATGGTATAGAATAATCATTTATGAATCTGAGTTTCAACCAAAACCCACAAGTAAGGCTAGAACTTCAAAATATGAGAAAACAAAAAAAAAAGGCTCAAGAACATTCAAAGGTAAAAAAAACCTAGAAATTCATCCCAAACCCATAAAAAAGAAAAAACCTAGAAATTCATCCCAATCATATAAAAAGAGCAGAAACCTAGAAATAACATAAAACCCCAAAAAATAACCTAAGCCTTGTAACCATAACTCAAATATATTTGCCATAACTTGCTTGAACCATCCAAAATGACAAGAAACAAGAATCATAAGCAAAATAATAAGCAAATCCTATCACTCATAAAAAAAACCAAAATTGCATATCCTTAGGCACAAACATTGTTGCATTGATTATTCCTTCTATTTATAACCACAAACACCATGTTTATAACTCAAACAAGCCTAGCTAGCCACCAAAATAGTCTAAGATCAGCAAAAATCAGCAACATGACCTTTTAACATATTCCGCCACAATAATTTTATTGATTAACTTAAACATTAAAACTTACTAAAATGCATTTTAAACTAATATTTATCATCATATTACCAAAACTAAACTATCAACATAAATATGAACATATATAGGCATACTAAATCATGGCATAACTAACTATCTAAGCACAAGTATTTATGGCATATTAAACTAACTAAACAATCACAATGGGTGCACAATAAACATTCAAACATGAATTTAAAAGACAAATAGAAGAAGGAGGTGTGCTTATTGAGCTACACCCTCATCATATTCAAAGATATACCTTGTATTGGGCAATGTTGATTCCTTCTCTAGGTTGTTTGCTTCTTTCCTCTTGATTTCCAAGTTCATTTCAATATGGGATTTGTTTAGCTTATCTTCCTTTTTTCTTTTTCAACTTAGCACATAATTCTTATAGTTTTTTTCTTATGGTATTTTCTATCAATGCTTGTGTGTTCCTCCTTTGTTTTCTCCTAAAAAATCCCCTCTTTTATAGCATTAAAAGGGCATGTGGCTATGAAATCATTTGTGGGTTTGAAGGTGGTTTTTCAAAATTAGATCATATGAGATGCTTTTCATTTTGCCTCTGATTTGTTAAGAGACCATTCTTCTCTCTTCTTATTTTGTTTTCCCTCTCCCTTGATGTCTAATAAACTCTTGGAACTTCTTGAAAAAAGTTAGGAACTTCATAACTGAAACTTGACCGAAAATGGTTGATTAGAGGTGCACCTTCCATGAATTAAACGTGGCAAATAGAAGGTCATTGTAGCCAACCAAGCCATAGATTTTGTAGAGGGGTTGTTATTCTTCAACTATGAGTATATCATGCTTGATTTGGTGGTCTGTAGCTTTCCCATGATCGATAAAAAATTGGGTGTAACACTGTTAAATCCTACTACAGCAAACAAGGTTGCTTTAGGACAAAAACTTGAGGGTTTCTATATGGCAGGTGAGGGCACAAACATTGAAAAGGGGTTACATGGCCTTGTAGAGGGTAAGCTCCTCTATCGAATGGTGGTGGTTAAAGCCCCTGAAGTGGTCAGAGATGTCATATTTATTTGTTTGAAACTGCATCCCGATCATCTTTTATCTATCGAGGAAGATAATAAACAGGGATAGGTGACGTGTCACTCGATTCTTCATTTAAAATGAGTGACATATTGTCTGCTTAAACCCTAAAAACTAAGGTTTTTTAATTGGTATTTTGCAAATTTTAATTTAGTCCTTGTTTTTTTAATTTCAACACATGCACTTTTAATTAACCTTGAAACTTCTAAATCTCTTTGGATTTAGGAACGTGTCTACGAAAAGGTTGACTGCTAACTAAGTTTTCGATGCATTGCCTAATGTTTACACCATTTTTTAAATATACAGGATGTATGTATATGAATTTATAGGAATAGATCTAGGATTTGATTCGCTCTAAGGTAAGAGTTTAAGCATGTCATGATTCTTGTTTGCGAATTTTCATCATAATTGATAGATGTTGAGTTAAGTCTGTTGCGGAATGCTTTCGTTGATCAATTCTTTATGGTAAGGTTTTTCGCGTTGCCTCTTGAGCCCTCACAGTTCTTAGACGGCCTCCACTATTACATCATAGATTGGAAAGTTGTTACCAGTACCTCTATCAATCGAATAGGCTAACCTGTTATAATACTAATTGACGTAACGTATAACATGGATAAGATTTATCAATCCCTAAAGTTTTACAATCCTAAATTGTAGAGAAAAAAAACTAGGGTTCTCATCTCTAAGATTACAAAAAGAGAAAAGATTTAAAGTGTTATAGTTTCTGAAAAGTCTTTATATAATAAATTTTTCTATAAAAAAATATCCTACAAAGCTTGTTTAAATACAAGAAAAAGTTTTAATTAGTAAAATACTAATTAAATTGAAAGAGAAAAACAATCTAAAATCAAGGAAAATAAAGAGAGTTTTGAAAGAATATCTTCGGAGCATAGGTTGGCCTGGAAACGAAAACAACTAGCAAGCCTAATTAACTTTGCAGAGAGGTTGAGATCGACATAACTTCTGCTTTGTAATCTTTTCTTAAATCCCATTGCCCTATACACTCCCTTTGTACGTCTCCTCTTTCCTTTGCAAATTGCAATTCCTTCAAATATATTTTTTAACCTTTCTCATTCATTGCATGTTCAGAAACTTCTCTTCTTTTTTATTCTTAGAAACTTCTTCTCTGTCGTCATGGGGAATGTGGAGTAGTGAGGTCATCAATTTGTCAAGACCCAGAAGGAATGCCATGTGGAGTAGTGAGGTAAATTTCACATCATTTTAGCTGGAAAAAAGTGAATGTTTACCTAACTAACATCATTGGTCGATGTAACATTTCTTGTTAAAGGGCCATTGGTGATGTCGTTTCATTTTTTTTTAACATCACTAGGTCATCCATTTTTTTGTTAAAGCAATGGATTTTTTGTAACATTTTTGTATTAATCTTTCTTGTCACACTTAAAGGTACGTTTCAAGCTAATTCATGGATTTTCTTGATTAATTAAGTTTAAGGGTTACTTATAGTGCTCAAGGTGCTATCTTGACAAGACATGTTATATTAATGTAGCAAGACATGACATCAAAAGTAGTGGAGGCAACATTTCTAAATTAATCGGTTATACCAACTTCTTTTGTCTTTTATATTTGGTTATTTTGATAGTTATTGAATGTTATTAAGGAAAACAAGATAAATTCATAAATAAATAAAACAAAAAAAGAAAGCGCATGAATAATGTCTACTAGGTATGGATAGTGTGTGCAACGCCGTTTGATAGTCAAAACCTTACTTCTAAGACATCGGTTGAAGCGCCTCGACGTCACTTCCATATAAAAGCGGTGTGTGTGGCATAATTGTTGCTGGTTTGACCAGTGTGATCTTTTATTCTAAGAAAAAAATTCACTCTCTCTTACTCAATTTTCATGTTGGCCTTTAAAAATCAGCATTGAAGTTTGTTATCTTTAAGATTTTTTTCCTATTCTTTTTATTACAATTTTTTATTTAGAATAGTTTATGAAATTAAAGATTTTTCTCAATTTCATCCCCAATAGATTTTTTCATCTGTCAATTTGATTTTTATTAAATTTGATTAATATTTATTTTATTTGAGATGGTTTTTGAAATTATTTTTCTACAATTCATCCTTCTTGAGTTTTGTTGCTATCAAATCTAATCCTTTCTTTATAATTGTTATTTTTTTCACTTTTCAAGATTTTTTTAAATTGATTTTTTTTATTATTTCAACCTACAACATTTAATTGATCAGATGTTTAGTTTCTTAGTTAAACTCAGGTCTAGAATTTAACGGATTGCAGATTTAAAAGATTAACTTCAGTTTACGATGTTAACATGGGCTTCCATGGTTTTGTTTTTCCCTTTTTAAGCTTTTTTTCATCCTACATCATTTTGTTATTTTCTTATTCACTCTGTATGAGATTTTTTAGTCATTTTGAAAATAACACAAGTTGTCTTAGTTTTTTTTTTTTTTATCTTTGTTAAATTTATCTTTTTAAAAGGAATTTTGTTTTTAAAATTAAAATAAATTAATTAATTTCATCCTTCAACATTTAATTATTCAGGTGTTGAGCTTTTGAGTTGAGTTCGAGTCGAGAATTTAACGAATTACAAATTTGAGAGTTTAACCCAAGTTTACAAGGTTTATTCAAGCTTGCTTGATTTTTGTTTCCTCTTTTTAAGCTTTTTTTTTTTGTTTCATCATCCAATATTCTTTTTATTTCCTTTCTACGGGATTTAACTTTCTTTTAAAATAACAAGGGTTGCCTCAAGGTTTTTTTTTTTTTTTGTTAACTTTAGATTTTTTTTAAAAGGAATTTGTTTTTTAGTTAAATTAAATTTATTGGTTTCATCCTCCAATATTTAATTTAGTAGGTGTTGAGCTTCTTGTTTTAGCTCAAGTCTACAATTTAATGTGTTACGAGTTTGAAAGATTAACCCGGGTTTGCAAGGTTCACCCAAGCTTGCTTGGTTTTTTTCATTTTTTTTTAAGTTTATTTTTTTTATTTCATCCACTAACATTTGCTTATTTTTTTTATTCTCTTTCTATGAGATTTTTATGTGGTTTTGAGAGTAATAAGGGTTAATTCAAAAAAAAATTTACCTTTATTGAATCTAGATTTTTTAAAAGGAATTTTATTGTTTAATTAAATTAAATTATGTGAGAGTAAGTATGAGATGCTCAATTCATAATGTTTTTTTATTATTTTTTTTTGTCACTACTCTGATAGCAAGTGCGATCTCTTTTTGTTATCAAATTCTTAGATTTTTCTTACTCCTTATAAAATATTGATATCGCATGAACATTTTTTTTACATTGATAAAAAATTAACTCGGCCACAATATAGCGCGATCCATTTATCTAATGAAAAAAACTAGAAGCATTCATCATTTTACTCTGCATTATTGTTGGATAAATAGTGTTATTTTTTTAATTTTTCAATTTGGTCGCTAGACTCTTTTTTTTTTTTACTTTTATTCATTTATTAATGTTTGTGATATTTTATGTGCTGATATTTTCTTCTCTTGAATTTTCTTGAAAAATCAATATGTTTGATAAAATTTTAGATTTGAATTAGAGACTCATTTCATTAAATAAGATTTAAATTTACGATGATAAGAAATTAAAAGAAAAGGAAAAAAAAATATGATGAGGTGTTCTTAATATTCACGCTAAAAAGTTCATTTTAGTGCAAAAATTCTCCATTTATTCTGTTTTAGTTCTTTTAGTTTTAGAATTTTATGTTTTGGTCCTAAATTTTATTTATTTTACATTTCAATCCTTGAGTTTTTAGAACAGTTCTATTGAGGTATTTTTGAACTTCCATCTAGCCGGAAAAGGCAGATCGGGCTCAAAAAGTTTTTCTTGAATTGGTTTAATTTTGTATTTTTTAATAGGTTTTGAGGTGTTTTAGGTTATAAATAGGTTTATTGAGATTCTTAAGATGTTTATTAGGTGTTTTCTAGTGAAAATAATTTTTTAAAAATAGATTTTTAGATCAGAAAACCTAAAACCTGACTTTTTGACCACATCTTCGATAGCCAAAATCTAAACCAATAGACAACACGTGTCTATTTTATTTATTTATTTCATTTAATAAAAAAGTGGATTCGCATACCATCACCCTTAAACAAATAAGAAAAAAAAGAATAAAAAAAATATTTTTTTGTTATTAGGCAAGACATAAGAGCCTAATCTCATTGTTAGATGCATGGTTTATTTCTGTAGTTCTTTTTTCAAAATTATTTTTATCTTTTCATTGAAATGCACTATAAATAAAATATTTAACTTTATATTTAAATTATAATCTAATATTATCATAATCTTTAAATAATACTGTTGATTTTTATGGGATGTTAACAATTTTATTATTATTATATACCTCATATGTAAAATATATATATATATATATACTCATGAATGTTCAATGAAAACAAAATTTCTTTTTTTATTACTTCTTAATAGATTTTTGACATGATTTTATCATATGAATTGTTTTTTTTAATTATATATAAAATATTTAGATATTATTTAGATATTTTTTTTATATTCAATTTTACCATAGTTTTCAATAAAATATTTAAAATTTTATTTTATCTATTATACAATTAAATAAAAAATAATTTTTTCAAAATTATCCGGTAATATCGCACGCACGAGCTTAAAACATTCACTCACTCTGAAAGTGCAGTACTGTACTATAGCTTGTCCATAGTCCTGTGAAAGGATGCCATGCATGTCTGTGCTGCAAAGCTGAAGGGTTTTATATATATAGGGACCTTGTCCGCTACCTAAAAAAAAAAAAAAATGTGTTTTTTTTTTTCCTATTGTCGTTTACCTTATCGTTTGAGTAAGTGCATTGGTCAATGAGACAGCGCACAGCACACAGTCTGTGCACTCTTTTCACACTACTGGATATAACTCGTTCTATGTAGCTGACTGGTTTAAATTTTTTTAATAGAAAAAATTCATATTTAAATAATAATAATTTAAGATAAATGGAGTTAAATTTATTAGAACATGATTCATGGTATAAAATCAAAACAATATTACAAAAAATTCAAAAAATATAATGCGAATAAAACCCCATTTGGAATTCTACCTATCAAGGGAGGAATCTAAGCGGTGAGATCTTTTTTAAGATAGAGATAGATAGAGTGTGAGCCTGCATATCTCTCCATGTAGCAATGCTATCTAGCTGTCTATCTTCCGACTTAAAGTTGTGAAGTTGAAACTGAACTGTGTTGCTAACTAGATGCTTTGGTTGTTCAGTAGCAAATTACATGACTGTCATCAAGGTTGGAAGGGCATTTTGTCATTTTGGAGGGGGGAAATGGGGTTTCTGCAGTGTTGACTGTGGAGTCTGTTGGAAGCTGGGGAGAGATATCAGAAATGGGAGATGATCAAAGGGTGAGTTAGTTACTTCCATTGGTGGGTTATGCCAAGGACAGAGGTGGAGAGGTTTTATCTTTTCTTAATTCAAAAAAAAAAATTAGGTATATTTGTTGTTTTTCATTGTAAATCAATTTTATAAAAGATAGACATTAAAAAACCACAAAGAAAAATTTCAAACCGTAAAAAAATTAAAATTTAAAATAACTAAAATTAAAACAATGAGGACTACACAATACACAAAAGTAATTGAAAGAAACTAATAAGGGAATGGATTGAAAAACAAAATAAATGAAGAAAAGGATTTAAAAAAAGAGTAATAAAAAATGAGAACCATAATTGGAAACCAAATAAAATTAAATCAAAATCCCAATGAAAAAATAAAGAAAAATAATAATGAAAATGATAAAAAAAATAGCAATGAAAAGAATCAGGACCAGATTAGATAAAAAAAATCTAATGAGATTAAATGATTAGAGACGAAATTAAAAACAAAACAAACTTAAAGAAGCATCAAGTCTAAAATAAAAAAATAAAAAAAAATGAAGACCAAACCCAAAAAAAAATACAACCTCGAGGACACCATTGAATTTCTCAAAGCTTTGCATGTATTCCGAGGCTTTAGAGAGAGAAAAGAAGGGGAGGAGAGAAAAGATCTATCATCGTCAAACCGCCACTCAAATAACAAAACGTGCCACCCTAAAAGATGCGCTATCACTTTTCGTGTCGGGTGAGTAGGTGATCAGCTATTTTAGCCACCGTATGTGCCCTCACGCGCCACCAGAATGCAAATTACTAAAAAGGTCCTAAGGGAATACGAATATTATGAAAAAACCATGATGCAAATATAAAAATACCCTCCCAAGGCAGCCTTTAATTTTTCAAAGTCAAAGGGGAAACATGAAATTTTACTATATATAAAATGTGCAAAGACATAACAACCCCTCCTTCAAAGGCCAATATTTTTTAGGGCTGAAGGGCACAAACATTATTTAACTGTGCAAATAAACCTGCAAAAACACAAAAGCCTTTGGACCGGAGGCCAATTCTTTGAGCTTCCAAGGGTAATATAGTTTTTACTGTACATAAAATACACAGAACGACAATTTTGCCCCCGATTAATTCTCAAATGACATTTGGATCCCATGAAAAATACAATTTTGCCCTATGTGCAAAGGCAATTATTAAGAGCAATGAAGGTAAAAATCGTAATTCACTGCTTGAATCCACAATGAATCTCCTCACATGCTATAGTAATTTACTAAGCGCTTTTAGTTTTTAGTTAATGATATTTAAAAGAGCTCGATTAGTAATATAATTTTTTTTTAATATTATAAATATAGTTTTTTTTATATGCATTCCAATCATTAAAAAAATTATTTAGAAGAATTAATTGTATTTTAATATATTTAATATATATATATATATATATATATATTAACAACCGAATATGACCTGGTTGACTTGACGATTCTATAAACAACCCAGACGATTATTAATTAATCCAATATTAACTAATGAACTTGAAAAAAAATCAATTAAAAAGTACAAAAAAATAACTCGAGTCCACCCAGGTGAACTCATTAAACCTATGACATGGATCGCAAGACCAAAATAATCTCATAAATACCAAAACAAAAAAAACATAAATTTTAAAAAAAAATCAAAGGAAAAAAAACCTAATGAAAAAAAAATACCATAGCAATGAATAATGTTTTAGCATTTTTGTAAGATTTATAGAAATAGCATTTTTGTAAGAGAAATGGTAAAATAGCATTTTGTTTAGCACTCCTCTAAAAGCATATAAAACAAGCAATGAAAAGCCAAAATAATTTTTATTTATTTATTTTTAGCTTTCCATTTTAGCATCTCTATTATAGGATGGTATTAGCAGGATTTTCTTTTTCATGGAGAAATACTGTTAAATTAACTTAGGGAACATATGATATTTAATGCTATGTGATTGGACCAGTGCTTGATGTTCTTTTATCGAACACCTTTCTTAATTTTCAATTTTGCTTATATAAAATCTTTTCTATTGAGGTATTTGTAATTATAAAGCAAAAAAACTAATTTTTTAGCTTTTTTTATTAGAATTTGTAGCTCCAATAAAAGAGTCAAAATAGTGTTTTAGAGTGCAAAAAAGCTTAGGCAGTATATGTTATATTACACAACTTGGTTGATTTCAAAACTGGATCCGCTCAAGTACATCTGTGAAAAGCCTTACTTGTAACATGATAGAGAGATGGAAAGTGTTGTTGGCGGAATACAACATTGTTTATATGACAAAGAAGGCTATAAAAGGAAGCATAATTTCTAACCATCTAGCAGACCATGTCGTAGAAGATTATAAGCCATTGAATTTTGATATTCCCGATGAGGATGTATTAGTAATTGAGGATGATGACAAGGTGAACGACTGATGGACCATGTACTTTGATAAAGTAGCGAATATATTAGGAAATGTTATTGAAGTAGTGATAATTTCTTCTAGAAAAGAAGCAGTGTCTTGTTTTGGTAAGGTTGTAATTTAAATGTACTAATAACATGGTTGAGTATGAAGCCTGCATCATTGGTTTGGAAGCTATCTTAGAACTTAAATGAAAAAGCTTGATGTTTATGGGCATTCTTCGCTAATCATTTGTCAAGTGAAAGGAGAAGAACAAACTAAGAATGAGAAGTTAGAGTCATACCAAGATTATCTCTCGAGGTTAGCTAACGAATTCGAAGAGATAAAATTCACCCATATAAGTAGAGATAAGAATTAGTTTGATGAACCCTAGATTTGATGACACAAGTCATTATTGGGGGCAGGATCCAACTAATAAACATTGAAGTCAGAAATTTCCAAGCTCATTATTGCGCACTTGAAGAGTCATCAGACATGAAACCATGTTACAATGACATTAAGAGAATTAACCAGTATCGGGAATATCCTAAGAGGGATTCCAAGATAGATGAAAAGACTTTATGGAGAATGGCCATGGATTATTACTTGGATGATGAAATCCTGTGTAAAAGGTCATTTGATGGGACTTTGCTTATGTGTTTGAATGAGAAGGAGGCTAGGCAAAAATTATAGGAAATCCATGAGAGAATTTGTGCCACTTATATTAACGGACATACGATGGCAAGGCAAATCCAGAGATCTGGATATTTTTTATTGACCATAGAGAGAGACTGTAATAGCCCAGCCTAACCTGTCATATATTGTCCGCTTTGGGCCTTACCACCCTCATGGTTTTGCTCCTGGTGATGCGAGCCCACTTCTGAGTTTGACGCCTCAAAACGCGTACAATAAGTCAGCGACCAACACTATTCATAAAGCCCCGCTCTAGACGTTTGCTTTCGATGTGGGATATCACAATCCCCCCACCTTAAGGCAAGCCATCATCGGCTCTGATACCAAATGTAATAGCCCGACCTAACCTGTCGTATATTGTCCGCTTTGGACCTTACCGCCCTCACGGTTTTGTTCCTGATAACGCGAGCCCACTTCTAAGCCTAACGCCCCAAAACACGTACAGCAGGTCAGCGACCAACACTACTCATAAAGCCCTGGCTCTGGACGCTCGCTTCCAATGTAGGATATCACAGAGACTGTGTACACTATGTTAGAAAATACCACAAGTGTCAGATACACGGTGATAAAATAAATGCACCTTTAGTGTCGCTATTCAATATTACCTTGTCTTGACCTTTTGATATGTGGGGATTAGATGTCATAGGACCAATCAATCCAAAGACCAATAATGGGTATAAGTTCATTTTAATGCTCATTGACTACTTCACTAAATGAGTTGAAGTCAACTCTTATGCACATGTGATATAGAAAGTAGTTAAGAGGTTCATTAAGAAAGATCTAATTAGTCACAATGGCTTGTTGACATGATCAAAGAGTTGATGTCTTCTCCCAAGTGCAGGAGTGTCGAAGTAATAAATAACCCGGAAAACCGGGGTCGAACCACAGGGAGGTTAACTGTATAAACTACAAATAAAAAAATAGATAATAACATAAAAGGAGTTGAAGAGAGCTTTGAGATGTGATAATGATATAAGGATTAAACAAGGATAAAATAATTGTCAAGGTTAGAGGATCCACTAATGGTATTTCAAACAAGTATAGTATAAACTCTTTTTATAACTAAACTGGAAACCACGCACAAAAGAGATTTCAATCGGATTATAAATTGTTAACATGATTACATTAGTTATCTTATTCGAATAATGCTAATACTTATAAATGTTGTCAGGTAATCATGATTATAACTTATGTTAACAACAAATCAAGTTCCTTTCATAGCACAAGTGTCGGTTATACCATACAGTTGGACTATGAAAGTGTCAAGTATTTGTTGTAACAAGGGTTATACAACATAAATATAGATTAACCATTTAACAAGCAAAGTATTAAAAGTGAACAAGATAACAAATACAAAACATGTTAGTATCAAACATTAAAGTCCATGTTGAGTTTATACTATTTTATTCTTACACCATTAGTGTAACATTTTCACATTGACATAATAAACTTAGCTAAACATAATGAAAGAGAGAAACATAAATAAACAAGATAAGAACATAAAGAAGATATAAGTTAACTAAGTAAAGGAAAGGAAATGAAAAGTATAAACAAGAGATTAATATAAACAAAACTTAAGCATTACAAAAATATAAAGAAAGAAATAAAGAGCATGATCTTGATCTGAAAATCAAGATACCTAAATGCATGGCAAATGTCTCCTTTTATAGGCTAAAATTTGGAACTATTAATTTGATGACTAATTGTTGAGTGGGTGGCCACATCTTGACTTGGTGACAATCATTATCTTTTTGTCTGAACAAAACGTCATTGCTAACGTCAGAATTTGAACAGATAGTCTTCATGAAAGTTCTAGGAAATTGTCTCAGCTTTCCATTAAAAAACAAATAGGTGCATTTGGACTTCTAAAACTCGAGATATGGGCTAAATACTGAACAGTGTCTAGGCTGCAGGACATATTTCGACTTCTCCGTTGTTACTACAATTTGAACTTAAAAATAACCTTTTTTAACCTTGGACTCTCATGAAAGTTTTAGGCCTGTGTTTTAGCTTTCCATACATATAAACCAGACCTAAATCCAAGTTCTATAGCTCTAGTTATGATCCAATAACCGAATAGTGTTCCAGTTTGGACAGAACCAGCATCTTTTTTCTAAGCTTAGCCCTCTCTTTGTCTTCTCAATTTCAGTAATTAATCTCATCAATCAATCCTTTGATTTATGTGATAGGCCTACATTTAAGATGAATATTTACTATAAATTAAAGGTATCTTATATTATCAGACTTGTTATTATAAAACATGTTTTAGTTAAGGAGTTATTGATACTTCAAGTTCAAAATGATGATATAAAACCTTGATAAAAATACACTTTTAAGTACTAATCACTTGTCGACAAGATTAGTAACTAACAACACTTAGAATTTCAATGAAAGGCTGATTGTTGAGCTCTGTACTAAGTGGAAGATTAAACATCTTAATTCTTCTCCCTACAAATCTAAGATGAGTGGTGTTGTTGAGACAACCAACAAAAATCTCAAAAAGATCATCCAGAAAATGGTGGTCATTTATAAAGATTAGAATGAGATGCTTCTATACGCACTTCATGTGTATCGCACTATGGTCAAAACTTTTACGAGTGCAACCCTTTACTCTTTGGTATACGAGATGAAAGTAGTTATGCCTTTAGCAATGAAGACTTCATCATTAAGGGTCTTGAGGGATCCTGAACTAGAGGAATCATAGTAGGTAAAGCTGAAATTTGAGCAGATTGAATCTGATCAGTGAAAAAAGACTAGCAGCCATTTGTCACCACCAGTTGTACTAAAACAAAATGGCTAAGGCATACAATAAAAAGGTTAGGTCAAGAGTGTTTAAAGAAGAAGACTTGGTATTGAAAAAGATCTTGCCAGCATCAGGGGAAGATCAGAGTAAATAGGTATCGAACTACGAAGGATCATACATGGTAAATAAAGTTTTTTTCTAGAGGAGCCTTAATTTTAACCAAGATGGATGAGGGTGATCTGCCTAAACCTATAAACTATGATATTGTAAAGAAGTGTCATGTCTAATGTACTTTGTCTATCAATCATTAAAAATTGAAGTTTGACCAGGAATTCTGTAGTGTATTTTTCTTTTCTCTAAAAACTCTATATGATCTCATAAGCTTAAAAACTCTATTTTTGTGTTTTCACAAAGATTTTTGGGAAATCAAAGTTATTAGTACAAATACAGAAGTCAAGTTGGTGTTTGTTTTCAATAAGCGAGTCTTGGAAATTCAAGTGATCTTTTAGTGAGATGACAAAAAACTTAAAAACCTGAAAAACAAACCAAACACCACAAAATAACTTAAAAGCTGAATTTTAGTTGAATAAATAATAATTCATAATCATAATGAAAAACCATTTTGCATGTTCAAATTAACCACAATGAAGGAAAACAAAGTTTACTGATCCTAAACATATGTATTTGAAATGAGAAAAAATCATATTTGATAATACTTTTACAATACTAAAAAATATCATTTGTAATCCCCGTTTAAGCCTAGTAAATTTTCCTTGAAAATTAACCCTGACTATGATCACACCCTGCACTAGGGGTGAGTACGATGACTAGAAAAGCAAGTCGACTGCAAGGATATACAAGATAATCCTTAATGATCAAAAGTACCCAAATAAAGCTAAGGGCACGAAGAAATTCAAACAATTCAAAAAGTTTGAGCATGCCATACAAAATAGGAAATATGATGATGGTGCTCAAAATCAAATGAATAGAAAAAGATAAAAAGTCCAAAAGAAGTTTTGTAAAGACAATATGAGGTCTGGGAATCCCTTGACCAAAAGAAGTTCTAGGAACGAGCACTAGTGATCTATAGTCTTGAGATCTTTTAAACACCTTTTGAGCCTACAAATACCATTTTCTTTCATAACCAATATTTAAACCCATGTTACATGTCCAATAAAGCCCTTTTTAATCAAAGGCAAGCAATCTAGATTGGTAAGAAATGCTTTCCCATGCAAAACGAGTTTTTCAAGAAACTTCAGTTATGCTTTTGTCATAACCCAACTTTGGACCCCCTAAATTTATTTTATAAAAAGAGTATATTTTTATTTTGTATTAAAAAATCCAAAAAATTCTAAAATATAAAATCCAAAAATGTTTTTGAAACACGAGGAAACAAGATTTCGAACTGCAAAAGACCAAAATACTAGAAGAATTAATTCAGTCTAAAGACTTAATTAAACTCCTAACAGGTTTGATTGACTTATTTAATGAATTAATTGAAGAAAAATTTAGTTTAAAAGTCAATTAGGTATAAATTGGAAGAATTAATTAAGTTCAAGGAATTAATTAAACTTCTAATGAGTTGTATGGATTTAATAAATGACTCAATTGAAGAAAAATAAAGTTTGGAGGCCTAATTCGGATCGATTCATAAAGATGAAAGATTAGGGACACAATTGAAAGTTTAAAAGGCTAAATTGGTCAGGGGTTTAATTGAAAGAAATTTGAAATATGAAGTTCAATTCAGGACCACATTGAAGAAATCAGAAACCAAAGATCACTTTGTAAAAAATGTTGAAATTTGAGGGTTTAATTGAAGAATGTTATGGGTAAAATTGCAAGGAATCCAAAAGATTAGGACTAATTGAGGGTTCCATTATAAAGCTCCAAAGACTTAGGGAACAAATTAAAAAAAATATCATAATTTCCCTATTCACCATCTTCTTCCCATTAAAACAAGAGAAAAAGATGTCCAAGTGACCATCTTTCAGCCATAACTTCTCCCTTACCCCTTCACCATACCATATAAATCTTATATCAACTTATACACTGGTATTTATACTTCACTATAAACCAAAATTGCAGCTCTAATGGCACTAAAAACACCTGTAGATTCTCTTTTAAAAACACCACCTAACATTGTTTTGCCTGCAAAACTAGCCTTAGTCCTCCCTTAGTCAGTTGCAGAGCATGCCAAAATTTTGTCCATGACATATAAATTTTATATCAATTTATACCCTGATATTTTTACTTCACTTTAAGAAAAAATTTCATCTCTAATGACATAAAAAATACCTGAAGATTATCTTTAAAAATCACAACCCAATACTATTCTAAGTTGCATAATAGGATATTTTTTTGTCTTTATCTTCAATAAATAGCTGTGATTTATTCCCCCTAAGTGGCCTAGGGGGAGCCAAGACAACAACGACCTTCTCCTTAATTTTCCCAACCTAGAAATGACCCAGTAATCAACACCAGGGCCTCCCCTACGTCCACAACCATCTTCCTGACAATTTAGAGTCTTTTCTGAATAAAATCGTGTGTCTATTCATTGAGAATTTCCCATTATATAGACAGAATTTACAAGCTAAGAAAGGAAAGAATATAGGTTGATCTTCAACCATTAAAAACAGATAACCTACCATATATACATTAATCTAATTATAGCCTACAGCTAGTATATCCCAATCAAGGAAAGAATAAATCTGTATATCATAATTGTCAAGGCAAAGAATCTGTGGCATTAAATGTGTAGGTATTTCCTTTAACACCCCCCCTCAAATTGATGTTGGTAAATCGACAAGCATCAATTTTCCAGTGAGGAAATGATGGCTGACAGGGCATGGATTTGGTGAAGATATCTGCGATATGTAGAGTAGTGGAGATATGTGGAAGGTTGATAATCTGATGAGCATATGCTTCCCTGATTGAGTAACAATCAACCACAATATGCTTGGTGTGTTCGTAATAGATGGGGTTGGCTGCAATTTGGATGGCACTAGTGTTGTCAACATGGAGTGGAGTAGGATGAATTGGACAGAAACCGAGTTATGTGAGGAGACTAAGCAACCAAATGATCTCAGAGCAAGCAGCAGACATGGCTCAATACTCTACTTCAGTAGATGATTTGGAGATGTGGTTTTGTTTCTTGTATTTCCATGAGATAAGGGCATCACCAAGAATCATACACCAACCAGTAGTAGATTTCCTGGTGTCTGGGCAGCCGACCCAATCAGCATCACTATAGGTTTGTAACTAAAGTGAAAAACCTGTAGGGAAGAATAAGCCACGACTATGTGTGCTAAGAAGGTAGTGAATTATGCGGTGGACATCAGATAGATGAAGATGCCTTAGTGCTTGCATGAACTATACAAAGAACATTTCAGTTTGCAAACATCATTAGATAAGGAAGTAGGTATACTAGAAGGAAGTTTCAGGTAAACATCTTCTTTGAGATCACCATAAAGGAAGGCGTTCTTGACATCTATTTGATGCAAGGGCCAGGATTGAGATGTAGCAAGGGCGAGTATAATTCAGACAGTGGTCATTTTGGCGACTAGTGCGAACGTCTCATCATAGTCGAGACCATATTCTTGTTTGTTGCCAAGTGCCACTAACTGAGCCTTGTAACATTCTATGGACCCATCAGAATAAAGCTTGATAGAAAACAAAAATTTACTACCAAAGGGATTCACAAATGAGGGATGTCGCACGTCACCCGCACGACGTCTGCCACTAACCGAGCCTTGTAACATTGTATGGACCCATCAGAATAAAGCTTGATAGAAAACAAAAATTTACTGCCAAGGGGATTCACAAATGAGGGATGTCGCACGTCATCCGCGCGGTGTCTGTTTTGGCAATTTTCTCGTTATGTTTGCTTTCTTGATTCGTTGGGAGTTGCCACCTAGTATTTAATTGAGGGCTACTAGGAAACCTGGGTGTACTGGTCTTGTCAGAGATTCACGAGTAAAGGACTGGTTGTGGTTAGGGAAGGTATTAGCACCCCTAACGCACCTTACCTGAGGTAAGCTGCTTCGTGGCTTTTATGTGTTAAAGAAGTTTTAAAAATTTTGTCTTTTCATCGGATATTAGAAATATGACTTATGTGTAAGTTCATAATTCTTGACCATGAGCAAATCAAAATATTAAATTCTTCTTTATTCTTTGCAATTTTATCATAAAAACTTCTTCTTCTCTGCTTTCCTACGCCGTCAGTGAGGGTCACCGCCACCTACAAAAAGAACAAAACAAAACAACAAGCTTTGTCCCCTTTCCTTCTCGATTTTTTTAGATCTACTTCCCATAGATCTGTTCTTTTCGTTTCCCCTTGTTCTCTGTATCAGGCGGCCGGCCGTGTGACCATAGGGTTGCTGGCCTTTGGGTTTCCGTCTGGTCTGCAGGCGGTGTTGCAGTGTATTTGCTGCAGTAGAAGGCTGGCCGGTGAGAGCTGAGTCTGTTGCTGGCTGGTTGGTTGGAGATCTATGAGATGGCCGGGGAGGGAGGCCGATGAAAGGGAACAGCTGGGATGGAGAGTGAGGGGTCCTTGGTTTTGCAGGGAAAATGGCGATGAAAGGGGCTGCTGGGTCTGTCTTCGCTAAGAGGGAGAGCAACGGCTAGAGGAGAGGCGCGGCCAAGAGAGGGATGAGGGAGATCAGGGGCGAAGAAGATGAAGGTGTTGCTGCTGCGGAAGATGAAGGAAGTTATGGTCGGCTGAAGAGGTGGGTGTTGTCTGTGAGAGGGAGGCTTATCTGGGTGCAGCCGAGAGAAGGAAGTGGTTGGCTGTTGTGGTGCAGGTAGGGAGCGGCCGGTTTCTGGTTTGTTTTTGGGTGAGGGGAGTGAGCGGCTGTTTTGGGAGAGAAAAATCAAAACCGGGTAGGGGGCGGCTGTTTGGAAAGTGATAGGTTTAGGTTTAGGGTTTGGTTTTTTTTGTGTTTTCTCTAAATGTGCAAAATTCTCTCCCCTTGTGTATGTGTTGGAAACTTTATTTATAGGCAAAAATGTTGTTTGGGCCTCAAAATTGATCCCTCAACTTCTTTCCTTTTTTGTAAATTTGATTTTTCTTAATTTTTTTGTATTTTTTGAAAACGAGCAATATCAACGTCGACTCAATGAGGAAAATCAATGATTTCAAAAATGACGCGTGAAAAGTCGAACGCGTTCCAAAAACCTTTGAAAATTTAAATTCTTTTTTAGACGACGTTGAAAATGCTAAAAACGATGCAAATATATTAAAAACATATATTTTTTTTATTTTCGTTGTTTTTCGTTATTTTTTGGATTTTTCAAAAATTTTATCAAAAAGGTTGGTCAAAAATTGAGTAACAACATATGCCCCCTCCTTACAATGCTTACGAAGCAAAACTCCTCAATGTTTTGCATAGTAAGCTTTGAAAGAAAAGAAAAAGAAAATGATGTCATTATCTTGGGTGACCTGCCCTTTTTGAAGAAAAGTAGTCTATTTTCAGGGGCGACCAGCCCACACACTTACACTGATCTATTTTCACGGGTGACTTGCCCACACACATTCATACTTGTCTATTTTCAGGGGTGACCACCCACACGCACTTACCCTGGTCTATTTTATGGGCGACCTGTCTAACTGGAAAAAAGGAAGAGTGGTCTCATTGTAATGGGTGACTTACGCAGGTGGAAGAATGACCTCATTGTAATGGGTGACCTACCTAGATAAAAAAACATGGAGAATTGATCGCGTTGTAATGGGTGACCTACCCAGAAAAAATGTTGGTCTCATTGTAATGGGTGACCTATCCAAGGAAAAAGGAAAGAGTGGTCTCATTGTAATGGGTGACCTACCCAGATAAAAAAAACACATGGAGAATTGGTCGCGTTGTAATGGGTGACCTACCCAGAAAAAATGTTGGTCTCATTGTAATGGGTGACCTATCCAAGGAAAAAGGAAAGAGTGGTCTCATTGTAATGGGTGACCTACCCAGATAAAAAAAACATGGAGAATTGGTTGTGTTGTAATGGGTGACTTACCCAAAAAATGTTGGTCTCATTGTAATGGGTGACCTACCCAAGTGGAAAAAAATGGAAGAGTGCTCTCATTGTAATGGGTGACCTATCCAGGTGGGAGAATGACCTCATTGTAATGGGTGACCTACCCAGATAAAAAAAACATGGAGAATTGGTCGTGTTGTAATGGGTGACCTACCTAGAAAAAGAATGGTGAGGGCTCAAAGGCGCACTAGAAAGGAGGTAGGGTTAGAAAATACACTACCTGAGAAGTGAGGGCATAAAGGCGCACTTGCAATAAGGTAGGGTTAGAAAACGCACTACCCAAGAGATGGTGGATCAAAGGCGCACTCGAAAGGAGGTAGGGTTAAAAAACACACTACCCAAGAGATGGTGGCTCAAAGGCGCACTTGAAAGGAGGTAGGGTTAGAAAACGCATTACCTGAGAAGTGAGGGCACAAAGACGCACTCGAAATAAGGTAGGGTTAGAAAACGCACTACCCAAGAGATGGTGGCTCAAAGGCACACTTGAAATGAGGTAGGGTTAGAAAACGCACTACCTGAGAAGTGAGGGCTCAAAAGCGCACTCAAAAGAAGGTGTAACACCGATCTGTCAATGATGAAAGCAAAGCATTATGATTGATATGCATGTATACTTACCTGAGAAATATAGGTCCTCATTTTTTCATGGTGTCTTTCCTTTCTCAAAAGTTGGAGTGTTGGTAGTGAACTTCGATGTCTTCTTCGCTCTTGCTTACTCGAGTCATCTCTTATGATCTTGACCTCTAAGAAGGACTTGATATCATCATACTTCTTTGTCCCCCACCCTTTATCTCAAGGGTTGCTAATTTTGACCGGCATTTTTCTTAGAAAGGGAATCATAGAGCCAGCCCTACCAAGAGTTTTTTTATTGCCCCCCAGCTTGATCATGCCCCCAAGTATTCAATTCGGGTTTAGGGATAAGGTTATGTGAAGGAAGGTTTGACAAGGAGTTGTTTTCATGCAGAATTTTTTGGAATTTCAAAGCTATTCCAGACACAGAAATCATTTTGACATCGATTCAAAGCAAACTCATTCTGAAGAAATTCAAGTGATTCTTATGGAGAGGTTTTCAAAAGTGATGAAAACTCTTTGTTTTGCTTTTAGCGAAAATGTGAAGTGACATTTGGTTGGTAAAAAACAATGGTTCTAAATTCAATTTGAGGGTTACAGAGAACCGATTTTCAAAGCATTTATTTTATTTGCATGGATAATGATTTGGTTCGCATGAGAAAGCACTGCCTATCGATCCTGATTGCTTGTCTTTGATCAGAAAGGGCTTGATTAGGCACGTAATATAGGCTTAGGCTCTTGGCTATGAAGAAAAAGATATTTGTAGGCTCAAAAGGTGTTTAAGGGATTTCAAGACTAAAGATCACTTGTGCTTGTTTCTTAACCTTTTGTCTTTTAAAATGGTCTGTCGTGCCCCCCTAGTGTTGGGCTTGGGCTCTTTCTCTTTGTTTTTGTGTTTCTTCATTTGGTTTTGAGCATCATTGTATTGGTTGTTTTTTTTTTTTTGCTCAAAATTTTTTGGATCCTTTGGATTTTTCTTCATGCCCCCAAGCTTTGTTTGGACACTTTTGATGATTGAGAATTTTCTTTTATGCCCCTAGTGCTGCTTGGTCACTTTCAATCATTGAGGTTTTTTCTGTCTCTTGCACTTGCCCCCAGTGTGGGGTGTGATCCTAGCCAAGGTTATTTTCAAAAAACATTACTAGGCTCAAAAGAGGACTGCGAAGGATATATTTTAGCCTCGTGAAAGAATTATCAAAGATGGCATTTCTTCATTTCAAACTCATGCACTTTGGATAGGTAAACCTTACTTTCATGCGAGTATACAACGTGATTTCTTATTATTCATTCAAATAAAACTCAACTTTGGAGTCACCTCATGGTTTTTGTTGTTGTTTTTTTCAGGTTTTCTAGGTGTATGGTTGCCTTTCTAAAGAATCACTTGAATTTACAGAACTTGTTTATTTGGACAAACACCAATATGATTTCTGCCTCATATCAAAAACTTTGAATTCCCAAAAAAAATCTTTGTGAACATGTGAGATCATGCATAGTTTTAGAAGAAAAGGGAAACACACCAAAAGATTTTTGGCGCAATGGTTTCATGCCTAAAGGTTATGCTCAATGTGTTATTTGCATGAAACTACAACAAAAAGGGAAGGCATGTCATGAACACCAGAAAACACATGATCTTATTAACAAGAAAGGCTACATTTGGCAGGGAAAGTCTTGTGGAATTTTGAGCCAAATTACAAACAAAAACTGAAACAGGTTGAAACAAAAATCAAGAAGTTTTGCAGGCATGATCAAACAGAGGTAGTTATTTATTTATTTTTTTATAGAACAAGAATAGGCTACATTCTGCAATTGTGGTGCAATTCCCCTTCAGTCAGCCTTCCCGCAAAAGCTTTTGCAGAAATGCTGGATTATGTTGAGGCTCTTGACTATGTTTGCCCCTAATTTTTCAGGCTGAGTCGTTGTTGGGGTTTGAATAAAGATGATAGGTCGGTTGGAAGGAACTTTCCCAGAGTTATTTCTAAGTATTTGCTTGAGTAAGCTAGAGGCGAGTCAAGCTTTTCTTCAGAGACTCCACCTTTTCTTGAAAATGGACGTTACGACGAGCATAATCTTCATCTTCTGTGTTTTTCGCTCAAAGTCGAGTGTTATAGACTCGTGAGGGACCTACTTTTCATCCCGGTGCATGCATGATAAATGTATGACATGTAATCTATATGATAAACTCGCCCTTCAAGGGGTGACATATGATCGTAACTCTTGCATAATGAAACAAGAATCTTGATTCTTGCCCAAACTCTACAATGAAATTTTTTTGAGTGACGGTCATTGTGTCACCCACAAGTCTTGAGTTGAAGATGCTTCAAGAAGGGATTGCCCTGATGCAAATAACAATAGCACATACAACCTAAGGACATGTTCTATTCATTATGTGAATATGGGTAGGTTTTCTACCTGGTCTCAAAAGGGTCTCATATCTGCCCAGTGACGATCTTCATAAAGACAATAAAGGGGCGTTGCAAGAAATGGTTAAGGCATGTATACCCACCATTACCAAGCAGGCACTCAGATATGAGTTGGGTGTTTCATGCATCTGAACCCTGACCAATAGTCATAGGGCAGATCGCTAGTTCCCCACCTAGCTTAGAAGCTTGTGTGTGCTTTAAAAAATAAAAACATGTGATGCATGAGACAATTCTACAAAATACATGGAAACAAAAGGATTTAAAAAAGAGATAAGATTGTAAAAACTTAAACACATCAAATACACAAAGCTTAGTCCAATATTGTCAGAAATAGTACCTTTCCTAGTGGAGTTGTCATTCTGTTGCACGTCACCCGCACGCCGTCTGTTTTGGCAATTTTCTCGTTATGTTTTCTTTCTGTTAATTTAGGGCTACTAGGAAACTCGGGTGTACTGGTCTTGTCAGAGATTCACGAGTAGGGGACTGGTTGTGGTTAGGGAAGGTATTAGCACCCAATGCACCTTACCTGAGGTAAGCTGCTTCGTGGGTTTGATGTGTAAAAGAAGTTCTAAAATTATATCTTTTCATCGGATATTAGAAATATGACTTAGGTGTAAGTTCATAATTCTTGACCGTGAGCAAATCAAAATATTAAATTCTTCTTTATTCTTTGCAATTTTATCATAAAAAAAACCATCCATAAAAAGCATACAAACACACACATACACTTTTACTATAATTTTTTTTCCTTTTTCTTTTCTTTGTTTTTTTTTTTTACATCTACACTTCAAAATACAAATTCAAAACAACTAAACTAAAATTACATTACACAATTTCAAATTTACAAAATAGCCCCTAAAAAAATCTAGGAATTGTAGAGGAAGGCTTCTAGAACTGCAGGAACAGTGTTGAGGAAGGTTCTGGACATTTGAACAATGGCGGTGCATCTGCTCCACAAGCCACCATCACTGGCGGTGCATGGGTTCACGCGCCGCCACCGATGAAGGCAACCAAACCGGTGGATCGGGAACGTCTTCTTCTTCTCTGCTTTCCTACGCCGTCGGTGAGGGTCACCGCCACCTACAAAAAGAACAAAATGCAACAACAAGCTTTGTCCCCTTTCCTTCTCGGTTTTTTTTAGATCTGCTTCCCATAGATCTGTTCTTTTTGTTTCCCCTTGTTCTCTGTTCCAGGCGGCCGGCCGTGTGACCATAGGGTTGCTGGCCTTTGGGTTTCCGTCTGGTCTGCAGACGGTGTTACAGTGTATCCACTACAGTAGAAGGCTGGCCGGCGAGAGCTGAGTCTGCTGCTGGCTGGTTGGTTGGAGATCTGTGAGATGGCCGGGGAGGGAGGCCGATGAAAGGGAACAGCTGGGATGGAGAGTGAGGGGTCCTTGGTTTTGCAGGGAAAATGGCGATGAAATGGGCCGTTGGGTCTGTCTTCGCTGAGAGGGAGAGCAACGGCCAGAGGAGAGGCGCAACCAAGAGAGGGATGAGGGAGATCAGGGGCGAAGAAGATGAAGATGTTGCTGCTGCGAAAGATGAAGGAAGTTATGGTCGGCTGAAGAGGTGGGTGTTGTCTGTCAAGGGGAGGCTGGTATGGGTGCAGCCAAGAAAGGGAAGTGGATGGCTGTTGTGGTGCAGGTGGGGAGCGGCCGGTTTCTGGTTTGTTTGTGGGTGAGGGGAGTGAGAGGCTGTTTTAGAAGAGAAAAATCAAAACCGGGTGGGGGGCGACTGTTTGGAAAGTGATAGGTTCAGGTTTAGGGTTTGGTTTTTTTGTGTTTTCTCTAAATGTGCAAAATTCTCTCCCCTTGTGTATGTGTTGGAAACTCTTATTTATAGGCAAAAATGTTGCTTGAGCCTCAAAATTGGTCCCTCAACTTCTTTTCTTTTTTGTAAATTTGATTTTTCTTAATTTTTTTGTATTTTTTGAAAACGAGCAATATCAACATTGACTCAATGAGGAAAATCAATGATTTTAAAAATGACGCGTGAAAAGTCAAACGCGTTCCAAAAACCTTTGAAAATTTAAATTCTTTTTTAGACGATGTTGAAAATGCTAAAAATGATGCAAATATATTAAAAACATATTTTTTTTGGATTTTCATTGTTTTTCGTTATTTTTGGATTTTTCAAAAATTTTATCAAAAAGGTGGGTCAAAAATTGGGTAACAACAAGGGACATGGAACAACATCCCAAGTTTGGTTTTCTTCAAGTGCGAGAAGTTCAGTTTCAATAGCTTTTCGCCAATACTAATGCTCCATTACCTGTTTATAAGATGAAGAAAGAGAAATAGAAGACAAGATGGCTGTGAAGGATGAAGGTGGAGAGTAACCAAACCTATCGAATGGTCTACGAACCCGAGTATTTTATCAATGAGAGGGAGTTGCAGTTGCTGGAACAGGAGAAATAGTCGGGGAAGGAACTTGAGGGGGCTCGAGAAGGTCTAATGGCTGGTGGGAAGTAGCAGATAAGCGTCGTTGATATACTAGAAGAGGCTTAGAAGGGACTGGAGCTGCAGAAGAGTTAGCAAACATAAGCAAAACAGAAAATAAAGGAGGAACAGGATCCTGATGTGTGAAAAAGACATATTGGTTTTCTAGAAAGATCACATTTTTAGAAATTCGAATGCGATGCAGATTTAGGTCATAGCAAAGAAAACCTTTCTAGTGTACTGAATATCCTAGGAAAGCACATTGAATTGACTAAGCTGTGAGTTTTGTGCGTTCATGTGCAAGAAGATGAATATAACAGACATAACCAAAGGTACGGAGGTTGGAATAAGTTGGAGGATGACCAAACAACCTGATGAGAGGAGTGTCATGGTTTAATGTGGGGGAAGACAATCTGTTGATAAGGTGGACAGCAGTAGAGAGAGCTTCACACCAAAAATAAGAAGGTGTAGATGACTATAACAGAAGAGTGCGAACAACATCAATAAGATGACGATTCTTTCTTTTAGCCACCCTATTTTGTTGAGGTGTTGAAAAGATAAGACCGTTGAGAGATAAGGCCATGATTATGTAAGAAGTCCTGAAATAAATGAGACATACACTCACCCCCATTGTCAAAACGAAGGATTTTGATTTGGGTCGAAAATTAGGTCTGGATATATGCATGAAAAATCTTAAAAACATAAAATATTTCATCTTTAGAATGAAGGAAACAAATCCATGTGAAACGACTATAGCCATCAATAAAAGTAACAAAGTATTTGTAATTAGCATGAGAAGTGACTAGTGTCATACCCCACACATTACTATGTATCAAATCGAAAGGTTAGACTATGTGTGGTGTGTGAATAGGAAAGGGCAGAGTTTTACTTTTACCAAGCTTACAAAAATTGCAATCAAATTGAATAACACTAAGAGATGTTGATTCTTTATTCCCAAGAAAACCAGATTTCAGTAAATCATGAAGAACATTAGAGTTTGGATGTCCGAGACGTTTATGCCACGCTCGGTAGTCAACATGAGTAGAATTACAAGTGACAAAGGGCAAAGAAAAAGGAGACAAAGGAAATTGAAGAGGGAAAAGACGTCCCACTTTAGGCCCCCTCGCAATCATCCTCTTTGACTGTTGATCCTGCACAACACAACTAGATTTAGAGAATTCTAGTTTACAATCATTTTCAACCAACTGACCGACAGACACAAGATTGGTGGTAAGATCAGGTTATACAAAGACATCAGTGAGAGAGGGAGAAACATCATCAGTGGCCGTGATAGGTAAATGACTGCCATCAGCAGTATGAATTTTGAGATTTCCAAAATATTCATTGACATTAGTAAGATAAGCAACATTGTTTGTCATATGATTGGAAGCCCCGAAATCAAAATACCAAGGAGATGATGTAGAAAGATTTTTACATAAGAGTCTTAAAGCTGAAAATGAAGAAATGATCATTTGTTGAATCATGGCAGGAGTCATGAATTGGAAAGGAGTAGGAGCACTTTGTGTTAGAGGTGAAGAGCCAACTAAGACAGTTCATGTTGTCTCTGTTTTCTTGGGAGGTTGAGTATGGCATTCTTTGACGATATGGCCATCTTTTTTGCAGTAGTTGCAGAATTTTCGGAGACAATTTGTAGCATAATGGCCAAATCCCTTACAATAGAAGCACTAAATAGTGCTCATATCCCTGCCTCTTAGCTTACCTTATGATGCATAGGCCACAGGAATAAATGTAGATCGTCGTTGTTCCATAGTGGTTTGAGTGAGAAGGCGTTGTTCTTCGCGAAGGAGATCACTGAGGCATGTATCCAGGGAGGGAATAGATTCTCGGTTCATCATGTTGGATCTGGTGCCTTCAAATTCAGGTCTCAGTTTCATCAAAAACTAATCCCTCTAAGTAGTTTCATGGACAGATTGAACAGAGCTAAGACCTTCAGATGGTAAGCCAACATAAACTAAATAAGTGTATTCAGTCCAAAGATTAGTGAATCTAGAGTAAAAATCAGACATAAAAAGACTATCCTATTGAAGAGTGCCCAATTCATGTTCAAGCTAAAACCGATAAGCAGTGTTTTGTTGGTTGTAGATTTTCTTCAGGTAAGTCAACATCTGAGCTGCAGTCTGAGAGGATTGAAGGTTCAAGATGATGTTAGGTTCGACAGATCCTAAATCCAAGCCATAACTTAAACATCCTTAACTTCCCACTTGGAGTGCTTGTCTATGTCTTTGGTTTTGTCTGGAGCTAGGTTACTTCCATTAACTTGTCATCACAGCTCTTTACCTTTGATAAAAATCCTAAAATGAAATGCTCAAGTAGAGTAGTTTTTGCTATTGAAACGAATCATAAATACATCAAACTTATCTGAAAACATGAGGTTAAGAGAACTTCAATTAAGAATAATTGAGACTAAGAAACTTGAGAACAAATAATAATTCAGAGTTGTAGCTATGATACCATGATAGTTTAGAGTTTTTTCTGAATAAAATCATGTGTCTCTTTATTGAGAATTTCGAATTTAAAAAAAAAAAAAAAAGGAAAGAATACAGCTGATCTTCAGCACTCAAAAACAGCTAACCTACCATATACATTTATCTAATTATAGCCTACAGCTAGTATTCCAATCAAGGAAAGAATAAATTTGTATACCATAACTGTCAAGGCAAAGAATCTACGGTTATTAAATGTGGAGGTATTTCCTGTGACACTTCTACCGTCAGCGAAGCAGCTACGCCAGATTCCTCCACGCCAGCCACCATTGCAATTTTCTTCCACGCCTACAGACCCATCACACTTCAGCCTTCACCCTTATCACGGCAAGGAAACACCAGCCTCGTTTTTTCTTTTTTTCTTTTTTCTTCTCTTCTCTGTCAAAACCCCTCACCAGCTCTTTCTATTTCTTCATCCTCACAGCAACAGTAACCGAGAGCCCTTTCATCATAAGCAACAGCCCAGTTCAGCCAAGAGCAATGGCACCATCCGTGTTTGAGGAAGAGTAATCCTTACGCAACTGCAGCAAGCTCCACCACCTCCAGCTCCGCAGTTTGAGGAAGAACCAGCAGCAGCGTGCACCAGCTACTTCCAACACAGCAGCGTCTCAGACCGTCTTCCAGCAGCAACGCCCATTTCACCACCGTGACCTCCATTGATGTATCTGTACTGTGAGCATTGAAGCAGCACCAGCCTCCCTCAGAACCACCGTGTCTTTCTTGTTTAGCTGCACCATGAGTTGTCCTCCATAGTCCAGCAGCATCTCGTTCAGTTCACGAACTTCTTCTTTCTCATCTGCATCGTGAGCCGACCAGCAGTACAACTTCCTCCTTCAGCTCCAGCTGTAGTCAGCTCCAGCAGCATCACAACTTCAGTCCAGTAGCAGCCACGGTGATATCTCTTCCAGCAGCAGCTCTGCACCAGCATTGTGGACGAGAGTTACATCAGCAAAGTCTTCAGCAGCCCCACCGTGACCTCCTGTTCCAGCCGAGAACGACAGCAGCAACACCGTGAGCAACGGATGCCAGCAACACCATTAGCAGCAGCGTAGAACTCTCCAAAAACCGGTGCAGCAGAGTTAGTGAGGTATATCATTTCTTGTTTTGTTGAATTTGCAGTCATGGTAGTTATTTGCATATAATAGTTTAATGCTCTTGTTTGGTAAGGAAATAAGGTGACAGAAGTTTTAAGCATGTTTAAATGTTCTGGAAACAAGAAGGTGTTAAGCATACAATTATTAGGTTGATGAAGGGCTTTCTTTGTTTATGGATATGGATTTTTAATCTCCTTTTCTTTGAAAGAAAAAGGAAGGTTGGGCCATTAGCTCTTTTAACCCTTTTGGACCAAGCTTGGTTTTGTGTTATGGAGCTCAGCACATGGGTCAGGGCTTAAGCCTATGAAGGGCCTTAAAGCCATGTTTGGTGTGACAAAAATTTCCATTATCTCAAAAAATACAAAAAAAAATATATCTATTTTGTTTACGTGCATATAGCCAAATTCTAAAATTTTCATGTATATTTTTTATGAAAAATAAAAATTGTATTTTTATCATACTTTGAAAAAGACAAAAATTGATCAATGATTATCATAACCACTTTATGATTATCCATTGGAACTTGACCTATATTTAAAAAACACCAAAAATAAATTATTTTGTTTTTATTAATATTCGGGATTATAAACTTATACGTAAGACATATTCTCTATATTAAATAAAAATACAGTTCCTTTTATTTTTATGTTTTAACATTAGGACGGTTTGGTTTTAACCTAATAAGAGAAAGACCTTGTTACTAAGAAGAATTTTTCTTAAACCTTAGACAGACCAACGGTTAGAAACACAACATTACCTTAGTTTTATATCAAACAAATAAATAATGTAACTTACCTCATGTAAGTCGTACTTGGAGTACTAATACCTTCTCTATATGCAATCAGTTCCCTTATCTAGAATATGAGACTAGTTAAGGTTTTCAATGATCAAAATATTAGGTGGCGACTTCGTTTTCTTTTTACTAAAAAAAAAAGAATTCCTTGTTCTTTCCTCACCACTAGAGAGATTCCTACCCGGGAGGATGATTTTCTTGACACCACACATATATGACAACTTTAAAGACTTTTTCTTTCCTTTGAAACTTTCAAATCAAAACTCGAATCCTTCTGACCAACAAAACATGAAATAAAAGGTCAATCCACATTTTCTTTTAATTTTTCATACATAAGGCTCTCCCATCTTATATATATATTTCATTACCTTTCAAGAGAAATAAGTTTACATGATTTCATTCTTAGAAAAGTATGTAAGTTATGAGAGGTAAACAACATACAAATAAATTTTATTATCGCCTATGTTATCAATTAAGTAATTCCTTTGGAATTGAGTTTTGAATTATTAGAACTTGTGTGATATTTAGTAATTCCTTTGAATTATAAACTTTAAGCAATCTTTGATCCAATAAATTTTATGAATTAATCACTCCTTGTTGTATTTATATGTACAATTCTTTTTTTATAATACTATCGCCTTAAATTTTCTATAATCACATCTTGGCCCCTCTCATTCTTTTATGTTTTCTTTGTTCAATGATTCATTTTAATTTACTTTCAAGTCCCTCATTCTTATAAGATTTTATTTTAAGTTGTTCCATCATTCTTATTAATATTTTATTTATTTATTTTAATCCATCTTATTTCGAATCAATGTTGTTATATTTCTCTTTATTCAAAAATTCTTTCTCAGGCTTACAAATTTTATTATTCAATAATTAGTTAATTTTGAATTGGTTTTTTGTAATTATTTTGGTTTATTTTTTATAAGGTTATTGTGGTCTCAAACAAATATCTCAATATTTAGTTTGTGCATGATTTTGCGAGTGTCTATTTTAATTTTGTATGATTAAGTTAAAAAAAAAGTTATCAAACCCAATGGAGTCCGAGTCCAAGGCCCAGGTCCCAGGTTTGGCGATTTAAGCGATAAAACTGGGTTGATTCAATATGTCACCGTCTCAATATTAAAAAAAAATATCATCTTAATTTTTTTTAAGTCAAACAACACTTTTTACCTATCATTCAGGTTGTCTTTGGCCTTGCCAAGATGATTGGATCATGTTAGGACAATTTTTACATAATTTAATTTTAAATCCGAGTTAAGTAAGGAGTCGGGTTAAGAGATTTCAAAATTAACCTACTAGGTTAAGTTTAATAACAATGCTAAATAATTCCTTGTGATTTGGATTTTTTTTAATATTCAAAATTGCTTCACTAATCATACGAACACTAAAGCAGGTCCCCTTTTTTTTTTTTTCTTTTCACTTTCCTTTTTTTTTTCTATTTTTTTGTTCTTATTTTGTTCTCTTTTCTTTTTCTAGTTTCATCCTTTAGGATTGGGTTTGTATTGAGTTCTTTTATTAGTTTTTTTTCAATTTTATCTTTTAATATTTGATTGATTTTGAATTGGCATTCATAATTTGTTTTAGTTTATTTGTTATGAGGTCATCGTAATCTCAAACAAACATTCCAACATTTAGTTCATACTCAATTTTTCAAGCGTCTATTTTTGTTAGTATATAATTGAGTAAAAGTAGTTTTTTTTAAAAAAATTATCAAACCTAATGGAGTCCATGACTCGAGTTGCGGGTTTGGGTAGGCAGGCAGTGAAGTTGAAATTGATCAAATATGTCACTACCTCAATATTAAAAAAAATATATGTTATCTTGAAAAAAATTTAAAAGCCAAACTAGTTTTTTTTTACTTGTTTATTCGGGTTAAAAAATTTAAATATACATATTTTGGTTACGTTCAATTTTTTTTATTCGACCCGTAGCATGTTGTAGTCCTATAAACTAGTATATATTTGTATGATATAAATGTATATATCTCGGGTTAGGTTTGGATTGAGTTAAACAATATTTATACCCTATTTATTACTCATCAAATAAAATAATTATATATATAAAAAAGAAATTTATTCGGGTTGATATCTATTAAAATTGGGATGAAATTATGAACTTTGTAGTAGAAAAGACAATGACTCTAAGGTTTAGTGCTATTCAACTCGACTCAACTTGAAAACGGAACTAGCAAGCTCAGCTATAAGCTTTGCAATTAATAATTTGCTATTCTACTAATATTTTTAAATCTCACAGCATATTGCAATTAAATCATGACATTCATGAAATGTCATACTTCCTAATTCTAAAGTGAGCTATTTCATTAATTTTTTTTAAATCTGGTTATTCTGTAATTATTTTTAATTTAGAGTGTTCATTTTTTAAAAAATAAAAATAAAAATTGGAATTAACACGCGCGCTTTGCAATTAGCAATTTGCAATATTTGGCAGCACCAGAGAAAAAACAGAAGGGATAAAATCAATCATAACATAGGAAAACACATACAGAGGACAGGAGGTCTGAGCCAGTCTCAGTCACTCTCTCTAATTCCTGTTTTTAAGTTCAATTTTGTAACCAATGGCGGCGCTTCTTCTTGAATTACCTCCTCCTCCATTCTTGAACTGTAACCACCACCAATTTCTCTCCACCTCCAAAACTTCTCTAAGACTTCATAATTTCCCTTCCAAAACACCACCACCACCACCACCAACATTCACTCCCACTACCACATCTTGCTTTCTTTCAACTGTTACTTCTTCATCAATCTCAAAAGAAGAAAAAGAAAAAGAACCCCACTCCACTGCTGTAGCAAGTACCAAGGCTCCTGAGGAGGGGTCCCAGCAGGATCGCCGCAAAGTAGTTCAAATTGCTTGGGAGAAGCTCGTCCGTTGGTCCCGCTCCTGGCGCTCCAAGAACAACAAGACTGACCTTCTTGAACGCACTAACAAGGTTCTCTCTTCCTCTTTTTGTTGTGTTGTTAGTTCTGTTTCTAATTCATTTAGTATGTTTATTTAAAATTTATCAACATTCCCTGAAAAATGACTTAGAGTAGTACTCCTATGTCTATGTGTGTTTGCTTTTGCTTCACATGGTAGCAAAGTTTGTACTCCTGCTAGCAAGCTTCAAGAATCAAGATTACTTGGATAATTGCCCCATTTGAGAATTTTTTGGCTCTATGTTCATATTGATCGTGTTTTTATAGGTGGTAGTGCTTGGTGGAGGATCTTTTGGTACAGCAATGGCTGCCCATGTTGCTTACAGAAAGTCTAGTTTGGAAGTTCAAATGCTTCTGCGTGACCCTTTACTCTGTCAGTCTATAAATGAAAATCACTGTAATTGGTAGGACTAGGTCTTGTATGCTTCCATTTTTACTTTCATTTCTAGAATGTTATGTGTTTTTTAATTTTTTATTGTAATGTATTTTTTTTTGCGTTCTCATGCAATTAGCAAGTACTTCCCGGAACATAAACTGCCCGATAATGTAATTGCCACCACCGATGCAAAAGCTGCTTTGCTTGATGCAGACTTTTGCCTTCATGCTGTGCCTGTGCAGGTTCTTTGATAGCACTGCTCTGTGTTTTCTTGATGCGTTGATATTAGAATTAAAATTGCATTTTATTCTTCATAACTTTTGGCTCTCTTAATGCAGTTTAGTTCATCATTTCTTGAGGGCATTGCAGAATATGTTGATCCTGGCCTGCCTTTCATATCCCTCAGTAAAGGCTTAGAACTTAATACATTGAGGATGATGTCTCAGATTATTCCCCAAGCATTGGGGAATCCTTACCAACCTTTTGTTTTGTTATCCGGGCCTTCTTTTGCTCTGGAATTGATGAACAAGTTACCGACAGGTGACTTGAGTATTTTAAATGATACCTTTGCAGAAACCATGTGTTCTACTTTTAATCATGTTTAGATGGTATTGATTTTTTTATTGTTTGGTCTTTTATTGCCTTTTGCATTTGCAGCAATGGTGGTGGCATCAAAGGACAAGAAATTGGCACATGCTGCTCAGCAGCTATTAGCTTCATCTCACTTGAGAATCAGCACTTCAAGGTATACTAATTTCATTAAATTAAAGGGAGTCGAATTTTATATCCATAAACTTACATGCTTCTCTTTCCTCTGAATCCCACTTCAATTGAGCATTTAACTACTCAATAGCATCTGGCCCATGGAAAGACTTGATTGGATAAACTGCTGGATGAGACAAGGCATGAAATAGAACTTGGACAAATATCATAGATTGCTTAATAATGTTAATTCCTCATTTCCCCATTATTGTTGTAGTTGACTCAATGCATCAAATTGGTCTATTTCTAGCAATGACATGTGTAATATTTTTATGTGATTCCTACCATCATATTAGCTGTTTCATTATCTAAACAAAGCCTCGCATCTATTTGTGGTGAAAGTTTTACTGATTTATATTTCTGAAAGTTGAGAGAATGTATGTACTCAGGACCACGTGTTCAGTTTGTAACCTCTGATTACTCCAGGGATGTTACAGGGGTAGAAATTGCAGGGGCACTAAAAAATGTACTTGCCATAGCCGCTGGAATTGTTGAAGGAATGAATCTTGGCAATAACTCTATGGCAGCTCTTGTTGCACAAGGTTGTTCAGAGATCCGATGGCTAGCTACAAAGGTGTTTCACTTGTTCTGTGACATCTGAAGAGCCTTTTCTTGTTCAGATTCTAATATAGTCTGTGTCTTGTTCCTTCTGGGTAGAGTAGTAAGTTGTTTTCTTTTTATCCTGTATCTTGTTCTCAGGATTTCTTGGGAAAATTAACTTCTCTATTAGCTTTTATGTTTTTTCTATAGTGCCTTCATGGAGCAATCAAAAGTTTTCTGGTATTATCAATGTCTGTTATTGGTAAGGAGTTATGGCTATTGGTAAGGAGTTATGGCCATAAATAGGCAACATAGACTTCTACTACATGTTGGGCCAAAAGAAAAGGAGAGAAAAAGGAAAATAAAACAATGGTTGCTTAGGAAGACATTTTGTAAAGTCACAGTTTATATTTGAAATCTTAGATATCACTTGTAGTTAATGCGCACAAGGTAACTATTATTTTCATGTTTGCTCACTCAATAGCTCTGGATTCTGGACAATGATCTATCCTGGAAAAGTTTTATTTTCCTTGATGATCCGGAAACAGGTTTTGCATTAATAAATTAGTGGATAACATTTCTTATTCAGCCTAATGTGCATTTGCTTTGGCTATGCAGTGTTAATGTACATTCTGGATTCTTGCTTTTTCCTTAGGAAACTAATTTCTTTCGAATGCATATTACTTTAGATCTATTATATGTTGTTGGTGAAGATATGGGTTGTATCCCCTGTTCTCATTCTCACAATTTCCTCTCCACTTTTATTCTTGAAGATGGGTGCCAAACCTTCAACAATTACTGGTCTGTCAGGAACAGGAGACATTATGCTTACTTGCTTTGTCAATCTCTCAAGAAACAGAACAGTTGGAGTACGGCTTGGATCTGGGGAGAAGCTTGATGATATACTGAGTTCTATGAATCAGGTGCTTGTAAATACTTTTATGTACTTATTATCTGTTGATAATCGAAATTTTGCTAATAGATGACCATGTTGTCTAGGTGGCAGAAGGCGTGTCAACAGCTGGAGCAGTGATTGCATTGGCCCAGAAATATAATGTTAAGATGCCAGTATTAACAGCAGTGGCTCGGATCATAGATAATGAATTGACTCCGAAGAAAGCTGTTCTTGAGTTGATGAATCTCCCTCAGGTCATTCAAAATCTCTATTCAGTTCAATAAAGTTTCTTATGATTCATCCAATTTACATTCTCTTGTCTATTTTGGCTCTCAGTTTTAGGAATTGAATATTGGCCTTGAATTGTTATTTGTTAAAGCTAATATTTTGGTTGCAGGTTGAGGAAGTTTGAGATGGCGCACTTTGTCCTGATGAATGATGATCATGCAATATAATTTCATTACAAGAACAGTTTTGTGCAGAAGTTAGCTTAGTCAAATTCTTTTTTCCCCATGGCACTTTCTGAATCTTGGGGATCATAGATACCACAACTAATTTCGTCTTCTTTGCTGGTTTCCATGTGCCACAAAGACATGGCTTGTCACTTCAGAATTCAGATAATTTATCTCATATCATATTCGTGATCTATGAAATAGAGGAGTATGTACATTTAGATGCTTGTTACAACAGTGACTTGAAAGTCATAATACGTTACAAGAGACTCTGTTTTCTAGTTTGTCATGCAACATCCATTCTGCAATTCTACCTTATACTTGTTCTGTGACATCTACTTAAAATTCATATTTTCGTTTTTTTTTTCTCTGTAATTTTACTTACATCTACCTTACAGCTTGAAATGTAATTTTATCATTTGACTGAACTGATCAGTTGCGCAATCCATCCCCTATCTTCATCAAATTATGGAACAGCAATATTCAAGTTTTCTATGTTGATCCTTGGTACCATGCCTCCACAATGTGCTGGTCAGTTTGATAGCCAAAGATTGGTGTCCATTTTATGCTTATATCCATCATAACTCCTGAAATAGAATTTGTTGAGGAACTCGTGCCGTGGTAATTTAGTTGCGTCTGCTGACGTTGCAGGTGATTTCAAGGAAGTTGCTTCCTTTGGCAGGTGATGGGTTAGTGCTTTCAATGGTCAGCCGTCAAGAATCAGCAAAGCTTCTCTCTCGTTGCTGAGCTCTCGAGGAAATTTCTCTACCAAATATTTTGACAAGAAAACTAGATTTTCAAATATAATCATTTTTTTTTTCCAAAAAACAAAAATCTCATTAGACAAATTTAAAGTTGATTAGAGTTTATATAAAGATTTTCTAAAAATCTAAACTTTTTTTCAGCTTTGAATATGTGTTTCAAGGCTGAGTTCTCGCAAATCATAAATCATCTAATTGTCCGGTCTCTAATGATAATCCAACCGAACCACCAATGATTAACTCTTTTTTTTTTGTATTTAAGTGTTTATATAATATACTCTTCTTACCTTAAAACTTTCTATTAGAAATAAGAGACATAATTTTATATTTATAGGGAAACCTAAAATCTCTATAAATGACAAAATATCAATTTACCCCTTAAATAATATCATATATATTATTTTAGGCTAATTTTAGAAATTTATTCAATCAAGTCCCTAGGTTTTTCTAAATCTAAAATTGTAATTTCATTTATAAATTACATTCTAGTCCTTAATTTCTAAAACTTATTTATAATCAAGTCACACTTGATTAATCATCTCATTTTAATTTTTGATCAATAGTTCTTATATGTGTGTGACTCATTAGGTTCCCTAATAAGTTGACCCAAATATAGATCGCAATCCTAAATAAAATTGGATTATATAAATTAAACAAATTAATTTATTATCAATTCAATAATTGATTGATTTATATTTGAAAATTAAGTACAATCTCTAGCAACATGTCGATTCCCAAAATATTTGGAAAGTCATAAGTGGTTTGACTTAACCTTTTAGCGATCAATTTTCCAGTGTAATTATCAATTCATCAACAATGTTTCGATTTAGACATTATAGCATGAAGTGTGTATGCTGTGTCAAATTATGTTTGTTCTTAACATTACAGTCATTGATTCTTTGAATAAGATTCGAAACCTTTACAAATCTCATTTTACCTGGTGCAAGGATTTACAATCAATACTATTAAAGATCAAATGAAACATTTTCCTTAATTCACCAAAAATGATGAATGTTTTTTTTATTACTTAAATACCTTTATATAGTTCGTGTTATACCCAATATTTGCTCATTTGTTACCCTTGATTAGGAGGACAATGTGTAGCAAGATCAAAACATAACACTCCCTGTATAAGTTAACTTAGTGATTTCAAGTCTAAGGATCACTTACATAATCATCATGTGAGCTTTTCTACAAATATAAGTGATCTCTTCATATGAAATTCTCATGCGAGTTAATTCAATGAACATGTCATCTTACAAGCACCTACATATTACTTATAAGTATCTATTATACCTCAGCTTATGAGAACAATTGTTTCATTTCACAAAGGAAAGAACATAATATGTATCAATCTCAATAGCACTCATTAACATCCAGTCTTAATAGAGTATTGACCAGGAATATTTTAGGAACAATGTTTTGAAGCAATAGAAATCTCATAATTATAATAACTTTATAATTTTCTTTGTAAAATATTTTTGTCATAAAGACTTTATCTATACTTTAGATTCATTAATCAAATATTTAATTTAGTAATAAAATATTTGATGAATATTAAAGATAAATAATCCTTTATTGATAAATAAATATATTTACATGAACAAAGTCAATGTCACGTGTAACCAATTGATTGACTACAAGGTATATACACTAACAACCTCTCACTTGCACTAAAGTCAATCACTCATGTACCAAATATCATATTGCTCTACTTGACGATAATGTTTTTACTGGTATAATGGCTTAGTAAGAGGATCTACAAGATTCTCTTTAGTAGGTGATCATTATATATTTACATCTTTTCTTTCTATGATTCTCCAATCAATTGAAATTGTCCAAGTATATTTGTTAGATCATTGATGAGACCTTGGTTTTTTTTTCTTTTTTTTTTTGCAATGGCTCTATTGTTATAACAATACTGGACTACTATATCAATAATGTTAGGAACCACAACTAGTTCAGTGATTAACTTCTTGATACAAACATCCTTTTTTATCCCTTTCAACGTAAAGGTTCACTCAACTTTGGTTGTAGAATCTACTTTGGTTTTTTATTTGAAACTCTTCTAACTCAGTACCATTATTTAGAGTAAAATATAATCCAATTGGATTTGCTATTTTCAATTTTTGATTGAAAACTAGCATTCAAATAATCATAAATTATTAGTTTATCTCATTCATAAACCAAAAAAACATTATTAATTCTTCTTAAGTATTTAAAAATATTTTTAAGTATCTTCTAGTGACTTTTAATTGAATTAGATTGGTATTTATTAATTATGCTCAAAGCATAAAATACATCTGGTTTTGTAAATAGCATCGCATATATTATGAATCTTATATCCATAGTATATGAATTTGTGTTTATGACACATATCCTTGGAGAGACATATGAAATGGGTAAGTATCCTTTTTTGGATTCTTTCATGCTAAACTATTTTAGTATCTTGTCTATGTATATGGATTGAGATAACACAAGTAACATTTTAGATCAATCTTTATAGATCTTTATTCCTAGTATATAGGTTGCTTCTCCCATATCTTTCATGGAGAGATTCTTGGACAACCAAATATTTACTAACTAGAGTTAAGAAATGTCATTTTCTATTTAATAAATGACATCTACATATTATATTAGGAAAATAACTCTACTCCTACTAACCTTTTATAAACATAAGGCTTATCTATATTTATTTTTTTTATAAAATCAAACTATTTAATTATTTCATCAAAATAGATATTCCAACTCCTTGAAGCTTTCTTAAGTTCATAAATAGATTTTTATAGCTTGCATACTTTATTAACAAATTCTTTAGATTCAAAACTTTCAAGTTGTGACACATACACATCTTCTTGAAGATTCCCTATATAGAAATATAGTCTTGACATCCATTTACCAAATCTTATAATCATGTTATGTAGTTATAGCAAGAAAAATCCTTATGGGTTTTAACATAGTTACCGGTAAGAAGGTTTCATCAAAGTTAACATATTTATCTTTGTTTGTAACCTTTAATAACTAGTCTAGCTTTATATGTTTGTACATTGCTTTCCATGTCAGTCTTTCTCTTAAAGACCCACTAACATCCAATAAGTTTCGTCCATTCAAGTGGATCAACCAAGGTCCATACTTGGTTGGTATGCATGGAATCCATTTTAGATTTCATGGTCTCAAGTCATTTTTTAGAATCAATATTAGATATTAGTTCCATGTAATAGGCAAGCTCATCAAGTATGAGCAACTCATCATTTTTAATTTTCATGAGAAGTCCATGTCTTATTGGTGCATGATGTGTCCTATTAGATATATGAAGTTCTTTATGTTTCTTAAGCTTTAGGCTGAACATTCAATGTTATAGTCTTAGGCTTAGGTTCTATTTAGATGTCAGTTTGTGGTTCTTGAACTTCTTTAAGTTATATTTCTCTCTCACTTCTCCTTTCAAGAGCAAATTCTTTCTTTAGAAAGCTAGTGTATTTCGAGACAAACATTATTTCTCAACGGGATGATATAAATAATATCTAATAGTTTATTTTAGATATCTCATGAACTTATGCTTCACATAAGCATCACATCTCAAGTATGACAAGATTGGTCTACTACCATTCTATATCTCAATGGAGTCTTATCAATAGATTTTGATGGAACCATTTTTAAAAAGTAAGCAGTAGTTTGTAGAGCATAATCTTAGAAAAAATGGGAAAAGTTTGTATAGCTCATCATAGACTGCATAATATCCAATAAAGTGCAATTTCTCCTTTTAGGAGGTGTCAAATATAAGAGAATCTTATTCTATTTTAGATAATCTTGAAAATCTTGGCTGAAGTATTCACCATCTCAATCTAATCGAAGTATCATAATACTCTTTCCAATTTGTATTTCAACTTCATTTATGAATTCTTTAAGCCTTTATAGACTTTCATCATAAACACATGACCATATCCAATATGCAATCCATTCATTGCACAAATCATTATTGTTCCACATACATCTATATGTATTAGACCTAACAATTCATTAGCTTTTTCACTCTTTCAATAAAGGGTGTTTTGGTCATCTTACCCAATAAACAAGGTTTACAAGGTTCATATGATTCATAATCAAGAGGATTAAGTATCATTCTTTATGTAACTTGGTGATCCTTTTTCATTGATATAACCTTGTCTACAATGTCATAAATAATATGGATATCAATTATCTAATTTGTTCATCTTGTAATTTATATTAAACCTAGACATTTCAAGATCAGGTATATACGAATCATTTATATAAGTACCATATCTATAAACATCATTATTATAAAAGGTTCAACATTTTCCCTTAATAATAAGTTTAAGTCCATTCAGAAATAGATACGATGTTTCTAGAAAGAACTGGAACAAAATAGCAATTATCAAGTTCTAGTATCAGGCCACTTGGCAATGTTAATGCAACAAACCTTAATTCATTACCAACTCGTAGGTCTACTTTACCTTCATTCAATTACAAACTCCTATGAAGTAGAAGCTTCAGTAAGATTTTTAACCTTCATGACTGCAAGATCATCTTTGTAGTTCCTCCTGTAGTGGCTTTCCTTTACATAATGGTGACGAGTTCCCTTGTCATTCTTGATGCCCCATGTCATAACTCAATTCTGGGTTGTTCCCCAAAATTCATTTTTTTTCAAAATAAAAATCAAAAAATTAAAATAAAGGCTGGCAACATGGAGAAAGCAGGCTGGGAAATCAAGCTGCAATTTTGGAGGAAATTTAAGACCTAATTGTACCCCATTATGCCCAAAAATAGAGAGGAAAAAAAAAGCAAATTCAAGGTCAAATTAAATGATTATTGGATGAATTTGCATAAAAATTAAGTCTAGGGACATAATTAAATTTTTAATAGGCCAATTTGATTTAATCATGGGCCAAATTGAATTTTAATTATGTTTAAGAATTAATTTGGGTCCAATTGAAGAATTTAATTAAGTGCAAGGACTTAATTATACTTTAAATGGGTCAAATTAATTTTATTTGGGGCTTAATTGGTGAAAAATTAAGTTTGGGAGCCTAATTTGAGCTTAATTGAGAAGATTGGAATTTTAAGAGACCAAATTTAAATTTTACCAAGTTAATTGATTGAAATTAGGGGCCAAATTGCAAGAAAATTAAAGTTTTGGGGTCAATTATGGGCTAAATTGAAGAAATTCGCAGCCTAGGACCAATTTGTAAAAAGCGCTGGACTATAGGTGATGCGAACCTCGTGATCATGTGGTCACGCAAACCACAATCAAGATTGAGATCTAATCCTGGAAAGCCGAAATAGGTCTGATAGGAGTGTGACACAATGGAAACCTGCCACAAGGCACCAACACTATTGGATTGAGTAGAATGACGCCACGAAGCCAGTTAATCTTTGATAAGTCAGATTCAGTTCGTTCAAGAACTGAAGAATGCAAGAATCACTCTCACACGTTAAAACTGAAAAATTCAGAAGTAATTATCATCAAAGCTGCCGAAATTTTGGCTTACATGAGTTTAAATAGTTCTTGAAAAATTAACCCTAATGGACCCCTTATGTGGACTTATATGAGGTCCACTCAAAACTGACCCAAAACCCTAAACTGAAAAGCCCATAACTTAATCCAAACAAGCCTTGGATCCTAACTGAAAACAAAGTATTAAGTAAGCCCAAACAATCCTTGGGTTGTAGCTAACAAAATCAAATAATAAAAATAACTAATTTGTCATTAAATACCACCAGCCCTTCTTTCCTTGTGTAGCTAGGATGAATAAAGAATCCTTATAAGAAAAGGATTCTGAAACATTAATGAATCTCTGCCACACTTGGAGATTATATTGCAGCTCATTAAAGATCCTTGTGGAACTACAAAATTCTCATAACCAGCTGCCACATCCTTGTAGGAAAAGAATCCTAACCAAATAGGAAGTCAACAAGTCAAATGGAAGTAAATAACATAATTCGTACAGCCTCTGTTGACCAGCATTGTGGTGCCTTCCCAAACTTTGATTGACCTGAAATCTTAACCCATAGTAGGGCAACATGTCTGGAGAGTCCACATAAAATTTTAGCTCGATCCAATGGTCGGATTGAGAATTATAATTGTTGCTGTAAACCTGGACTGTTGCGCTTTTTACACCAAAATCCGAATCTGACCTTACTTGGGTCGTATCACAAGGCTGAACCGTATCAATAGGGGTTTAATTGACAACAAAAACCGAGGGTAAAATTGAAGAAATTAAAAGTTTATCGGTCAATTAGGGGTGCAGTTAAATCAAGTTTAAAGAGGGAGGACTAAAATGAACTTTGGTCAAAAACAGAACTTTGGTACTGTTCATCTTCTTCTTTAAATCTTTGAAATGACAACTTAGGGAGGCTACTTTGTAGGTGCATTTAATGCATCTAACGTCCATAAAAATTGACAAATCTTGCACGTAAATAATCCTCCGCAATTTCTCTACAACCCCATATGGCTCGTTCAGGCTAAATGACAACCCATTGGCGCCGGCACCGGCCTAAAGAGGCCAACTCAGTCAGCCTTTTCCTACAGATTTGACAACTCATGATGCCTACTTTGAGCCAACGGTTGTGATCCTTCCCAACTGAATCACGGGCTGAAATTTTTCCCCATTGTAGACAAGATTGCTCTCTTCCACGGCCTATAACTAGAGGCGGATTTGATGGCCTGAGGAAGGAGAAAATCAGGTCCAAAGTAAGCCAAAAATCAGCCTCTTCCTGGTTTCTGCCACCTTCTCTCTGTCTTTCTCTCTCTCTCCGCCCTCCCAACAGCCAAACGCGGCCACCACCACCCTTATCACCGGCTTGACCACCACCCTCTCCACCTCACTTATCCCTATCCACCATTCACTTCTCCTTCTTCCTCCACAGCGGCAGCAGCCCACTTGCATCGCCATTAACGTTTTCTTCTTCTCTATTGGCCCTCCTGCAGCTGTCGTTTCTTCCTCCAGCTCCGCCTTCAACCACCAGCTCCACCACAAGAAGCCACCAACCGACCATCGAGAGCCATTGTGAACCTTTCTCTCTCCTCTACAAACCGGTTTCTTCTTTCTCCCACAGCGACTCCAGCGGCCAAAACTCTCCACCAACGCCGCAATCAGCCTCTCGTCTTCCACGACCAGACCACCTCCAACCTCACTCTAGGCCAGTGACAGCAGCCTCTTCTCCTCCGCAAGGTTGCCTCCCACTCCACTCCACCGTTTGCAACTGTAAAGTTGCATGCAGAACGTGAACTTACTATTCATGTTCTGCAAATAATTCACTCACTTGGGCCGGGCTAGTTCTGGCCCAGCTCAAATGGTTGGGTCGGGTCCAGCCCGACCCTCGTAAAGTGAAAATAAATTCAAAAACCCTTTCAAAAAAAATTTGTGATTTTCTCGTATATTTTTCTACCCATTTTGCATGATATCGGGTTGTATATTTACACTGTAAAATACAAATCCGGTATTAAAATACCTGGTTTTCTCCAAAATATTTCAAAAAAAATTCAAAACATTTTAAAAAAAAATCTCAAAATCTTTTAAATTAATTTTACCTTTCAAAAAACAAAAAAAAAATTTTATTTTCATGCATATGGTCAAATCCTAAAAACTTTTAAAGCATATTTTCATTAAAAAAATGCATCTTTCTCATGTTTTGAACATCCAAAAATTGGATATCATAACCAGTTTATGATTATCCATTAGGATTTGATCAAAATATCAAAAACCTTTTTCAATTTTTTTTAGGGTCCAGATGTAGACTTCAATATTTGTGGGGGTGTAAAATTACACGATAAAGTACGACCTCAGGTATTAAAGATACAAGATGTAAATAAATGCGATGCTAAAATTCAAACTTTAGAACGATTAGGATTTAACCCAATAAGATAGAGACTTTCTCATGAAAAGAGATCTTCCTTGAACCTTAGAAAAAGCCAACAAATAGAAACCTGACTTAGGAAAAAAAAAACAATCAAACAACAATGCAGCTTACCTTAGGTAGGGTGCACTGGGGGTGATGCATCTTCCCCTTGCACAACCAGTCCCTTACCCAAACTCTCGCAGACCATAGGTTCCTAGTGACCATGATACTAGGTGGCGACTCCTAAATATTAATCATAATTTTATGATTAAATCCAAAAACCCTTCCCAACACACAACACCTCACACAGGAGGCACGATAAAAGCCTCCGCTGTCGCCAGACGACGTCGTGTCGGCGCGACCCTGGCGACACCCTAAGTAGACTTTTATGCTTGGATTGTAAGACAAGTCAATGCTTGACTCAAGGTCCATGACAAAGTCTAATTGGCCTAATTTCTTGAAATAGTCAATCATCCTCAACAAATAGGTGTTCATCGAGGAACCCTTTGCCATCTTACAATGGAACAATTCTTTAGAGGTCTCATAATTCTTAGTCCTACTAGTCACATAAAACAACTCCTTGAGATACATAATTATTAAATGGACATCCATATTCTCATATTGTATTTGAAGTTCAAGTATCATACTGGCTAACATCACACATACAGTTGCTTATCATTATTAATATGACATTGATATTTAATCCTAACTTCATTATCAATATCCTCATAAAGAACAAAAAAGAATTGGATTTTCAAGAACATATAACATTTTTTCCTTTTTTAGAACTTCTCACATTTCGGTACCAATCCAAGAAGTTTGGTTCAGTTAATTTATTAGCATCAAATATTCTATGCAACGATATATTTATTTTTATTCATGGTAATCTATTAACCTATTTATGTAAAAATAACGAGTATTGATTTCATGCATAAATATTTATAATCAGATTTAGATAAGGTCTTTAATCATAATTTGATCTCCCACTATTTTCCTGCAAATTAATAGCCCTCACTATTAATTCAAGAAATCTTGCTTAAATTTCTTAGTGGGCTAAGATCCCATTTAATTTATATGACCTTAAGTAATTTAACAAATCAAAATAAATTAAATTAGGTAGATAACATAGTTTATCAATCACATTTTTATGTGACTCCTAGATTAGTTAGGTGTCAACTTTTTGTCTAAACATATCATATATATTTTGTCTAACTACTACCTTTAATCTTATATGATCATAAGTAACTCATTTAAATCATAAAAGTTAGTTAAGGATCCAATTTTATAGCATTAAACATATTCGATTAACTGTAACCTTGAGTATCTTAATAAATTATCCATGAATAGAACTCTGGTTTTATGCATATAAAATCGGAAGGTAACAAATCATGTTCTTAACATGTACTTACTGTATTAATTAGGGATTTATTATTTTAATTAAATCTCATTCCATAGCATTAGTGATATATCATACATAACAATTATATATAAGCATACACCCCTAGCATGTCATTCTAATTAGATGATTATTGAGATACCTAAATTAATTTCCCCAAGCCATCGAAGGGAATTAAACCTTGGTAGTTGTTGCAAATCTTCATAAGTCTTTTGCAAGCACCATGGTTGTAGCCTTTTTCGTCGTTCTTTCCTCATCTTGAATTACAAAATAGAATTTCCTATCAAATTCCAACATTTATAAATTACATAACACTTACATGATTATATATGAAACATCAAGTAACATTGAAGGAAAATTAGATGACAAAAGATTTTTCCAACCTAGAGAAAAATAGAGAAAAGGCAGGACACATAAACCCTATCTATTATTACAACCATAAAAACATAATCACATTGGTCTTTAATGTCCATACCATCCATCATAAATAATAACACATTAATAGGTATAATAAAATTATTGCATGCTTCAATTCTAATTATTGGCTTTATGTGCAATTTTAAAAAAAAATATTTTTTGAACATTTAGAAATATTAAATCAAATCCAATTTGATAATTTCCCCAACATAATTGTCGCACGTCAAAAAACAATCCGCGCGGCGTCGGCTGGCGATTTTTCATTTGTTGTTTTGCTTTGATTGGTTCGTTGGAGTCGCCACCTAGTAATTGATTGCGGGCTACTAGAAAACCGGATGTACTGGTCTTGTCAGAGATTCGCGGGTAAGGGACTGGTTGTGGTTAGGGAAGGTATTAGCACCCCTAACACACCATACCTGAGGTAAGCTGCTTCGTGGACTTGATGTGTTTTTAAAAATAAAAATTTTAGCCCAATTCTAAGGCTTCGATAAATCAGTTATTAGTTCCCAAAATATATGTAGATACATGTTCTACATTTTTATGGAAAATACAACATGATTTTTATCTGTCCTTTAGATATTTGGGCATATAAATTAAAATATTAAATTTATTTTTTTTATTTTGATTCAATAACATGCATAAAAAAATACACAAACACACACACATCTCTTTTTCTATCATTGTTTTATCTTTCTTTCTTTTCTTTTCTTTTTTACATCCACAGTACAAAATACAATTTCAAAACAAATAAACAAAAAAAATTTACATTACAATTACAATAACAGCCCCAAAACAATCTGGAATTTACAGGGAACAACTTCTGCAAGCCGGAACAGTGTTCAGCAGGATTTCTGGAGCAGGAGCAGGAACAGTGGCGGCGCGTCTTCCCACGCGCCACCGTCACTGGCGGCGCGTGGGTTCACGCGCCGCAACGAAAACAACCGGGCAACGAGGGGGTCTGTAACAGCCTCCTCCCCTCTTCCCTTCCTTGCTGGCGGTGAGAGCAACGTCACCTGCAAAGCAACAAAATCGCAGCAACAGTGTTTTAGCTTTCCTCTTCTTTTTTTTTTTTGTTCCCAGGCACCTTTCTTTTCCCGATCTGAGCCCATCTTCCCTTGTTTCAGATCTGTTTCTTCTCTTTTTGTTTCACCTTCTCATTCGTTTCAGGTGGCCAGCGGAATGTCACAGGGGCGGCTGGCGGCTGAACTTCTGTCGTGTCTGTGCAGCTGCAGTGGCCGGTTCGGGTCTTGGTGAGAACGAGAGCCTGCGGGCTGCTAGGCGGCGTTCTCGATGGCTGGCGGTCTGTGGGCGTTGCCGGGTTGTTGTTGTTGTTGTCGCGGTGGGACTGAGAGAAAACTGGGAAGAGGACAGCGGAGGCTGCCGCTGTGTTAGGCCTGAGGAAGAAAGGAGCCGCTGTGGGGCTGTTGGGTGGAGGAGCTGGGTCTGCCGGCTGTGGGTAGAAGCTGTGGTGGTCTGCTGTGAGGGTGGAGAGGCAGAGGTGGAAGACTGAAATGGCGATGGGAGGGGCTGCTGGGTCTTGGTTTGTGAGGGCTGCTGCTGTTCGGTTGCTGTGGAAGAGACCGAAGGAGAAGAAAATCTGTTGAAGCTGGTCGGTTGACAGAGAACGGCTTCGGGTGCAGGGGAAGAAGGAGACGGTGGAAGTGTGGGTGGTGCTGGTTTGGGGAAGGAGAAAAGGGAAAATGAAGGCTGTGTGAGGGAGGCGGCTGAAATGGAAGGCTTTGGGGCTGTCTTGGCTCTCTGGTGCTCTTTTGGCCAAGGGGAGGGCCAAGCTTCGGCTGGCAACTGAGGGGAGAAAGAAGATTTGCCCGGCTGAAGGGAGAAGAAACTAAAAATCAGGACCCCCCTTCAGCCAGGGGTTTCTCTGGTTTTGGTCCCCAAGGCCAAAAGTGGGGGAAGGTGGCGGCTTGTCTTGGTTTCAAGGGTGGCCGCTGCAGAGAAGATGAAAGCTTGGGTTTTTTACCTTTTGGGTGGCTGCCGGGGAAGGAAGAGGGACCGGAGACCGTGGGTCTCTGCCCACTGCTGTGAAGAAGAAGCAAAATGGAATCCTCCCTCTCCCCTTTGTAGCTGGGGATGAGCAGAAATAGGGGTTCTCCTCGTGAGGAGGGGCCTTCATTGTCGGCTGGAAACAAGGAAAAGAAGACCCTGGGTGGGGGCTGAGTCCCTGATTTTCAGTCGAAAGAGAAGGATCAAATGGTCTTGGGCCAGGGGGAGCGGCTAGTTTCGGGTGAAGAAAAAAGTTTTTAGGTTTCCTTTTTTTTTGTGTTGCCTCCCCCCTCCAATATTCAAAATTCCCTATGCATAGGTAAAATATTGTTTGAGTCTTAAAATTGATTCCTCACTTTCTTTTTTTGTAAATTTGATTTTTCTTATTTTTTTGTATTTTTGAAAACGAGCAATATCAACGTCGACTCAATGAGGAAAATCAATAATTTTAAAATTAACGCGTTCGAAAGACTTTTGAAAATTTAAATTCTTTTTAGACGACGCTGCAAATGCTAAAAACGATGCAAATGTATTAAAAATGTATTTTTTTGGGGTTTCAATGTTTTTCACTATTTTTGGTTTTTTCTGAAAATTTATCAAAACATGGGTCAAAAATTGGGTAACAACAATAATAAATTTTATTTAATGCAATTTTTCTTTGAAAGACAACTTTCAAAACTTAATAAGAAAATTAATCATATTAAAATTCTTATTAACATCCTAAACTATTTTAGAATCAAATAAATAAAATCTTATGGCTTAAAAGCTCTCTTTCTTTTAGAAAAACCTATTTTTTTATTAAAAAAATATTATTTAATTAAACATTTTAATTAAATCCTAACTCAATTAGGATATTACTAAACACAAAAAAAATTTGAATTAAATATTTTAATTCAATCGTAATCCTATTAGAAAAATTAATTTAATTTGTGTTTCAATTTTAAATTATAAAATCAATATTTTATATAACAAGGGGCAAAATTGCAATTCTATCTCAAAAGCCAAAATGTAATAAGGAATAAATAGCAGGGGTAAATTCATAAATTAAATTCAAAACCCTTTTATAATTAATTATAAGTGGTAAGTGTATAGTAGTAATTACACACCTACAAACCTTAAAAGGTGTCAGGGGTATAATTGTAATTCTACCCCTAAATCTTCTTCTTCTCTACGGACAACAATGGGCTCTTTACCCACTGCCAGTGCCTGGTGCAGTAGCAGCTACTACTGCTAACCAGTTGTGCGAGCGATTGGCCATCGTGTTATGCAGCCTCCAACGCGAGGCTTCTACCTCGCACTGGAAGGCCAGCAATGCTTGTAGTGCCTAGCTTTGCTAGCGTGCCTCAGTGACAACCCATGGCTGCCACTGGGGAGGCGTTGGCAAGGTAGCTGTCATGGGCTACTGCCTCTTGCGTCTAAAGGTGCTTGCAGCAGCGCTAATGGCTTGAACAATAGCCTAAGTTTATTTTTTTTTGAAAAATCAATGAGAGAAAAATTATTTTGGGAAAATATTTTTTTCTTATAAAATTAATTCAAAATTAACACCAATAACAATTAAAACATGCAAACAACAACCCTAATTGTCTAACGATGACTCTAATAGCACTGTTGGGTTTCCCAAAACACATACATGCAATGAAAGTAGTAAGTTTAATTTTTTTTGGAAGTCCCAAGGATCCTGTTAGACAGATCTAGAGTTGTTTAGGGTTTATATGAAGATTATCTAAAGATCTGAACTTCTTTTCAGCTTTGAATATATGATTCAAGGCTGGATTGTCACAAACCACAAATCGTCCAAGTATCCGGCCTCTAAAGGTAATCCACATGAACCACTAGTGAGAAATATCATAAACCCTTTTAAAAGAGAGGGATTGCTACACTTTAGAGTGCTAGCTCTTTTCTTTTGTGTTTAGGTGTTTCTATATTATACTCTTCTCACCTTAAAACTCTACACCAGAAATAAAATGCATAACTTTCTATTTATAGAAAATCTAAAAACCCTATAAATGACAATATCAATTTCCCCTTTAAACAATATTATATATATTATTTTAAGCTGGTTTTAGAAATTTATTCAATCAAGTCCCTACTTGATTTTTCTAGGTCTAGAATTGTAATTCCTTGTATAATTATACTCTAGTCATCAATTTCTAAAACTTATTTATAACCAAGTCACACATGATTAATCATCCCATTTTAATTTTTGACTAATAGTTCTTATGTGTGTGAACCATTAGATTTCCTAATAAGTGGGCCCAAATATAAATCATAATCCTAAATAAAATAAGATTATATAAATAAAATAAATTAATTTATTATCAATTCAATAATTGATTAATTTATATTTAAAAATCAAGTACAATCTCTAGCAACCTATCATGATCCCCCAAATATTAGGAAAGTCATAAGTGGTTTGACTTAACCTTTAATGACTAGTTTCGCTGTGTAATTATTATCTATTCATCAACAATATTCCGATTTATACATTATAGCATGGAGTGTGTCTACTATGTCAAATCATGTTTGTTCTTAACATTATAGTCATTGATTCTTTGAAACTATTTACAAATTTCATTCCACCTTACGTAATGATTTACAATCAATACTATTAAAGAACAGATAGAACATTTTCCTTAATTCACCAAGAATGATGAATCCTTTTTTTATTACTTAAATACCTTTATATAGTTCATGTCATACCCAATATTTATCAATTTGTTATCTTTGATTAGAACAACGTGTAACTAGATCAAAACATAACACTCTTTATATAAGATAATGTAGTGATTTCAAGTCTAATAATCATTAAGTTAGTTCTAGGTATCCATAATATCTCAGCTTATAAGAACAACTACTTAATTTCATAATGGAAAAAACATATTATGTATCGGTCTCAACAGCTCTAATTAATGTGCAGTCTTAATAGAGAATTAACCAAGAATATTTTAGAAACAATGCTTTGATGCAATAGAAATCTCATAATTATAACAACTTATAGTTTCTTATATTTATATTATATAGTAAAACCCTTGGCTTGGCATTCTCCCCCTTGGCTTGGCGTTCTGCCACACAAAGATCTGAGTGAAACCCTGAGCTTATTAATAAGATTTCAGGTGTCGCAACCCTGGACTATCAGTCCTTAACTCCTGGTATGAGAGGTTTTCGGACACTATATCCTTAATTTTTTTATATATAAAAAAAAGAAAAACATATAGCAGGAGAACAACATTGAATAGAGCTTGTTTTCCTTTTAAGGTCATTCTTTATCTGTGGATTGAATAGAGCTTTGTTCCTGTGAAGGTCATTCTCTATCGTGGGATTTCCTAAGTGTTTTAAGCTTAGTGCCATTACCCAAAGACTAATGAATCCCTCCAGCATAGCATGGCCAGAGAATCCCTCCAGCATAGCATAGTATAGCCAGAGAACGACATTAGTTTTACTCTAAAGGTGATCATAATTGGGGTGTACTTTTTTTCGAAAGTCGAGACGTCACGCGAAACTCAAAAAAGAAGACAATAGGCAAATGGGGTTGCGATACCCGCATATGCATTGGATCACCATTGCAGAGACGAAAATCATGGCTCCAGCAGAAAACCTTAAACTCCCTCAATAAAAAACCACTGTGAACCGAGACTACGGTCCTTTTTGTAAAGCGGTGTAGATAAGGAACTGTCCACTTCTCTCTTTATGACTAAACCTGCTAAAAGCTCGTTAAAAGGTGAGATAACTACTTCTAATTCACTCGAAAAAGGTACCTCATATCCATGATCTTAAGCTAAGATGCATAAAAGAAGGTTACTCTAATTTCGGGCACAACTACTGGAACCTTACCCTCAGGTAAGAGTGTTGGTTCAAAACTCTTACGTATCAACGATTCCTTATCCGCAATAAGATTGTAAATGAGTATGTCACGACTTAACAACCAGAACGGCCATCTCATCCAGAGGGGCTCCTGATTCGAGGTTTCTTTGTGGCATCGCCTGTCCTTTCTATAGAAAGAAAGATAACCTAATTGTCATTGTCGACACCTTTATCATCTTGTTCAGTAGGCCGATATGTCTTAAACGACCGTCCTCCTATGCACTCAGGTGCGATAAAATACATCATGGTTTTTTGGTTTTCTGGGTAGTCACCGAAGGCTCTTTGACCAAGGAGGCATTCTAATAGGAAGGCCGACCACTATATAAGCCTCCATCAGTCCAAGAGAGAAGCAAGCTACCTTTCTTTGATCCACCTTCACGAACAGGGAATAGAACAAAAAGAGTCCGCGTATCGTGGGCATGGTAGGTTCGAGGATCTTACGTGGCGGAGGAATCCATTTGTTCGAAAAAAGAACTCTTTTTTTCCCACGGCTGAGACAAAACGCCCCCAAAGCCGGGAAAGACTCAATTTTTCCCTTTGTTTCTGCTTCGATTCTTTGGTTATGAAAAGCCGTTAATTAATTAAAATGAAATGAAGTAGTAGTAGTGGGCGTCAATACGAAGTTGTGTCAGCTATAGATATAGACTAGGCTAAAGGAGGGACTTCATCTCTTCTATTCTTTTTACTTACATACACCTTACACTTCTACTAAGTCTAACGAGGCTCGAGTGCCTTTGTCGGATGTTTATTCACCCACTATTTAGTAAAACCCTTGGCTTGGCGTTCTGCCACACAAAGATCTGAGTGAAACCCTTAGCTTATTAATAAGATTTCAGGCGTCGCAACCCTGGACCATCAGCAGGAGAACGACATTGAATAGAGCTTGTTTTCCTTTTAAGGTCATTCTCTATCAGTGGATTGAATCCTTGTGTCAGCTTCGGAGCTATCTTGTACTTCTCTTTTATTTAGCCTAGCTTAGGAGAAAGAGGCCCTAGGTTTGTGATGGACACAATTATTACACGCCTTCGGGCTACCAAGAGGTTACGCTCTTACCCTTTCGGTTCGCTCATGACTCGGCTGGCTACTAGACTGGTAGTTGTGGTTGACCGAAAAGAAAGTGGACTTCCTGTTTTTTGAATCCCATCGGGTAAAGAGAAAGTAGGTTAAGTACACCAAGCTCAATGCCGAGGTCACATGCTTGCAATGGAAGAATCCTTTTTGTTGGAACTAGCTAGATTGTTTCAAGTTAAAGTGCTAGTCGTCGGTTAGTCCCCCTTTCCCACCTTTTCCTTTTCTACTGGAAAACACTTGAAGGATACGAGGCATAAGAATATGGATCGAACTTCTTAAAAGGGAACCACTACTGCAGCCAATCCATTGAAAGATGAAGACAATGTTAAATACAGATGCAAACCCCACATCATGGGGGTTTATAGGAGATCCTAGAGGCTCGATCGAAAGGCTGCGATACCATAGCTTTTGACTCAACTCTAGGTTCCCATCAGGCAAAAAGGGTTTTGCCTGACCCTACTTAAGCATGTATATTTTGTCAATGAAGACTTGGTGTGAAGCCTTGGAGCTTACATTAGAAGAGCAAAAGGCCCGGGGCTCAGATATAGGATCAAAAGACTGACTAAAACCGAGAGAGATGGGCCCCATGTCAATCGAGTGAAGGTTGAAGTCCTAGAAAGAGACCGTCGTGGTTTGGTGTCAACTAGACGTACGTAAGTCGGTATAGTTCTGTTCTCTGAAATAAAAGAGGTAGATACGGACGTGAATGAAGTGAGATCTTGGAACAAGGGCAGTGGGCGTAGGGTTTGATCCTGAAAGAGCCCCTATTTCAAGAGCGCGCGGGACTTAATCCAATTCCCACGGAACGGTAAGCCATTCCCGAAGAAGACTTCATGCAGTATGGAAGTTGTCAGCAAGGAGAGAGGACTATGTCTTATATCTTATATAAAGAAATAGAAGAATGAGGCCGGAAGAAGGATTCGCACTCCGGTGCTCCAATGAACAACAATTCTCCACTTTACTCTATTTAGAATAGTGGTCAATCCCTCGGGTAAGTTATGAATATAACTTAATGTTATGTTCACACGGTGATATTCTTTCTTTTCAAGAGTACTACCCTGTACGTAACGTAGTCTATGTCTAGGCTTGACAGGAGATAGACAGCCAGGTACGAATGGAGCTTAGGTGTTTTTCATGCTTTATTGCTAACCATTGATCATTTAAGGTTGAAATCGCAAACTCTTTAGAGTTTGGGAGAGAGACCTCCTACCTTTCCAAGTTAAGATAGGGAAGTAAAGAAGAGTGGAGAATCATCCCATATCGCTGCCTTAATCCCAGCGCTATCCTAATAGCGATATGCTTAAGAGAGGGAAGTCGTGTTCGTAAACCGGGAAAGTAGCAGAAGGGCGGTCGGAGCAAAACAACTTCTTTGTCTAACCTTTATCTTATAGTCGATATTGTCGTAAAGCTCTCGTAAAGGACTGGGGGTTAAGGCACGACCTATTCAAGAAGTGCCCAAGTTACAATGAGAAAATCCCATTTCCATTTTTTTTGGGAGGCCACTCCTTTTTTCCAATTCCAAACAATTTAAGAAGCGCATCAGGATGCTTTCAAAGTTTCTTCGGGATACGCCAGTTGCCGATGTGCCTTAATTTAAAAAGAAAGCAAAGAAGGAATTTTCTTGACAGAAAATATCTTGAATGAACCATTACGCCTTTCATGTGCAGAAGCCTACCAGACTTAATGATTTCATAAATGCTAGAAATTAGCTATAAATTACGTAATGTTATTAATTTTCATATTCATGTTTTTTTCTGCATAAAAGCAGTGTCTATTGGGTCTTTATGGTGGTTGATAGATTCTTGCTGGGGGGGAATTCCTATTCAAGAGGCTCACTTTGAAGGAGCGATATCTAGCAAGTCTTCCGTGAGTGAATGGTCTCTTTCAGTCCGCGAGTCAATCCTATCAGCCGATCAGCCTAATACTTAAGGACTAAGTTTCCTTTCAAACTCTCAATTGAATAAGAAAAGAAAGCGTAGAAAGAAGCCTCTTCATATTCTTCATAGAGTCAACATAGAAAGCAACGCCCAATAGAGCTTTGCCTTGTGTAGACCTATCTTTTTTGGTCTCGCTTAGCCGGTCACCGTATGCCTAAGATCCTATTCTAAGATGGGCAGAGAGCCCTTTTCTGATATGATGATCCTCTTTCTTTTTTCAAATGTGCAGAATTCGAGGTTAAGGTAACGTTTGGGAACGCGTTTGAACCTGCGTTCCCAAAAAATTTGAATTTTTTTTTTGTTAAATTTAATATGGTTTGTACGTTTTAGATTGTTTTGATGTGCTGATGTTAAAAATGATTTTTAAAAAATGAAAAAACATCATTGGCATGCATTTTAACACGAAAAGTTATTTGAAAAGCACCTGCAACCACACTGCCAAACATGCTGCGTAACACACCTTGCTTTTCGGTGAGATCAAACAGTTGGGAATGGATATCGAGGGCTTGGAAAACCGCGAGGTGAGTCTCGATGTCTGGTTAAAAATCAGGATTATGGAGAAAGAAGCCCTGCACGAGAAAGATCCCAACCCAAAAGGTTGTGCTGGGCTAAATGCTAATGCTGGTTTAGAAACCTGATCATTTACGTTGTGTTCCTATAGGGGCCGGGTACACTCTATCTGAAATGAAAATGAGACAGAAATGAAAGCAAGACTTCGAAAGTTTGATAATTCATTAATTAAATAACTGATGAATATTAAATATAAATAATTTTTATTAATAAATTAAATATATTTAAATAAACAAAATCAACATTTATATATGTAACTTACAGATCTTATCATATGTTTACCATGTGTGAAGTGAGAAACTCTTTCTGTGTTGTCCACTCAATTTCTTCAGATAGCTTCCCCAAACCCTGCTGTTACCAACCTTCATCCCTTATTTCCCGTTCAATTTCTCCAGATATTACTATGTGCTATGACCCTTGGAACACCTCTTGAGTCCTGCCACAAGCTTACTATAATATGTTTAATCTTCAACCTTTCTGCCCTCGACTTGTCGGTTTTTTTTTTTTTTTTGTCCTTTGTACTACAACCGTTCAAGTCTTTTGTAACTACTTTACAAAATGTCAACTCATCCAGAATAGCCAATAAAAAATAAAATAAAAAATTCATTTCGAAGCTGTACTTTCAATAAAGACTTTGCATGTAAGCGCCCATCAATGTTTTATTCCCCTTCATGGCAGTATATCTATGGACCTCTTCTCTTGTCAACATCAGTCTCTAGTTTTTCACTAATCTGCCTTCTTCCTCCTTGGTGAGAGACCCTTTACGCTCTTGGGTTTTGACAACAAGAAATCAAGGTACTCCCGTTAATCATAATCAAAAGATTCTCCTTGTAATTTTCAATTTCTGATTTCTCTATCTGTATATAACCTCTCTTTTGAGCTCCATTTCGTTTGTTTGATGCCATATTTTCCAGTTCATAGTAACAGTGATTCGGTAGGTAAGATTAGTTCTAAATGTTTGTTTGATTTTAGCATTTCAGTTTATTTTTTGACTTCGATAGATGCCGGGTTCTTCTTTTATGTCCTGGTTTTTCATTAACAACTGATCAAATGCTTTAAAGCTAAGGCCAGTTTTGGTTTGTTTAGTCATGTAGGAGCGGGATTAACTAAATTGATGGTTTCTTTTTCTTTCTTTCCAGTAGTCATGGAGGAGTGGTTTGTTTACTCATCTGATATCTATAAGCCATCAAACTCTCCACTTCTACTGTTTTAATGAAATCACGTTTGCTGTTCATAATAATCATCGCTGCTTATCTGCTAAAACATTCTAAATACACACACACACACGAAAAAAAAAAAAGAGTGAAAAATGTTTCTTTTGTATTGGATGGTGTCCAGACATGCCTGCTTTTGAATGTGCCGTCAATTATTTGATGCGCCTTCTCCTGGCCTCAGGCTATATAGAAGGAAGAGAAGGAGGAGTTGCTTAGAAGGCTTCTAATTGGACCTCGAATTTTAGTTGATTATCATTAATGGTTGGATTACACTATAAGGATAATTTTCTCCCACATTTAATCCTTTCCATCCGGGGTTTGAATAGGATTTTGTTCTTACATCTATGTCTCATAAGAACTATAAGTTACCTTTTCAACTTATTTAGCTGGAACCTACTGCTGAAACTTTGATTCATTAGTATTACAAATTGTCCTGAAGAGAACGTATTTGAAAGAAAGATTTGTCATAAAGCAGCCCAGACAGCTATCATTGTGTAGGTATAGGAATCTGTCATGTGTGTATACTCGCTTTCATGTTGGTCTAATTTTTGCTCTTTTCATGGTCTGGAACAAGAAATGGAAGGATCATCTCGTAGAAAACGCAGCCGTGTGGAGATGCTTTCACCAAATTACAAGCTTGGTAAAACTCTTGGATATGGCTCCTTTGGAGAGGTGAAGCTTGCTGAGCATAAATTGACAGGTCTTCATGTTGCCATCAAAATACTTAATCGCCATGAGATGAAAAAACAGGGGATGGAAGAAAAAGGTATAGACCGTGCACAGCCTTTTACTATCAAAATGAATCTATGTGATTGGATAATTCTATTTGAATGAAAGTCATTCATCTGAACTTGAAATATGAAAGTTTTATGCCAAGATGTTAGACATTTATTATATTCCTCTGGGAGGACTCGAGGAAGATTTTGTTCTAGATTTTCTTTTCAGTTCAGAGTTTATTCAGATTTACCTCAGTTGTCTTATGTTTTCTCCTTTTCTTTTGCAGCGAGGAGAGAAATCAAAATCTTGAAAATGCTAATGCATCCTCATATTATACGACTGTATGAGGTTATTGAAACATCATCTGATATATTTGTTGTAATGGAGTATGCCAAGTGTGGGGAACTCTTTGAGTATATTTTGGAGAAGGGTAGGTTAGAAGAAGATGAGGCACGCAGTTTTTTCCAGCAGGCAGGATTGACTAATATTAAGCATTAGATTTCTTCCACATTTTCTCTTCATTTCCCAATTCGATTCAGTGAGCCAAACTTCTCTCTGCTTGCAGACAATTTCTGGTCTCGAATTTTGCCACAGGAATATGGTTGTTCATAGAGACCTTAAGCCCGAGAATTTGCTGTTAGATTCTAAGCACAATGTGAAGATTGCTGATTTTGGTTTGAGCAATATAATGCAAGATGGTCATTTTCTAAAGACAAATTGTGGAAGTTACAACTATGCTGCCCCAGAGGTATGGATCAGGTGGAGGCTTCCTTACCTCGTTTGGTCTAAGCTACATTTGCCTCATGTAGTGATTTTTATTCATAGGTAATGTTATCTGTTCTTTTAATAGGTCCTAGCTAGGAAATTGTATGCTGGGCCTGAAGTGGATATATGGAGCTGTGGTGTTATATTGTATGCTCTTCTTTGTGGTTCACTACCATTTGATGATGAAAGCATTCCCAATCTCCTCAGGAAAATAAAGGTACTTTACATTTTCTTTTCTATCTGTGGATTGTGTAAATCAGCTTAAAGTCTCCAGCAAATAGTTCAACTCAGTTATATAATTTTTGGGCTGGCCATTTTATTTTCAAGTTTAGCTTCAAGAATCAGTTATGTATGCATCATTAGAAACTTTGCTTTCTACTGACTGCTTAGGGTCTACTGTTATATTCTGTTGTCAGAAACCTTTTGTCGTGATTGAAGACTACGTTTAACTTCCCTTCACATCTTCGCTGACTCAAGTCATTTTGGGTTTCTCTGTTTTTGTTGCCTTGAAATAACCATCTTTTTTTACTACCTATTCCTGTCTCATATGATTGTTATAGTTGATTCTTCTGTATTCTGCTATTCCATTTTCCACCACATTCACAGTATAAAACATTACCTCTTTATTTCCCAACAATCTTCTGTACTACAAAACTATTGTTGTTTTATCCTTAAATTTATTATTTCCTTTGATTTTACACTTCCTTCACGATCAAGGAGTAATTTGCAGACCATGAATTTAATTATCAGTTTATTATATATGCTTTCTGAGTAGTCCATTTATTTTCTTTGTTAATAAGCGTTTAGTTACTGATATTCCACCTTCAATTGTATGTCATTATTATACGAAGATTAATTCTATAGCATCCTCAGCATACATTGTGTTCTCTTCAGGGTGGCATATATTCTATTCCCCGATATTTGTCACCTGGTGCAACAGATATGATCTCAAAGATGCTTATGGTTGATCCAATGAGAAGAATGAACATGCCTGAAATTCGTCAGCACCCGTGGTTCCAAGCTCACCTTCCACGTTATTTGGCTGTTCCCCTGCCAGATACTATGCAATATGCTAAAAAGGTCTTCCTACCTAAGATTTGAGTTATGAATTAATAGTGACTGTATGGTTTTGTTTCTTCTAAATCCTTGTACGTAGCTTTTATTTAGCATCAACCGGAGGATTCAATAATGGTGAGGAAGAGTGGTCAAATCTAATGTATTGTGTAAGACCTGAAATGTCTTGGATTGAGTGATAAAGAATGATCCTAGTTACGAGAAGTATATGTCATTAATGGAAGGTAGCATGAGGCTTAGCTGACTCGAGGATTTTAGTATGTTAAAATGGTAAATAGCATGGATTTTATTGTCTGTACTGGTTTGTTTTGACATGATGCTTCATTAGTTACAAGTATGGTATAACAGGTAGATCCTTGCTGTTCTCTGGAGAGGCTATACTGATATTCTGGATGCAAATGGATCCTTTTAGTGTCTAGGTGAAGCTCTTAGGACTAGCAGTACTGTGCCTAATACCTTACACAATGTTTGGAGAAAAAGGTTTTGAAGAAAAGGGAGAGAAATGAACCCTATAAGCATGTTTAATAGTCTTTTCTTCAAGGAGGGACAATTCAATCCCCTCCCTTCCAAATCATCGATCCAATTTATTCAAACTATTAACTGTCATTCCTGCAGATTGATGTAGAGATTTTTCAGGAAGTGGTCAAGCTGGGATTTGATGGGAAACAACTAACCGAATCCATTATATGCAGAATGCAAAATGAGGTTTGGAAAATTTAAAACTTTTCGTTGAGTGTTTTAAAAACTCTTTGCATACAATAATCGAAGTTTGCTTATTAGTATTACTTTACAATTTTTTCAGGCAAGCGTTGCATACCATTTGTTATTGGACCATCAATTCCGTGATTCTAATGGTTATCTTGGAGCTGAGATCCAAGAGACTACGGTGTGTTTATCTTTCCCATGTTTACTTTACAGGGGAAAAAATGTTGTCGACATTTTAATTTATGTTGGTAAGAAGTTATTTCAAGTGCATAGTAGTTTCTGAAAGGGCTTTGCTCTGAAATTCTAAGTTGTGGCATGTCTTGAGGATCTGTCCCTGGGCATGCATTAACTAAAACTGAGGAATATGATTTATCTATAATGTAAGAGGATTAATCTCCCTCTGCCCTGCACTAGGTGGGATATATATTTTTACCACTTCTATTTTTAGCATTTTCATTGAAGGATGATTAATGTTATATATTCTGTTAGTATACTTTCCATTTGATTTGCATTGCTCTCAAGTCTCAACCTTTTTTTCTTCTTTGCTAGGAAAGTAGTCTCAGTTCTATGCATCCAGATGAGCCTTCTTCATCAACAGGGCGCTTACTTCCAGGACATATTAATAATCAAGGATTGGCTTTACAGTTTCCGGGTAATAGGAAATGGGCTCTTGGACTTCAGGTTAGTTCCTGTGCTTTTAGAGTGTACAAATTCAAGTGCCGATTTCGAGCTTGTGTGTGGCATGAACTGCCTGGGGCTGGCTTAGGTTGTTTGGCTCTCAGCGGAACTTTGAGTAGAGATCCTAGGTTGTCATCTTAGATCCCATCTGGCTGCATGAGAAATTGAATATATAATGAAACAATGGCTATATTCATTTTACAGTTATACCTGATTATATTCATTGCCTTCACTTTGTCAGTCTCGAGCTCATCCTCATGAAATAATGATAGTAGTTCTCAGAGCTCTGCAAGAACTGACTGTGTGTTGGAAGAAAATTGGTGATTACAATATGAAGTGCAGGTGGATTCCTGGCACTCTTGAACCTCACAAAGGCAAAGCCATGGCAGTGAACGACCACCCTGTTCATAATTCTGATTTACTTGCGCAGCCCTCCATTGTTGAGAAAGATGCAATCATGAACCCACCGAATGTGGTGAAGTTTGAAGTGCAGGTAAATGCACTCATCCTGCTTGTTTTTGCTTTTAAATGTATATGAACGAGGAGAGATTCATATGGGAAAAGGGTCGAAAAGCTGATAAAAGGTAAACCTAGTGTAAAATCAAGGCATAGTCTGATATGGCTGATGCATTCACTGTTTTGACAGCTTTACAAATCTCACGAGGAAAAATACTTACTTGATCTACAAAGAGTCGAGGGTCCTCAGTTACTCTTCTTGGATCTTTGTGCAGCTTTCCTTGTACAGCTCAGAGTCCTTTAATCATGCTCCTTGTCCCTTGGCTGTCTTTCATTGTTTTAGCAAGCTCATGTTGCAGGCAATTATGCATTTCAACTTGTTCCTGTCTTAAAGAATAAAAACCTTTTTCTTTTTTTTTTCTTTTTTGCAGGCATGCATTTCAAGCTCATGTTTCAATCATGCATTTCATTTTTTTTATTCTTGTATGCAAAACGTACTTGAAGCTTTAAATTGAATGCCCACTGCAATTTAAGTTGTAAATGAGATACCTGCGGCTATTAATTGGCGGTCAAATTTATTTTTTTTTTTAAGAAAAGAAAATTATAAAGGATTTTTTAGCCTTTTGTTTTTTTTACTAAAAAAATCCTAATTATAAATTAAAAAATTTATACATGTATCTAATTAAATAAATTAAAAATCATATGTGCTAATAAAAAAATATTAATATATTTATTTAACTTGTTTTTGTTGCGGGTTACATAATTGTTTTTTCTAACATGAAAAAATAAATATATAGGTGTTGTTAATGTATTTTTTGACATCGACTAAAAAATATAATTATGAATAGAAAAATTGATGTTTATATATAATAAAATAAAACAAGGATGATATGTGTAAATAAAAACTTATAGAATCTCAAGTTAATTTTAAAAATAGTAGAAAAATATGATAATATTACGAGTGCACAAAATAAATCTTAAATGTATGAATCGATAAATTAAGAAATAGTTGTTTATGGCAATGAAATTCCATTATTTCTATAAAAGTAAAAGATAAGTATGCTATTTAACCCTATTATATCTTAAAGATCACTGTTTCATATCAAGAATAAATAATTTTTATTTTTAAAAATCATTTTTTAGTTATATAAAGCATAAACAATTATAGATGAGTTAGAATAATTTATTCAAAACATCAATTACATACAAAATAATTAATAAACAATTGTTATTTAAAAAAAAAAACTAAATATATAATCTAAGAAATCAGAGAGAAGAGATATTCTATAAGTATAGAGTGATAAATATTTCAAGTGTCAAGAATTAGAAATAATAATATTTTTCTAAAACAAAGTTTTAGGAAAAAAAAAGGATTTTTTTTAAAAAATATATTATAAAAAGAATAAAAATAAGAATAAAAAGAATGGTGATAAATAGGCTAAGTGTAAAGTAATAAATATTTCAAGTGTAAAGAAAAAAAAAAAAAAACCCAAACAAATTTTTTTCAAAAAAAATAAAAAATAAAAAAATTAACTATGGTATATTACCTGCTACAGTAAAAAAAATAAAAAATTACATATTGCCACCATTGTAGTGAAAATTGAAAAATATTTGCAAATTTCTCACCGCTATTGTACCTTCAACTATAAAAAAAATAAAAATTATAATTTTATCACCATAACAGTAAAAATTGAAAAAATTACAAAATTATCATTCCTACAATGTTTTACCCATTTCATTTTAGTATATTGTATAATAATTGCAACTACACACAATTGTTTAGTTGCTTACTTGATAATTATCTCATGCTTTACATGAGTCCCACCAAAACATTTTTTAACATAAAAAATATTTAGACATTTCCAACATGTTTTCCAGTGACAACAAAAATTTTAATTATTAATTCAAAACTTGGTTTATTTCGTCAACTTTGAAATTTTCTAATTTGAATCCATGTCTAGTTATGGTTTTAAATTAATCTGTGTTTGAGTTGATCTAATGTGACTCGATTGAATTAGCAGGTCCAAAAACAATTTACATGACCGATAGAAATATAATTTGATTTAAAAAAAAAACTAAGATTATGATATATTGGATTAATTTAGTGTATTAATAACTTTATTTTTTAGAATTATTATTTTTTATCTAAGTACAAGACGCTAGAAATAGACAATAGTAGCAAAGCAGTGGAATAATCTTTTTAAAAAATGATTATAATAGATTGTGAAAAACAAATGCCTTCTAAATTACAATAAATTTCTATTATCTTATTCAAAAACAAAATAAAAATTAAATGAAATTTAATAAAATAATATCTAAAATATATCCTTAATTAATGTAAAAAATAATATATAATATTTTAAATTAATTATTTTTAAAGAAATTAATATTTTGGAAAAACAATTTAAAAAAAAAACAAGTTAGGTGGCCTAGACCCTGGACCATATAAAAAAAAACCTCATGCATTGGGGCTTGACAATTTAGACCCGTGCACGAGGGCTTCCTTTTTTTCTTCTATTTAAAGAGGTGAACGATGCGTTATCTATTTTTTGAAATTTAACAATCTTATGTGGTTAGAAAGTTAGAATGTTGATATCTAGGTGGCAAAAAATCCATTTTCACCCATATTTATACTAAAAACACTAAGGAAACATCTTAGAGATTTCAATAAATCCATTTATTATATTAAATTAGTATTTAATCGGTTAAAAATAAACCAACTCGAATACAAATTTTTTCTCAATGCTTGATCTATTTTTTTTAGCAACAAGAATGAAAGAAAAAATATCTAAATAAAACTTCATTCGTCAAACGCAATCCATTAACACCAAGAATAGCTAGTTTTGCACTCGAAAATAGCTCGTTTATCAACTCTCTCTCATCTTCACCATAATCCGGTGACTCTCCCCTATCTCTCAAACTCAGAGATTAAAATATAAACAAAATAAAATTTTGGACTAAATCATTTACTCATCAAACTAAAGGGACCAAAAAGAAATTTTGACAAAATCCCAAGGCATAAAAGGCATTGACACAACTTGCTTTTTTTAGAAAAAAGGCTTCCAATCTTTTCTCTCTTTCAATTTGGTCCCCTCAATTTTAATTCTTCTCAAACAATAAAATCAAATTCTTTATCGTGAAATCGAGCATTAATCCAATGACAATGTTTTTTTTATGATTGAGATAATCATATAAAAGTAAGTCGAAACAAATTATCACCCACAAATCCCAATAAAACACAAAATAAAATTATCAAATTGAAAAGAAAAAAAATCTGATGACTAAAAGCTAAAAATAAAAATAAAAAAGGGGTTAAGAGTTCATACCACATTTGTTTTAAGAAAAAAAGACCTACCATTTTGTTTTCCAATTTTGGTCACCTCCTTTCCCATTTCTTTCAAATATTAAAATTGATTTTTTTTTTTGTAAAATCGAGCATCAATCCAATATTAAGAATTTTTTTTATTACACTATATATATATATATATAAAGTAAGTCAAAACAAATTATCAACCCCAAATCTTAATCACCACAACATTACATGATGAAATTGAAAAAATAAATTGATAACAAAAAAAATAACTAAAATAAAAAATAAATAAAACAAAACATTGCAAAACCATAGTGTTTTTCCTCGCAGTCTATAATTTTTTTTTTAATATATTAGTGCGTTTCATATGTTTTTCCTAATTGCTTCTATTCACTTCACTTAATGCATATGCAATGTTGTGTGAGGATATTTTTAAATCCTATTCTTATTGAATTTTGCAGCAATTAAAATGATTATTTAAGAATTTTTTAGAATTAAGTTTTGAAAGGAAAAATGTATTACTCTAGTCAAAAATATTTTCCATAATTTTAACGATTTAAATTCTGAAGGCAAAAAATTATTACTCTAGTCAAAAAAAAAAAATTTAGTTATGTATTTATTTATTTATTTTACACAACCTATCTTTTTTTATCATCAACATGATTTTTTTTAATAAAAACTTGGTTATTAAAATGAATATTCATAAGAATTTATTTGAACGATTTAAATTAAAGACCAAAAAAAATTATCTTTTGAGCCAAAAACTTGTCTTTTTCTTATTCATTTATATCTTTTATATTTTGGAAAAAACATGTATATATTTTTTTTAAGTTTGGTTTTAAATAACTTATCATTATAATTATTTTATTCTCATTTAATATTCATGTACAATTCTTTTTTTTTTAAATTACATATTGGATTCAAATATAGTTATTTATAAAGTAATTGTTAATATTACCATAAAAAGTTCAAATCTTTATTTAAAAACATGAAATAATTGGATGAATTTTTAAATATCATTATAATTATTTATTTAAAGAGGAATTTTTTAAAAATAATAAATAAAAAACAAAAGTAAAGTGCTAAGTGAATAAAGTCCAAGGCTGTTTGGGCTTGAAAAAATGAACAAGGAAAACCTGGGCCTTCAAGGTTATACCCATTTGTTTGGCCTTTGAAGATAAAAGGTTAGGTGTTTCTATGCTTTGAAGGTCAAACTGCGTGCCTATCATTTAAATAGAAAGTCTAGAGACACTGATGCGTAAAAAGTTAAGCTCGCACCCTGGTAATTTTATTTTAAAAAAAATAAGTCGACAACACATCGTCCGCTATAATAATTTTCAACCACCAAAAAATCAAGGTTTAAGTTTTTTAATCTCTAAAATCTAAATTTCAACCTGTTTTCACCCAAAAACATATATAAAAAAACATCTTAAGAACTTCTATAATCTCATTCCCAACCACAAAACACACTCTAATTAGCCTAAAAACTCAAAATCAATTAAAAACAAACTTTTCAAATCACGATCTACTTTCCTTGTCATGGACTTTCCTCTAAAAAATAAACTCATTGATACCAAGATTTATGGTTTTATGGCTGGAAGAAGGTTGGATGAAAATTTTCTCTCTCCTCTTTCATTGTGTGACTCTCTCCCCTCTTTCAACCATAAAAGGAAAAAAAATGTTAGAAATGTAGTTTCATGTTGAAAATATAAAGTTTGAAAATAATATAGATCAAAGTATAGAAAAATATGCCTATTGAATAATGCTAATGGAAAAAATAGTTATTTCAACATTGTATTCTCCACCCCTTTCAGCCAACTACCATCTATTTCAACATCCAGTTCTCTTAGAAAGAGCTCACAAGCCGCCTCTTTCATGTTCTTAACCCATCTAACCAGGGCAACAACTCCTTCTTCAAGGCCTATACTAATTGTTCCTTTCAGTCCCGATACCACCGCTCAAATTATTTGTTCTAAGTAAGCAGGATCTGTAGGTAGTGTTGGTACTGCCAGTGCCACAGGTGGAGGCCTAACAATCTTATCACTAGCCTCAGACCTAGCAAATCGTACATCTTTGGTCTCTTGTATGAAATTTTATACTCGAAATCCTGTCAACTCCCTTCTTTCTGACTGTGTAGTAGCAGCCGGAGTATGAGATGTGATATCTAGTAATGGGTCCTCTTCTAGAGTTTCACTCCTGCTCACTCTACGTATCCCCTTCCTATTTGGAGAAAGGTCTATCCTCGATCCTTGTCCCAGCCAAAGCTCTAATACCTATTGTAACATCCTTAAATTTTAGAAAAATGTCAAGTTTAATATTACATCGTGGTTCACAAAAATCCATGAATTTTTTATTTTATTTTTATCATTACCAAAATTTCAACAGAGTTCTATTTGTAAAAATCAATTTACCTATTATCAACATTATATCTTAATCAATTACTCAATTCATTCAAAATCCATTCAACTGGATTATTCCCACATCAGTCATTACCAATGATAAATTTTCATATTATTAATAAAAGATGAGTAAACTAACTAAACTGCTTGTTATAATGCCTAAAAGATTATGATTACAAGTTAATTTATACATTATAACAAAATGAAGTTTATATACACATTAAGTAATATTTATAAAGAGATTTTCCATAAATATCATATTATGTATATATACAGAATATTCACAACTATAAAACTATCCGATATTAATTATAATTACATTATTTAACAATCTATGAATTTGTCACTTATAGACATAAATAACCAAACTACATTATATAAATAAGTCCTTAATATGGAATCTAGACCAATACAAAAGCACCAAAGTAACTAGTCGTGTTGATCTTAAGATGTATCTGAAATACCCGCATAAAATAATGATAAATATTCCATAATTAATCTTTGTTATTTAAACTACATAACTTAATTTTGGTGCTTCTTCAAATAGATGTATTTATCAAACATAATATTCTTTACATGTAATTTATACTCCCTTCTCCATGTTATAATATACCAACTTATCGAAAGTCATTCATTATAGTAATTTGTTCAATGGAATATAATTTGATTCAATGTCTTCTCCGAGACGCAAACATTAAGGCAATTCCTTCAATGGAACTCCACACAACACGAAAATTCCTTCAACAAAACTCCATTCTACAAGACAAATCCTTTAACAGAATACCACATAACACGACAATTCCTTGAACGAAACTCCACTCTACACAACAATTCCTTTAACAAAATTCCAAATTAATTGCAATATCTCCTTTAGGAAGCCTTAACTCATTGTTTAATCAAGACTCATTCATTATACACATTTTTCACGGTATTACCATGTACCCCTACAATTTAAAGACTTTGCAAATTGAATAAGAATGCGTAAAAACAAAAGTCAAGGTGCAAGATACCTATCTGCAGCTGACTGCCATACAATAGTCCCTACTACATGTATAACTCTTGCAACCTCACTTGTATTCAATTATCAAACACACATTTTCTTTAGATTCTATTTAAGTCATCTTATTTCAAGCAATTAGATTTTCAGTTCTTCAATTAATCCAAATGTTACCCATTTATCTAACATGTTAATTAACACAAATCAAGCATAAAAATAATTCATCATTCAATCTATATTCAAAAATTTAACCTCTACATTACACTAATTTATTCAATATTCTTCCCAACATCTAAATCATCCCAACTAACCCTTTTAGGTTAAGTCTCGTACCTCAAAGTGATGCCAAAATAAGGGAAAACATAAGTGAAATAAACCTTGCTTTCCATTTTTTTTTTCCCTTGTTTTTCCCAAAACTATAACTATTCACACTCTAGAATTTATTTATTACACTCTTTAATAGTCAAGAATCACTTTAATATACTTGATTAAACTTCACTTTAGAAAAATCTCTAAAGTGTTTAAGTGGTTTTCTGAATTTGAATTTGAATTCTCTCTCTCTCTCTCTCTTTTCATTAATTCCGGATCATAAATGCTCTAGATATTTATAGACCCTAACAAACTGATTAACCACTTGAAGCCTTAAAATAAATTAGGAGTTCGTTTTCGATACAGTCTCAAACGGTCGATATGTGTACCAACTAGTCGATTATACCGGTCAACCGTTTTTGCTACCGCTTCAAACAGTCGATGTGTGTCTCAACTGGTCAATTATACTTATCAACTGTTTTTTTTTTTTTTTTTGCTATTTAACCTTTTCTAACTTTCTACTTAAAAAAACCTGGGGTTTTACAAAAAACACAAAGTTATTTTAGTTTGTTGTACTAGTTCTCTAGCTTGTTTTTGCTACTACTCTCTAAGCTGCAAGTCAAATCAAATATTTTTTAAAAAGGTAAAAAATATTGTCTAGGTGTTGCTAACGTGTTTTCTAAGAAAAAAAACCATAAACTCTAAATCTAATGCATATTGGACAACATCGGTTTGTGATTTGCGAGAACTTAACCTTGAAGCAATTATTCAAAGCTGAAAAGAACATCTGATCTTCAAGTAATCTTCGTATAAACCCTAAATAATCATAGATCTATCTAACAAGATCCTCAAGACTTCTGAAAAAATTTAAAATTTATAGTTTCCACTACGTGTATGCATTTCGAGAAACCTAAAAGTGGTAGGGGAACCATCGTTAGATAATTAGGGTTATTATACACATGTTTTAATTTTATTAGTGTTAATTTTGAATTAATTTTATGTATAAAAATTATTTTGCCCAAATATTAATTTTTTTCTCATGATTTGTTTTTTTTTTTAAAACAAACTTCGGTTACTGTTCCAGTTAGATTTGGCTGTATATTTTTTTATATGGCTAAAATCCACCTTGAATTAAAAAACATGCTTCTAAATGGTTACTATAGCCATAAGTAGCGGTGCCAGCAATGCTGGCGTGCCAGGCTGTGCTATAAACACAACCAGTCACTGCTGGCTACAACCATAATAATGTCAGGCTCTGCTAGCGCTGCTGGGTAGCCTTGTGCGAGGCTGCTACCTCGCGCATAGTGGCTTTCACTACAGTCGCTGGGAAGAGTAGCAACATGCATTGTTGTGGCTACTTCGATGATGGGTTGTGTGCCTTCTGCCAACAGCATCCCAGGAGAATTTGCCTATGACTCTTATACCTAATTATAAGAGAGAGAGATAAGGAGCAAAATTACAATTATACCACTAAAGCATTTTTTTAAGGTATTGGTGCAAAGTAACAAATTTGCCCATGACTCTTATACCTAATTACTATGGGTATTTTAAGTTAGAATTATGATTTTACCCTTCCATATATAAAATGATGATTAAGAAAAAAAAATTTCTCATGATTCAAATCCTTACTTGATTTGATAAATTTCTAAGATTAGTGTGAAATAATATATATGATATTATTTAAGGGGCAAATTAATATTTTACCATTTATATGGTTTTTATGTTTCCCTATAAATGGAAAGTTATGCCTCTTATTTTCAGTAAGTAGAATACAATATATAAATACCTAAAACATAGAAGAAAAGAGCTAGTACTCAAAGGTATAGTAATTTCACTCTCTTAAAAGGCTTTACGATATTTCTCATTGGTGGTTGGTATGGATTACTGTTAGAGGCCAGATATTTAGATGATTTGTGGTTTACAGCAACCTAACCTTGAAGCAATTCTTCAAAGTAAAAAAGAACATCTGATTGTTAGATAATCTTTGTATAAACTCTAAACAATCTTACATCTGTCTTTCAAGATCCTTGAGACTTCTGAAAGAATTTAAAATTTATATTTTTTGTTGTGTGTATACGTTTTGGAAACCCAATAGTGTTAGTGGAGCCATCATTAGACAATTAGTGTTATTACACACATGTTTTAATTGTTATTGGTGTTAATTTTGAATGAATTTTATGTGTAAAAATTAATTTTTCCCAAAAATATTTTTTTTCTCATGATTTTTTTAAATTGAACTTTAATTACTGTTTCGGTCAGATTTGGCTGGATTTTTCAGATCTAACTGAAATCCACCTTGAATTAATAAAAAATGCTTTTAAATGGTTGCCACACCATAAGCAGCGACGCTAGCAACGTAGCATATTTGATGCTAATAAATTGACCGAACCAAACTTCTTAGAATGATACCGATATGTGAGAAGTTCTGAAAAGGAAAAAAGGATTATATGTTCTTGAAAATTCAATTCTTTTTTATCCTTTATGAGGATGTTGATAATGAAGTTAGGACTAAATATCAACATCATATTGATGACGATAAATAAGCTACATCTATATTGTTAGCCAACATGTCACTTGAACTTCAAACATAGTATAAGAATATGGATGCCCATACAATAATTATGCATTTCAAAAATTTATTTAATGTGGCTAGTAAGACTGAAAGTTAAGACCTCTAAGTAATTGTTCCACTGTAATATGATGGAGGGTTCCTCGATGCACATCCATGTGTTAAGGATGATTGACTATTTTAAGAAATTGGGTCAGTTAGGTTTTTTCATGGGTCATGAGTTAAGCGTTGGTCAGGTCTTACAATCCAAGTATAAAAGCCTACTTGGAGCATCATCAATTACAAAGGAACTTGTCATCATCGTGGCAAGAAAAGTCAATATAAGAGAAGCTGCAAATATTATTTTGCAACAATGAATGCTAAAAATCTTATTGAATCTTCTACTTCATGTGAGTTTATGATTGAATAAAGGTAAAATGGACCTACAAATTGATAATGAATCGATGGTTGTTGCATTAATATTGCCAAGTTGGCTAATACTAGAACTTAATAATTGTTATTTTATTCTAGTTCTTTCTAGAAATATCGTATCTATTTCTGAATGGACTTAAAATTATTATTAAGGGCAAATGTTGAACTTTCTATAATAATGATGTTTATTATGGATCTCGTACTTATACATATGGGTTGTATATATTTGATCTTGAAATGCTCAGGTTCAATATAAATTGCAAGAAGAACAAATTAGATAATCGATATCCATATTATTTATGGTATTGTAGACTAGGTCATATCAATATAACAATAAATACCAAGTTATATAAGGAAGGATATTCGATCCTTTTGATTATAAATCATATGAAATTTGTAAAGTTTGTTTCTTAGGTAAGATGAACAATAATGAATGGATATACATGTTTCTTCATTGATGACAATATTGGATATGATTATGTGTATTTGATGAAAGTATTAATCATTTGAAAGGTTCAAAGAATTTAGAAATAATTTAAAAAAAAAAAACAAATTGGAAAAAGTATTAATATGCTTCAATCAGATCGAGGTGGTGAATACTTCACTAAAAATTTTAAAATTATGTAAAAAAAAATGGGATTCTCTCATAATAGACATCTCCTAGAATAACACAACATAATATAGTTTTTAAAAGGAGAAATTGCATCCTATTGCATATGGTGCAGTCCATGATAAGTTATACAGACCTTCCACCTTCCTTTCTAGGGCTATGCCCTACAAACTACTACTTACCATTTTAAAAGGGTTCTATCAAAATCTATTGATAAGAATCCATATGGTTTTATGGAATGGTAAGAAACCAATATTATCATACTTAAAAGATTTGAGATGTGATGCTTATGTGAAGCATATTGTATCTGAAAATATTGAAAGCTAAGTTAGATAAATATAAGTTTGTTGATATCCAAAAGAAACTATTGGATATTATTTATATCAATCTATTGAGCAAAAATGGTTGTGTCAAAATATGCTATCTTTCTAAAGAAAGAATTTGTTCTTGAAAGGAGTGAAGAGAGAAAAATAGATCTTGAAGAAGTTCAAGAACCACAAACTGACGTGCAAAAAGAACCTAAGCATAAGGCTATAATATTAGATATTATACATGAAGCTCAAGAAAAATAAGAACTCTATAGATCTGGTAGGACACATCATGCACCAATAAGATATGAACTTCTCATGAAAGCTAGAAATCATGAAAGCTAGAAATGATGAGTTGCTTATACTTGATGAGCCTACCAATTACATTGAATTAATATCTAATATTGATTCCAAGAAATGACTTAGGGCTATGAAATCGAAAATGGATTTCATGTATACCAACCAGATATGGAACTTGGTTGATCTACTTGAAAGGAGAAAACATATTGGATGTAAATGGGTCTTTAAGAGAAAGACTAACATGGAAGACAATGTAAAAATATATAAAGCTAGACTAGTTGCTAAAAGCTACAGACAAAGACAAATAGGTTGACTTTGATGAAACTTTCTTGCCAATAACAATGTTAAAACCCTTAAAAATTTTGCTTGCTATAGCAACATACTATGATTATAAGATTTGGTAAATGGATTTCAAAATTATATTCCTGAATGGGAATCTTCAAGAAGATATGTATGTGACACAACTTGAAAGTTTTGAATTTGAGAAATTTGCCAATAAAATATGCATGCTATAAAAATTCATTTATCAACTTAAACAAGCTTCAAGGATTTGGGATATGCATTTTGATGAGACAAATCAAATAGTTTGATTTTATAAAAAAGATGGATGAAACTCGTGTTTATAAAAATATTAGTGGGAGTATAGTTGTTTTTATAATATTATATGTAGACAACATGTTATTAATAGTTTATTGTTAATAAAGATTTTGTTGTCGAAGAATTTTTCCATGAAGGATATGAGAGAAGCAATCTATATACTGGGAATAAAGATCTATAAAGATAAATCTAAAAGGTTATTTGGATTGTCTCAATCCGTATACATATATAAGATGCTAAAATAATTTAGCATGAAAAAATTCAAAAAATAATACTTATTTATCTCGCATATGATACTCTCTTCAAGGAGATGTGCCTTAAAGAATAAATCGAAAGAGAAATAATGGAAATGATTCCATATATTATGGATCTAAGATCCATAATATATGTGATGCTATGTACAAGACTAGATGTATCTTATGTTTTGAGCATAATGAGTAGATACCAATCTAATCCAAATGAAAGTCACTAGAAGATAGTTAAAAATATTTTGTATATACCCCTTGTTAGTGTATATGCCTTGTAGTCATTTGGTTGATTACACGTGGCATTGACTTTATTCATGTAAATATGTTTAATTTATTAATAAAACTTATTCATCTTTAATATTCATCAAATATTTTATTAATGAATCTAATATTTGATTATTGAATTTAGAGTAAAGATAAAGTTCCTAAGATAAAAATGCTTTACAAAGGAAATTATAAAGTTATTATAATTATAGAATTTCTATTACATCAAAGCATTGTTCATAAAGACTAAACATTAATTCGAGCTGTTAAAACTTGTACATATTATGTTTTTTCTCTTATTAAAGAAAATAATTGTTCTCAAAAGCTGAGGTATGAAGGATACATATAACTAATATGTAGGTGCTTGTCGGATGACATATACACTAAACTGATCTGCAAAAGAATTTCACATGGAAAGATCACTTGTGTCTAAGTAAAAGCTCATATGATGGTTGTGTAAGTGATTATTAGACTTGAGATCACTAAGTGATCCTACTACATTTTTTCCTAATCAAGGGTAACAAATAGACAAATATTAAGTAATCAACAGATGATTCATCACCCTTGGTGAATTAGAAAAAAATGTTTCATCTATTTTTAAATAGTATTGATTATAAATCCTTGCGTAGGGTGGAATGAGATTTGAAAAGAGTTTCAAATCTTATTCAAATAATCAATGATTATAGTGTTGAGAACAAATATTTGCTTGACATAGTAGACATACTCCATGCTATAATATCTGAATTAGAACATTGTTGATGAAGGGATAATAATTACACTGAGAAACTGGTCACTGAAAGATTAGGTTAAATCACTTATGACTTTTCTAATATTTGAGAGAGCATGACAGGTTGCTAGACATTGTTGAATTGATAATAAAATAATTTTTTTAATCTTATTTTATTTAGCATTGTCAATTATATTTGGATAAACTTATTAGGGAACCTAATAGGTCACACACATAAGAACCATTGGTCAGAAATTAAAATAGGATGATTAATCAAGTGTGACTTGAGTGTAAATAAATTTTAGAAATTAAGGACTAGAATGTAATTAATACACGAGATTATAATTCTAGACTTAGAAACAACCAAGTAAAGACTTGATTGAATACATTTCTAAAATTAGAGTAAACTAATATATGTAATATTATTTAAGGAAAAAATTAATATTTTGTTATTTATAAGGTTTTTGTGTTTCCCTATAAATGAAAAGTTAAACCTCTTATTTTCAGTGAGTAGAGTACAATACAGAAATATTTATAAAAAAAAGAGCTAGCACTCAAAGGTATAACAATATCTCTCTCCTAAGAGGGTTTAGGAGATTTATTATTAGTGGTTTGTGTGGATTACCGTTAGAGGCTAGATATTTGAACGACTTATGGTTTGCGACAACCTAACCTTAAAACAATTATTCAAAGCAAAAAAAAAACATTTGATCTTCAGGTAATTTTTGTACAAACCTTAAACAATCTTAGATCTATCTAACATGATCATTGAGACTCCTAAAAAAAATTAAAATTTATAATTTTCATTGTGTGTATCTGTTTTAGAGAACTCAACACCCTTATGGTATTGTATTAAATTAGGAACCAATTATATGCTTAAAAAAATATTGAACTGGATTGAATTTATCTTTTTCTAACTCCTTGTTACTTCTTGATTGAATGGACTACTAGAGATGAATAATATCAATTTGCCATGACTTTAACCATATAACCATCATAAAAGTATAGGATCCCAAATTGATGACCATGTTGTTATGTTAATTAGATTGGCATGAGCAGTGAAGAATATTACTTGACCACCCTAAACATTTATATCCCAAATTGGATTGGCCTGAGCGGTGAAATTTTAATAATCAATTTTTTACCTCTAATTTTTTATATATTTAAAAAAATTATATTTTAAGAACAATTTAATTTTTATTCTAATAATAATAAGAAAAAAAAAAGAAATTAGGGAGTGAAATAAGAAGAAAGATAGAACAAAGGACTAAGAAGAGTAGAGACTGGAAAATAATAGGAGAAGAATATGCAAAAGAGATAAAGAAAAAGAAATTAGAGGATCAAGCAAAACTGAAAATTATTTAAAGAGATCCTACACATTAAAAAGATGAAATTTAATTAATTATAAATTCATAATCAAGAAGGAAACAATATAATTATCTATCATTAATTTTCTAGTTTAGTTTTCTTGTATTGCTAGGATCCTAGAAAATATAACTAAGAAACATTTAGACAAAATGAGCACACACTAAAAGATTATAAAAAGACTCTTGCAAAAGAAAAACCTAAGCAAACAACAAAAGGAAACTAGGGTAAAAAAATAGACAAAAAAAACTTAGCCTCCTCAATGTTGTAGGAAGATAACCCAAAAAAATCAGCAACAACCCAAAAAAATCAGCAACAACAGCAGCCTTTTATTAGGTTTTTCAAAACACATAGATACAATAAAAATGATAAATTTAAAATTATTTTAAGAGTCCCAAGATTCTCATTAGACAATTTAGGGTCGTTTAGGGCTTTAGCAAAGATTACATGAGGATCAGATCTTCTTTCTAAGGTTTAATCAACTTCTTCAAGGCTGAGTTATCGCAAATTATAAGTCTTTCAAGCATTCGATCTCTAACAATAATTCATATAAACCAATGAGAAATCTCATAAAACCCTTTTAGAAAGGAGAGATCACTATGTCTTTCTATTTATGGGTGGAGTATGTACAATACGTTCTGTATCATAACTCATAAAAAATATAAAGCATAACATTCTATTTATGAGAAAAACTTAATAACCCTATAAATAAATAAAAATATCACATATATTATTCCAATATAATTTTAGAAATTTATTCAATAAAATCTATATTTGATTTTTCTAAGTCTAAAATTACAATTCTCTATATTAATCACATTTTAAGTTCTTCAGTTAATAATTAAAGTATAAACAATGATACAATTATACCAAACTATTTGATTCTTATTTTTTATATATATGGGATCCTTTTCTATTTCTACTAATATTAAAAATAAAAAAACCCCTTAAAAAATATTCATAAAATTTATATTCATGCCTATTTTTTAATTTCTATTCACCCTTAAGCAAATCAAATATATATTCAATAATGTTAAAATATAGTAATCTATATATATTCACTACATGAAATAGTTTCCAAAAATTATAAATAACTCTTAAATCCATATTATTTTAAAAAATAAACTTCATCCAATTGCTATTTGTATAATATATTTTGATATTTAATGATAATTATTATTTTTTTCCACAAGCATGCTTGTCCTAACTTTTTTTTTTTCAAGTTCAACATTGGGTTTTTGTTGATTTTTATTTAATTTTATTTTTTATATTTATTTGATTTTATATATATATATATATAACTAAATTAAAAAAAAATTTATTAAACTCAGTACAGTAAAGTTCATGACAATATTTAAAAAATAATAATCTTAATTTGTTTTTACATTTAACACAATCAGAAGCAAAAAACACAGAGGCTCTTGTGATGTAACACTCTTCAGTTGCATGGGAGTGGGAGAAGGAAGACTGAATTACCATATATTTCAAGTCTTCGAAATGGAGAGATCGGCTCTTCTTTTGTCCATGGATGTTGCTGCTAGAGGCTTGGATTTTCTGAAAGTTAGATGTATTAATCAGTATGATTCTCCAGGAGAAGCAACTGAATACGTTCACAGGTTGTGAGGCATTTCTTTCTGTTGTGTTTCTTTGCATTTCTTTTCACACTTTTATTTTTGGTTTTGTTAGGATTGGATAAATGGTTCGTTGGAGCTTGATTCCACCAATATATCATGGTGCAGGGCTGGTTTAACTGCTCTGTTCGGTGAAAAAGGAGACTCGTTGCTATTTCTGTAACCAGTTGAAGTGGATTATCTACCAGACTTGGAGAAACATGGCGTATCACTAACAGAGAGCTCGTTTGCGAACGTGGCTGGCCGGACATTTCAGCCAAGGATGAATAAACTGTCTCAGAATGCATTTTGTTCAGAATTTTTATGGTGAAGAAACTTCATTTGGGTCATGTTTCCAGAAGCTTCGGGCTGAAGCAGCAGCTGTCGTTGGTTGCATTCCAAACTCAATCAAAGAAGAGGAAGAGAGAAGGGAGGCAAAAGGGACTATCAAATAAGAGAGAGGCCAACTGTAAAACGAGAGCCTAAAACATGAATATATATATTTTTTGAAATATGGCAGATTGATGAGACTATAGACAGATGCTGAAAGCAATAACACTGGACATGTTGCTAATCGTAGGCATACCAATCAGTATTTATGCGCTGACTTCCATGGTTTTTGAACTTGGGAGTTCGCCACTGGGCATCCGAATGTGACTTAAGCATATAGGTTCCTTGACTCTCAAAATCGTACCAGGATAAATTAGCTGTGGCTGGAGATTTTGTATTGAAATTCGGTAATTACAGTTATAATACATACAAGTAATAGTTTTTCTTATATATATTGGATTACTGTACTCATAGATCTGGTGACTCTGACTCAACCCTAAGCCAATGGTAAACAAATCAAGTTCATGCATACCATGAAATAAGGTTGTGAAAAATGCAAGATTCCCTCGAAACCACGCCCACGGCCCACGCCCATGCCCAAATCGAAAAACCAAAACCAGAATTTTAGATATCTCCCTCTTGTATTACTTACTGAACTAGTGTGTTTTGTGTTGGCCGACCATGCTGACATGTATTTCATTCAACAAATTTCTCGCAAACTTTCAAATCTAGCACACTCAGATTTGATCGATCCCAAAATCGTAACTTTAGTTCAACAAGGACAATATGTAGATGCCTTGCAATTCTACTCTAGAAATCCCCTAAACGCTACCAGGTTCACATACCCTTCTCTCCTAAAGGCCTGTGGTTTCCTTTCAAATCTTCAATATGGAAAAACAATTCATTCTACAATCATCACCAAAGGCTTCTTCTACTCTGATCCTTATATCACTACCTCACTTATCAATTTTTATTTTAAATGCGGGTCATTTGGAAATGCAGTTAAAGTGTTTGATAAATTGCCTGAGAGTGAAGTGTCAGGCCAAGATGTAACCTTTTGGAATTCTATAGTTAATGGGTACTTTCGATTTGGACATAAAAAGGAGGGCATAGCTCAGTTTTGTAGAATGCAATTATTTGGTGTTAGGCCTGATGCTTACTCATTGTGTATTCTACTTGGTGCGTCTGATGGGCATTTGGGATATGCGAAGCAAATTCATGGTTATAGCGTTAGAAAAGTGTTTTACGGTGACCCTTTTTTGGAAAGTGGACTAATTTATATGTACTTTAGTTGCGGTAGACCTCTGGATGCGTGGCGTTTGTTCAAAGAGTTGGAAGATAAGGGCAATGTTGTAGCATGGAATGTGATGATTGGAGGATTTGGTGAGAATGGCTTGTGGGAAAATAGCTTGGAAGTATATTTGTTAGCGAAGAATGAAAATGTCAAACTTGTTTCAGCATCCTTTACTAGTACTCTAAGTGCTTGTTGTCAGGGTGAATTTGTTAGTTTTGGCATGCAGGTTCATTGTGATCTGGTTAAGCTGGGTTTTGAGAATGACCCTTATGTTTGTACTTCACTATTGACTATGTATTCCAAGTGCAAGTTGGTTGAAGATGCCGAAAATGTTTTTGATCAGGTTTCTGTGAAAAAGACTGAATTATGGAATGCAATGATCTCGGCATATGTTGGTAATGGACGCTCTTATGATGGTTTGAAAATTTACAAACAGATGAAGGTACTTCAAATTCCACCTGATTCTCTTACAGCGACAAATGTTTTATCATCTTGCTGTTTGGTTGGTTCATATGATTTTGGTAGGTTGATTCATGCAGAATTAGTAAAAAGACCTATTCAAAGTAATGTTGCTCTACAGAGTGCTCTGTTGACCATGTACTCAAAATGCGGTAACAGTGATGATGCTAATTCAATATTTAACACAATAAAAGGAAGGGACGTAGTTGCATGGGGTTCCATGATATCAGGTTTTTGCCAAAATAGGAAATACATGGAGGCTTTGGAATTTTACAACTCAATGACAGTATATGGGGAGAAACCAGATTCTGATATTATGGCAAGCGTTGTGAGTGCTTGTACAGGACTAAAGAATGTCAATCTCGGTTGCACTATCCATGGACTTGCTATTAAAAGTGGGTTGGAACAGGATGTTTTCGTTGCAAGTTCCCTGGTGGATATGTACTCCAAATTTAATTTCCCAAAGATGTCTGGAAATGTATTTTCTGATATGCCACTTAAGAACCTTGTAGCTTGGAATTCTATAATATCTTGCTATTGCAGGAATGGCCTCCCAGACTTGTCCATTAGTCTTTTTTCTCAAATGACACAGTACGGCTTGTTTCCAGATTCTGTCTCTATTACAAGTGTCCTTGTTTCTGTTTCGTCAGTTGCAGTACTACGTAAAGGAAAGGCAGTGCATGGGTATCTGATAAGACAGAGGATTCCATCTGACCTTCAACTAGAGAATGCTCTGATTGATATGTATATCAAGTGTGGATTCTTGAAATATGCCCAGCATATCTTTCAAAACATGCTTCAGACAAACTTGGTGACTTGGAATATAATGATTGCTGGTTGTGGATCACATGGGGATTGGTTGAAAGCAATGAGATTATTTGATGAGATGAGAAGTTTTGGAATCGCTCCTGATGATATTACTTTCATTTCTCTTCTGACATCTTGCAACCATTGTGGTTTCATTGAGGAAGGGCTAAAACTTTTTCAATTGATGACGGTGGAGCATGGGATTGAGCCAAGAATGGAGCATTATGTAAACATTGTTGACCTCTTGGGCCGTGCAGGACGCCTGGATGATGCTTATGCTTTTGTGAAAAACTTGCCTATTGAACCTGACAGGAGTATTTGGCTATCTTTGTTATGCTCATGCAGAGTCCATCATAATGTTGAGCTTGGTAAGCTGGCAGCTCATAAGCTATTGGATATCGAACCCAGTAGGGGCAGCAATTATGTTCAACTTTTGAATCTTTATGGAGAAAATGAATTGCAGGACAGGGCTGCAAACTTGCGGGCTTCAATGAAAGAAAAAGGCTTAAAGAAGACTCCTGGGTGCAGTTGGATTGAAGTAGGGAATAGCATTGATGTTTTCTTCTCTGGTGATAGCTCATCTCCGAGGACAATAGAGATCTATGACTTATTGAATAGTCTTAGGAGGAACATGCGAAAGAAAGGAGGTCATTATGAAAGTGTTGAGGCCTTGTAAGAATTGAATAGTCTTAGGAGGAACATGCGAAAGAAAGGAGGTCATTATGAAAGTGTTGAGGCCTTGTAAGAATGAGAATGACATCCTGGAAGGGATGAATTGCTCCCCAAAAGGAATCCGTTAATCTTCTACCAATTGCTTTGACAGCAAAGGACGTGTTGCTTAAGTTTCATTTGAAGATTAAGAAGCAAATTGAAATGAGTTGAAATGATACGATATGATCCAAAAAAAAAAGTTAAACAAGAAAATTTGGATTTTAGTTTTACGATACCGAGAATAACTTTTAATTTGACAATTGGATTGAGCTGAAATTTACCAAGAATAACTCTCAGGCTAAATTAGGTTAAAATTTCAGATCAATCGGATTTTAAAAAGATCTTGTGATACAGGTCAACAGATGCAATATAAATTTTATTATTAGTTGCCTTTTAACTTGTGGATTTTTTATTTGAAGATAATTTTTTTTCCTCGTAATGTAATGATATTCAACATTTTATTTTTTAAAGTTTTCTAATTCTATAAGGATCTTTAATGGACATAAACATAGTTTTCAAGTGTGGTAATTATTTCTTAATATTTCAAAATTCTTTTTATATAAAGATTTTTTATTTATCTTACTACACAAGGAAAGGAGGGCTGGGGTATTTAATGACAAATTATTTTTGGGCTAAATTATTTCTTTGTAATAATCTGAATTATTTTAAGGTTATATATTTGTTGTTTTATTTCATTATTTGGATATTTATATTTAGTTTAGAGTTTATGTTTTAGTTTGGATTTGTTTTGGCTCAAAATCAATGTTTTAGAACTGTTTGCCATTAGACTTGTATTATTTGATTATTAGCTTGGGCTTATTGGTTAGCAATCCAATAAAGATCCATTAGGGTTATTTAGAAAAACTATATATTGTTTTCTTTGTGGCAAAATTCAGTAGTCATGATGTTTTGAATAAACTTGTGATTTGTGTTATGCAACACTTTTCTTTTTGATGGGACAAATAACAAATTTGACTTATCTAGATATAACTGATCTTGTGGCGTTTTTGCATACTTCGAGTTCTTGATTTCTAAGACCAGCAGTTTTTGAATAAACAATATTTTCATGCTTTTGCCCTTATAAAAAAAAAACCTTTAAAATTGGCTAAGTATTAAGGTTTTTTTGAAAGGTTATTAATTATTACTAAATTAATTATAGACAAATAAGTTTTTATGTATTTTAAAAATATAATGAAATGACTAAAATACTATTGGAAGCAAAAAAGAAAATAGAACTAGCCTTAATTGGCTTTTTTATATTTTCACAATAGTTTTTTTCATTATTATCAAGTCAATTGAGGGGTAATTTGATACTTTTATAAATATAGAAAATAAAAAAAAACATAATAAAATGACCAAAATACCTTTAGAAGCAATAAAATAAAATAAAAATGGTCTCAAAAGGCTTTTTTATATTTTTCACAATTATTTGTTTTGTTAGTATTAGGTTAGCTAAAGGTCAATTTAATATTTGAATAAATATACAAAATAAAAAAACAAAAAGTGGTTGGCACGTGGGAGGTGTCTGCGCTTTTTAGATAGTGCATGCAAAGATTCATAGCAGCCAAAATCCTCTTCCATCGTATCATTGAAAGTGTTGTTATGTCCTCTTTCTTTTGGGGCAGTGTATGAGTTAGTGGTAGCATGGTTTATTGCCGGCGACACTTTCTTTCCCCTCTTTTTTTTTTTTTTTTTCTCATCCTCTTGAAACTCACACTGACCATGCAAAACTTTAGAATTGTCCTCTAATTTATAGGAATTTTCATTTCTATCGTTATTCTTTTGATTTCTAATTTCTTGCTTGGCTATTTTGAATAATTTTGATTTTTTTTTTCAATCTCAACATTCAATTACAATTTATGAAATATTAGTTTTTTCAATTTAGCCCTCATTTTTTTTATATTTTTTTAGCCTTTTGTTAAATTATTTTTTCTTTTCAATTTCACCCTTTAATCAAAGATAAAATTTATTTTGTATTTCAATGTTGATACTTATTATTTTAATTTCTATTTATTATTTTTAATCCTTTTGCATAATTGAATTTTTTTTTAATTTCATCCTTCAACATTTGATAGATTGAGAATTGAATTTCATGGTTTTTCTAGATAGTGTTTTCAATCTAATAACCGGGGTTATAGGTTTGAAAAGTTAATGTGAGTTGACATTAATTTTTTTTAAGAAAAATAACTTTGTGATTTTCTTCATTTTTTTTTATATCAGGTTATCTTGTTTTTATGACTTGAATCTCGAGTTTGACAAAAAAAAAATTCAAATTAGCTCATATCTCATTACCATAATTATAAATTTGTTATGATAATTCAAGCTGATTTAAATTAATTTATTAATATTTTTTATTATTTAATTAAATTAAAACTAACTTATTTAAAACGGTAAAATCGGTTGAAAAAAAGAAAAAAAAAGAGCTCACTGTGGAGCACGGGTAAGTTAAATCATAATCAAGTTCGTCAAAAGATGACCAGTGACAAGCAGTATTGCTCCGATCTCAAAGCTAAAGGCTTGCACGAGCGTACAAAGCAGCACCTAGCTGAACCAACCCAAGGTCATAGTCAGATAACAGGTAGACAGAAACAGACTCCAATTCCTTTCATTTTTTGTCTTTATTTTTTCAATTTTGGCACACAGGTGGTGTCATAATACCATACGTACGCAGAGACGGAGAAACAAGAGAAACTAAAACTAAAAAACTCACCTCTCCTCCATCTCTAACCCTTCTAGATCTTAGTGGATTGGTGATTGATTTGTCATAGTATAAGACAGCAACAGAAAGAAGAAGATGCTGAGATTCTTAAAAGGAGTGGTGGGTGGATCTGGTACCGGACTGAAAGATCTCCCTTACAATATCGGCGATCCTTACCCTTCTGCTTGGGGATCCTGGACTCACCATCGCGGAACCTCCAAGGTTCAATTTCAAATCCTTCGATTTTTACGTTAGGATTTATTTATCTTATTGTAGTGTACTACTACTAATGGACGCCGAATTAATTCTTTTTGATCATGTTTAAAATGTAATTCATTGTGGTATGTGAACCTGGAGGATTTAGTTTTTGTTTTTTCATGTTGATTGATTTTCAGGATGACGATGGTGGATCGGCGGTGTCCATATTTTCTCTTTCTGGAAGTAATGCACTGGATGGCCATTTAGCTGCTGGTCGTAATGGTGTCAAGCGTCTTCGTACTGTGAGTTTGCCTTTTCTCTATCTTTTTATTTTTATTATTTAGGCTGGGTCTTCTCAAGCACAGTAACCCATTTTGGCATGCTTACTTCTTCTTGAAATTGTTCAGTTGCAAAGCTTCTCTTTTATGATTCCTATTTTCTTGGCTTATCTTTTTTGAGGCTTGTTGTTTCTGTGGGCAAACTTCAATAACATTAGGTGCTTACAATCTTTGACCCATTCTTATGTCGTCGATAAGATTAGAAATTTGTTGTGTGATCATAAGGGTTATTTCTATTTTTTTTTTTGTTGAAATTTACCTTTTCATACACCATTTCTCCACTGGCATTGAAGCTGCTGTTGCTTCTTTCCAGGTCAGACATCCAAATATCTTGTCATTTCTTCACAGTACTGAAGTTGAAAGTGTTGAAGGTTCTAGCTCAAGGGTTACTATATATATTGTAACAGAGCCTGTTATGCCACTATCTGAGAAGATCAAGGAACTAGGTTTAGAAGGCGCACAAAGGTATGACTGCTCTAATCTGCTGGAGGAGTTGCTTTACTCTTTTGCTCATTCCATCTCTGATGGCCGCACCCCCAACACCACCCCCCCCCTTTTTATTACATGATTTCTAACTCATGCATTGCTTTTCATTCTTTTCGTGATAATCTATATTTTCTTTAGCATGCAGATTACCATTCTAAGCATTTTCATTTATAACTGCTCTTTGATTTGGTAGTGCACAAGCACACAGCCTAGGCACTGTTTCAGGATCATGTTGTTTTAGCTGGATGTTTACAATCTCCGCCTGTAATTCCTTGTTTACAATCTACCATGCTCTCCACACGAGATAACACACGATTCATATGATGGTGGCAATCCTGCCTTTTTCAATTACCAATGAATGATAGGGTTCCTTATAATTTCCTATAATTCTTTTCCTGGCAGGGATGAGTATTATGCCTGGGGGCTGAACCAGATAGCTAAAGCTGTGAGCTTCTTGAATAATGATTGTAAACTTGTAAGCACTTCCAACTCCATATGTGATCAGCAAAATTGATCAACTCCTGTCTCCTTTCTCTATTCTTTGTTGTTTGCATCACTTTCTGACTATCTTTGGTCACTGCAGGTACATGGTAATGTTTGCTTGGCCAGTGTTGTTGTTACACCAACTTTAGATTGGAAGTTGCATGCTTTTGATGTTCTATCTGAGTTTGATGGAAGCAATGGGAATGCAACTGGACCAATGCTGGTAATTCAAGTGTCTGGAAGTGAGCGATTGATGGAAATTTCTTGTTACTCTTATAGTAGATTTATTTTGTACTATATTCCTAAATTTCAAAATTGAGCAGCTCTTGCAAGTAGGATAGACTCTGATTACTTCTTGAGAACTGCATTAAGAAGTTTGTTTCTTGTAAATTGATTTACATTGACGAATAAACTTGTTCTCCAGGAAAGTTTTTTAGTAATTTAGAATAAGGCTTACACAGCCTGTTTTGTTCTGTCCTCATGTTTCTCACTGATGAAATGTTTCAATTATGTTATAAATTTTCAGCATATTCTACCATTAATCAACTATAGAATTCTGTATGGTGGTGGATGGTCGATTTAGGAGCTACCAATGCTGATATTCTTTCTGTTTTTCATAGTTTAACTTGGATTTGTTTTAAAGACTAGCAATGGTTATAGCTGGATGGGTTTAACATACTGTTTATGTTTTTTATTTTTCCAGCAATATGAATGGCTTATTGGATCACAATATAAACCAATGGAGTTGGCTAAGTCTGATTGGGTTGCAATCAGAAAATCTCCACCTTGGGCCATTGATTCTTGGGGCTTAGGTAAGTCTATTTTGCTCCATTTTTAGATGGTTGCTTAATTATATCATACTTTGGTCAATTAAAATGGTGGTGTAACTTTGTATTCATTAACAAACTAGGATCTTGGAATTTGTCTGTTGGGCATGCCTATCCTGATCTGTTCAATTAATTGGAACTATGCCTTTCATTGGACAAGATAATCCATATTTAAATTTATTTTCCTTGTAGATCCTAGTTTTGGAGGTTCATGTGAACATGATGCTGGTTATGTGGACCCATCTCCTCGATTGCCACATGGCAATTTAAAAAAAAAAAATGATCTGACATTCATATTTGTTCACTTAACAACAATATTTTTCTGACGAGAAACATGTGATCATTTTTACAGGAAAAGCAAACTTTTTGCTAGTCTATTATTTTAAGTATTTGTATTGGTCAATTCCCTTTCCCATTGGACAAAGGGAGTGCCTCTCCACCCATATTACTAATGGAATGGCTTTTGAAGTTTTCTCTGTTCTAATAAGTCCTCTAACATAAGACAAGCTCTTCAAGAAAATCTTTGAATTACTCTAGGCATCTTCAAAAATCTTTCAATTCTTATTGAAATGCTATTGTAGTTGATCCACGTGAACCATTGAAAACTATTTCACCCACCACATTCCTATCCACTTATATTTCAATTCCTCTTAGCCATACTGTTATGCTCTGCCCCATAGTCCATATTCTCCCAGGAATTTCCTCGCTTTCCCTTTAGTCTTCTTGAATAACCCTCCCTTTATTATATAAGTTGTATCCTTCCACTCACCTTTAGATTGTTAGATCCCCCAACAATCATTTTGCATCATTTGCTTCATGCTTCTGGGTCAATTTTATTAAGTATGAGAAAGTTTTCAAAGTTCAACTTTTTTTATTCACTAGCTTTTCATCTGTCATCCTTATGCACTGTTCATTGCAATTCTTGTTTGTTGTTAAAGCATCCTAAATTTAACATGTGTTGAGGCAAAGACATGTGGGAAAAATAATTTTTAGTTATTTTTATTTTCTTCTATGCAAGTTTCTGCAGACAATCTGATTGTTTTTCTTTTTTCCTTTCTGGTTTTGATTGATAGGATGTCTTATATATGAACTCTTTTCTGGTATGAAGTTGGGCAAAACAGAAGAGCTGCGTAACACATCTTCCATTCCAAAGGTTTGCCTTCAGGAATTTATTTACACATATTAGCCATGATGATAGTTTCAGGCACTGTTTCATGGCTTCTTTCTGTGTATCTTAGTTTGTCCTTGGTGGTTGACTTCGACTCATAATTTATTTTCTTTTGCACCACCTATGGTTTTTTCCTTCCCCAGTCTTTACTTCAGGATTATCAGCGCCTGTTGAGTTCTATGCCCTCTCGCAGGATGAATACAGCAAAGCTCTTAGAAAATAGTGGTGAGTTCTTATTATGAGTTAATTGTAGTTTATGTTCTTGGAGGAACTTTTAGTCCTACTAACAGCATGTCTGATATCAAATCCATATTAAATTCATTGGAATTGAATTTGTTTTGCTAAAATTCTTGTTTTTTTTTTTTTTTTATAATAAATTTGTAAGGATTTGAATTCCACAGGATGGAACTTGTCAATTTAAAACAAAAAAAATGATGAAATTCCTATTATCCACCTCAAAATGTGCATTCATAAAAGTTTTAAGGATAATTTTGGCTTTTAAGAAATTGTAACCAAACAACAATATAGACACAAGTAATTGGGCTGGTTGAATTGCCCTTAGTACCCCCTTTTTGTTTACCTGTATTTACATTCCTATGCTTTAGGGGATTTTGGTTTTCCAAAAATAGGCCCTGCATCAGCTGAATTCTTGAGCAAATCTGAATCCTCTAGGCAAGGATTTGAAAGTGTACGAAAATCATGGCTTGTAAAAGCCATTTCAGTTCACTTCTAATACATATCAATCATACCGAACATGAATGTTAGGTAAAATTATGAATTCTGTTGAATTCATCACAATTATTTACTTTACAAGCATCCGCTATAGAATGAGATTAGGAATTTTCTCCATCTATTAGTCTAGTTTAGTTCCTGTAGCTATCTTAACCAATTATAGGTAGATTTTTCTGTAGTTATATTGCCATTAGTATGTGTAGTATAGCTGCAGAAGAGAAGTATAAGATGTTAAGATGGCATTTTCATTGCAGAAAGAGGGCTTGGGCAACTAAATTTATGGTGTTCCCTATGGCAATCCCAATTTGATAACCCAAGAAGGATTCTTGGCCACACTAAAATGATTGGGTAACAGATGGACAATTATAGGATATGCTGATCACAGTGTTCAAGTGCTCTAGCTATGTATCTGAGCTATTGTATTCATTGGCCTTGTCTTCTTAGTTTCTGAAGAGAGTTGAGGAGCATTATTTGATCTGGCCACCAGAGCAGGAGGGGAGAAAGTAGGAGTCAAATCTGATTTTGGAAACTCATATGAATGGAATAGTAGAAGCTGATTAGGCTTTCATGTTTGCAACAGTTTAGATAAATATTTATAGGAAAATGTTGTTCTCGTTGTGCCTGAATTTAGATCCCCATGCTCAATTGGACTGCATGAGTTCAGACACATGTTTTTTCCCATTGTTTCTATAACTTCCATTTTGCTTTTAGCTTTCCATTTTACTGTACTGATATTTTTACTAATGGATTTTGCAGAATACTTCCAGAATAAGTTGGTGGACACCATACATTTTATGGAAATTCTTACTTTAAAAGACAGTGTCGAGAAGGATACCTTCTTCCGCAAACTTCCAAATTTAGCAGAGCAACTTCCTCGCCCAATTGTGCTGAAAAAGGTGGGAAAGTTCAGATTCTAATGTTTATGTAAACATAAATTTCATACTCTTATAGTTTTTTCCTGTTTTGGTATTTATCTTGGTTTCTGCAGTTACTTCCTTTATTAGCTTCTGCCCTTGAATTTGGTTCTGCTGCTGCCCCTGCTTTGACTGCATTGTTGAAAATGGGTTCTTGGCTTTCATCTGAAGAATTTAGTGTCAAGGTCTTTTCTTTTTTCACATCTGTTTACATTTATCTTATTTTCATGAGTCATGGCTGGTTTAAAGATTTCTATAACACTTCTCTTGAAGTGCCAAGATGTTGTCATCATTTGTATAGTACTGTCATGTCATGGAGGTAAGTTCCTATTTTTTGCAGGTGTTACCGACTATTGTGAAACTTTTTTCCTCCAATGATCGTGCTGTTCGTGTTAGTCTCCTGCAACATATTGATCAATATGGAGAGTCATTGTCAGCACAAGTTGTTGATGAGCAAGTATGCATCATTGATCAGTGACTTCATGTTTTTTTTATTCAAGCAAACTAGATAATTTTATTTGGAATATGGTCTTCATAATATTGTAATTCTCAATGGGGATAATGTGGCCAGGTTTTCCCTCATGTTGCTACCGGGTTCTCTGATACATCTGCTTTTCTTCGTGAATTGACTCTTAAATCCATGCTGGTTTTGGCACCTAAGGTACTTGTATGACTTTTGCAGTGGCCATATGTGATCCTTGTTATTATTGATGTTTTTCTGCTTTAGGTTTACTGGTTGATTCCGAGCTATGCTTGTGTAAGTAATTAATTGTGGTTTTCGAGTTCTTCCTGAATGTTGCTTTTGTTTCACCTGAAATTGCAGCTTTCTCAACGTACTATTTCGGGCTCCTTGCTGAAATATCTTTCGAAGTTACAGGTCTGTATGATTTATTTGTTGATACAACTGAAGTCTGTTTAGATTACTTTGTTACCATTTAGACTGCCTTAGGCTGCATTTCTTTTGGCTTTACTTTGAAGTTCTTTCCTTTCAATTGATGATCCTTTTTCCCTCTGTCCTATTTTGAAACAAAAGGTATTCTTATATTACTTTGTGTATCTGTAGTTTAATA